>NW_027315835.1:9640273-9957773 GCF_026437365.1 Eucyclogobius newberryi | reverse complement strand
CCAGTTCAAACCTCAAAACAGCTGGACACAACCCTCCTACCAAATATAAACCCTTTTTTTCTCCTCCTTTTTGTTTTTTTTACCGCCGACCCAAACTGTGTCTGTCGATTGTCTCCGCTTCATATTTTGCCCTTTTTCCTGTCTGCTCTAACTGTCAGATGGCATTTTTCTCCGCATCCGTGAACTTGATACTGACCTGGAGTTACTTCTCGGAAAGGTTAAAAATCGGTCAGGTAATTGATCCATCTCCCGAATGGTTTCTGACACCTCCTCACTCACGGATGGTGCAATATACAGTGGCCCTTGACTGCAAAAATCAGCTTCAAAAGATGGGTTATGGGTATGTGTGATACTGCGTCTCAAACTGTCACAGTAAATCACAAAGAAAGATAAAGCGGAGGCCCTTTTGTGAAAAATGTAGAATCGTTTTCAGGTTGCATTTTGGGCAACAAACAAACAAAAACATGGGGAAATGGAAGCTTAATCTTGCATTTATCAAATTAACAACTACACAATATCAAATAATGTTGGGAGTATGTAAATCAACAAAAGCATATCAGAATTTATTTTAGGGCTACTCCAATAAATTAACCGTATTTTCCGGACTATAAGTCACCCTTTTTTCATAGTTTGGCCGGGCTGCGATTTACACTTATATTTATACTTATATACTTATACTCCGGAGAGACTTATATGTGATATTATTTGTTATTTTCACACTTGCAACTGCATTTCATTCTCCAGTGTGACTTATACATGTTTTTTTCTTCTCTATTATTTATTTTTTGGATGGTGCGATTTATACTCTTATAGTCCGGAAAATACGGTAAGTAAATCTCTTTTGCATAATCACAAAATGCATCAATCATATCACATTAAAGCCCGTCTCCATGGAAATACTATTGCTTTGCCAACAATGTTCCTCTTAATGGCATTACGATGTCCTATCTTCATGCAGACAAGCGTGCATGTTTTTCATTACATTTTAAAAGCAATAAAAAATGCTGTAATTTATAAAGATCAAAAGTCATTTAATGTCATACTGTGGAACGTCCCAGGTAACGCAATAGCATTTACACAGACACCTGAACAGTTACATCAGAGCATGCAAAAAAACTAACAAAAAAAACACCACGTTATCCTAAAATCATCAAACAAAACGTGAGTGTAATTTCAAAGGTTTAGCCGACTTCAAAAATCGCATATTTGGCTTATGCGTATCATGTGTATTCGTGACAGGATTTGCGTGTAAACACGTTCCCTCTTTGCCTTCCGTTATGATTGGTTACAATAGGCAGGTGCGGGGATTTATGGGATTTGCGGTTCTTAAATCGCAGCGGCGCCAAGACACTAGACGGTGGCGGCGCGCGTGTTGACTATTCCGCACGGAGTAGCCGTGTAAGTCACCGTTTACTGACAGATTCTAATACACACAAACAACATACAACCATTTTTCATCCAAGCGAGCGTGCGGCCGACTCCCGCGAGACCTCCAACCCGTGAGTAAGTCTTTTGTCAAAAAAAAAAAACCCGCCATAACCACACCGAGCTGCAATTTCTCAGAAGCAGAAAAGGTAGCCCAAATCCAATCTTCCTTCTATAGTCAAGCTCAAACCGGAGCTGTAGCATCACATTAAATATAAAAGGCCTCCCAGCAGCCCCAGTGTAAATAGTCATACAATTAGCATAAAAGTACTTGTCGAAAGGGGGGCGGGCTCGGAAAGCAGAGATTATGCATTTTTCACACAGGCGGGGAAAAAAAGATAACCAGCACGTTTCCATACGATAATCCGAGCCGGTATGAAGCACATGCGGTTGAAAGTGTAATTGGGGAGAGGAAATCTTCTCATGTCGAGCTAAATGGGAAATGTAAGCAGTTCTTGGGCATTACACGAGGACATGATGACATACGGTACATGTGCATGGTATGGCTCGAGGAAATACAGGAAATAGCACGCACTCAGATGCAATAATGTATAATTTAATGGCTGACTGAAAAGAAAAAATACATGTCAAATATTATAGGGTTGTTTGCGTTTCTTTCCATGGGTCGATTGCAACACAGAGCAACGATTCTGGGGCGTTACATATTTAACGGAGGGTGTATACTTAACGTGGGGTGGGTTGGGCACATATTTTGCACGGGTTTCACCAACTCCAGATCACGCGCAGATTCACATGGTTTTGACCCTCACGATGTCCGGCAAAAATAGACTTCTTCGTGTTCTTTCCGCAGACCCGCATCTCCTCCAAACCCACCCCCAGTGCAGCTCCGTGTACACCTAGAGCAGGAGTGGGCAATTATTTTCCTCCGAGGGCCATATTCGAATCCAGGCAAGTAGCGAAGGGCCGGCCCACGATCATTGGTGTGAAAAAATAAAAAATCTAATATCACCTTTCTGTCAAATATAGGCTATTGAATCTATTATTTAAATAATTTCACGCAATCTGTATTAAGGATACAGATGCAGACAGATGCAAGGGTAAAAAATATTACTTGGCATGTTTGGCGGGCCGGATTAGAAAGACAAACGGGCCGTATGTGGCCCGCGGGCCGTAGTTTGCCCACCCCTGACCTAGAGTAACGATCTTTACCTTTAAAGTTTCTGGTCCAAAGGCTTTGTCAAACATAAAGACATTCGGCAAACATTGCTTGACATTAAATTGAAAACACAGATTTTTGTATTTTGTTCTTGTAACTATGAAATGAATACGTACCGCATGATACTTTGGAGTGGTTTATTAGCAAATATAAATGTTTGTTGTTGAAAGAAGTAGGTTTAATTCTGTCAACAGCAACAGGTTTTTAGAGTTAACAACATCACTTTTAAAACCTTTATCTAATTTACAAAAGTCAACCATTTCAAACCCCTCAGTGGAACCTAGACCAAGCGATTAACACAGTAATCTAATATATAAACTATCTTTCACATAATATAAATAGACCACTTGAACAATCTATTCATATTCTACACAAAGACATTTCCAACGTTTTAATGAGTCTATGTGTAAACCACAATGATGCCTCAAAACCAGGCTATATCCTTGTAAAACATCAACAGTTTACATAGCTGAACTGACATTCTTTCAAACACGTCTTACTCCATCCGATCTTGAAGCTAGCATCACCCGCTAACCCAAAATATGCAAAGAGACAAAACACAAGGGCGGGGATACCAAAATTCAATCTCACACTGGGAAGGCGCTGAGCCGAAAATTCACAGGACGAGCTCATCCTCCTTCCGTTTTCAGTATGCAAATATGCACTCTCCACAATCCATCTCGCTCAATACTCTTCGCCCAAAGGATATAATCTTGTGTACGGCGAGAGAAAAAACTATACATAATAAACATCTAGTGGAGCGTCTTTGTGTGCGGTTGGGGCCCTTGAAGGTGCGGGGCATAGTAAGCGCATTGTGAACACACCTTGCTTTTGTTACAGATGTGATGAGAGCGCAGAGTGGGAATGGGGTCTTAGGAATTGAGCAGGTGAAGATATGATGTAGTAATTTATAGCGCACTGATATGGGGACGCACAGATATCATACACGCGGGGTAATTACAGTATGGTAATGGGGTTCCTCTATTTTCTTGGCGTTGGTTTGAAGCGGAGTTGGGTTGTGACGAACTTGTGATTGCATTTCAAGTATTTGGATATTTGTTTTAATACAGTACTCCCACATAGCCTGCTCATGCACACTCTGCCTTGCCCTGACGTCCACGGAACTGGTTAGTTTGTGTTTTATGTTTTCTTGAGTTTGGTTTTCCGGTTATTGTCGCGACCACGGAGCCGTGTCGTGATGCTAAGGTCGTTAAATTATCTGTTAAGTGAGTTTCCTGGTGGAACACTTCTTGTCTCTATTGTTTTGCCTGGATGGAAATTAATTACAAAACAATCCAACATCTGGAATTAGGATTGGCGGTCATCCGACGGATCCGCTGGCTCTGGGGGGAAGGGTGGGGTAGGGCTGTGCTTGGTCCCCCCTCCTATTCGCTTTGTACTTGGAACCATAAGCTCAATGTATTAGACAATTGGAAACAATTCACGGTGTATGTATGCCATAGTCCATCAATAAGCAACATTCCATCAAAAATGCAGAGTTTACACACGATTAACAATATTTTCCGACAGTTTAAACAGTTATTTAACTAAATAAAGGCGTTATCAGGTTTTTATCATTTGTCAAATCCTCCTAACTATTGTGCAATGTATATGAATTTTGGCCTTTGTTTACAGGTAAGAGTTGTGGCATTACAACAATTTTAAATTTCATCAAAATGGTCAAACAAATAAAATCATATTGTAGTGACCTGTATAATCTAACCTGTCACTTTAAGTACCGCACTTCCTGATGGAACTCTTCTTGTCTCCATGGTTTTGCCTGAATGTTCCGCAGTATGGCACAAAGCATATCAGTCTCAGTCGATGGACACACTTTCTATTTTTTAATTATTTTGTCCTCACTAAAAACACCTGTGAGAAATGTTTAGTACCACACTGTGAAACAATCCCAGGTAGCGTCAGGCAGGTGGCAAACCCCGCACCAGAAAACATACACGGTGAACCTTTAATATCGCATTCTAACTTTGTACTTTGACTGGGAATGGACTTTGTAGTAGAAAACAGCAGTATTAGTCAAATAAATTGTTGTATTTGTAGTTGTGAAAGTCGTGAATCAACCGTTCGACACTAAAAGCTGCTTTACATTGGATCACTCAATCGCCACAACACAAGTGCCTCTTACTGTCAACCAAACACACACACACACACACATACACACACACAGACACAGGCACACACACACACACACACACACACACACAGACACACACACACACACAAACAAGCCGGATGATGTGTTTTGCCCAAGGAGACAACAGCATCGACTCGGCAGATCTGTGCGTGAGCCAGGTTTGGACATACTGTAATTTGTGGAATAACTCTTGTGTTTAATTTTAGATTGTGCCTGCGGTTTAGCCAACATTTCATCTTCGTGTTCGGTCTAATATGACACATTTGACACGAGCGTACCAGATCCAAATATGGTACAAACACCAAAAATACCACCTCTATTCATTCAAGATCAGGATCACTTTTTCATCAAAACAAACCTGCACGATATCCGACTTCAGGACACGGCGGATGTCCTTAACACAAGCATATGCATAAAATATAAACACGCTGTCTGGAATAGTCAAAAAGAGGCCAATTAAAGCGGTGAAATACGACTTGCTGACCTTTTACAACTTGACAAGGAAGTTACATTTGTTCGGCGGAAACTTCCAAACGGTCAGGAGAGGTTGTACTGAATAACAACGCAGTGACAATATCGAAATGTAATGAGTTGTGCAATGAGGCGGTAGATGCAATACGTTTATTATTATGTCACAATTGGTATTTCCGTTTTGTTTAGCTTTCGGGGCATTTTGATTTTGCTTATCGTTTCATTTTTGAGATTGATTTTTTTTATTTTTTTTAGTTTAGAGCGAAAGGGTGTGAGGGAAATAAAAGGCAGAGTTGGATTTAGGAGCTTCAGACGCTAAAATAGTTCTATATGCTCCGGTACATGCTGCAGTACCAGTTTTGACCTGTTTCTCCAGCTTGTCACTCCACTCCAAACGTTTCAGCAGTAACGACAGATTTACAAATTAACGGTGCAGCAATAAAACGATCTCAAATTGAATAAATGCGTATTTAATTGCTGGAAATAAGAACAAATGCTCATGTTAGATGTTTTGTGGGCAAAGTTAAATGCCACGAACAGAAGTTTGGAGCCGCAATGGAGATCTACCATATCTAACGGAGCAAAAAGTCACAAAGTCAGCTCGCACACTGCATCTTTCTATTGTATTTAAGAAGTTAATCAAGTCATATGAGTCTTTTGAAGGTTTACACGTCACTGTGACAGGTTAAATCCAGCTGTCACTCACTCCAACCATAGAGTGGATGGGAAAAAAAGTGATTGTGTTTGAAAAGGCAGTTGCTTTAAATAGAGAAATAGAGCATCACGATATAACAGATATAACAATGTGGTCGAAATAGCAGATCGTCACAGGGATGAGATCACGAGTTGTTTTTAATCGCCAAATCGTCTAACCCTAATTACATCAAAATTGGAACTAAACTGGGACTATTACTATACTTGACTGACTTAACCATGTGCAATACCGTCATATTCATGTGCAATACTGACTTAACCATGTGCAATACCGTCATATTCATGTGCAATACTGACTTAACCATGTGCAATACCGTCATATTCATGTGCAATACTGACTTAACCATGTGCAATACCGTCATATTCATGTGCAATACTGACTTAACCATATGCAATACTGTCATAATCATGTGCAATACTGACTTAACCATGTGCAATACCGTCATATTCATGTGCAATACTGACTTAACCATGTGCAATACCGTCATATTCATGTGCAATACTGACTTAACCATGTGCAATACCGTCATAATCATGTGCAATACTGACTTAACCATATGCAATACTGTCATATGCATGTGCAATACTGACTTAACCATGTGCAATACCGTCATATTCATGTGCAATACTGACTTAACCATGTGCAATACCGTCATATTCATGTGCAATACTGACTTAACCATGTGCAATACCGTCATATTCATGTGCAATACTGACTTAACCATGTGCAATACCGTCATATTTATGTGCAATACTGACTTAACCATGTGCAATACCGTCATATTCATGTGCAATACTGACTTAACCATGTGCAATACCAT
The DNA here is from genome assembly GCF_026437365.1 of Eucyclogobius newberryi. Lineage (NCBI taxonomy): Eukaryota > Metazoa > Chordata > Actinopteri > Gobiiformes > Gobiidae > Eucyclogobius > Eucyclogobius newberryi. Next base: position 9,951,013 of record NW_027315835.1, on the reverse strand, counting down.
CATATTCATGTGCAATACTGACTTAACCATATGCAATACTGTCATATGCATGTGCAATACTGACTTAACCATATGCAATACTGTCATATGCATGTGCAATACTGACTTAACCATGTGCAATACCGTCATATTCATGTGCAATACTGACTTAACCATGTGCAATACCGTCATATTCATGTGCAATACTAACTTAACCATGTGCAATACCGTCATATTCATGTGCAATACTGACTTAACCATGTGCAATACCATCATATTCATGTGCAATACTGACTTAACCATATGCAATACTGTCATATGCATGTGCAATACTGACTTAACCATATGCAATACTGTCATATGCATGTGCAATACTGACTTAACCATGTGCAATACCGTCATATTCATGTGCAATACTGACTTAACCATGTGCAATACCGTCATATTCATGTGCAATACTGACTTAACCATGTGCAATACCATCATATTCATGTGCAATACTGACTTAACCATGTGCAATACCGTCATATTCATGTGCAATACTGACTTAACCATGTGCAATACCGTCATATTCATGTGCAATACTGACTTAACCATGTGCAATACCGTCATAATCATGTGCAATACTGACTTAACCATATGCAATACTGTCATATGCATGTGCAATACTGACTTAACCATGTGCAATACCGTCATATTCATGTGCAATACTGACTTAACCATGTGCAATACCGTCATATTCATGTGCAATACTGACTTAACCATGTGCAATACCGTCATATTCATGTGCAATACTGACTTAACCATGTGCAATACCATCATATTCATGTGCAATACTGACTTAACCATATGCAATACTGTCATATGCATGTGCAATACTGACTTAACCATATGCAATACCGTCATATGCATGTGCAATACTGACTTAACCATATGCAATACCGTCATATTCATGTGCAATACTGACTTAACCATGTGCAATACCGTCATATTCATGTGCAATACTAACTTAACCATGTGCAATACCGTCATATTCATGTGCAATACTGACTTAACCATGTGCAATACCATCATATTCATGTGCAATACTGACTTAACCATATGCAATACTGTCATATGCATGTGCAATACTGACTTAACCATATGCAATACTGTCATATGCATGTGCAATACTGACTTAACCATGTGCAATACCGTCATATTCATGTGCAATACTAACTTAACCATGTGCAATACCGTCATATTCATGTGCAATACTGACTTAACCATGTGCAATACCGTCATATTCATGTGCAATACTGACTTAACCATGTGCAATACTGTCATATTCATGTGCAATTACTGTCGTACTCACAAGCAATTAAGGCCATATTCATGTGCATACAACTGATGTAAATAAGATAAGTTTTGTTTTCTTACCATTAGTATAAGTATTATTTAGTCTTATGCTAGCTATTTTTACTTTACCTTATTTTATTATTATTTCATTTTCATCTTTTTAGTTTATTCATTTTTTTTCTTTTCTTCCATTCCCGATTAAAATATGAGAGGAGTTTTGTTAATAAGAGTTTTTTGGTTTTGTTTATAAGAGTTCTTCTATTAAGAGTGTTTTTTAAAACTTCCTTTTCCTCTGTATCTACTGCCACCGAAATTTCTCCATGTGTGGACAATAAAGGAATATCTTATCTTATCTTAACCAAACCTGGACTAGCACAGGACCAAACCAGGTCTACATTAACACCAAAACAAGACCAAACCAGGAGCAAACCAGAACAACTGAAAGCGCAGTCATGGTTTACCCTTTCCCTCTCCCTTACCTTCCATGCACTCTCCAATCCGACTTTGTCTCTTTGACTCTGTTCACCCCGCTGTTGACATTTCACGCCTGTCGCGGCCCCTACTGTCTCAGTCTCTGGCCCCCGTGTCGGGGTGTGCAACTGTTTGCATAGTCACCAGTAGAGTCTATTAAAGCCCCGGCTCTGTAATTCTTCCTTTCACGCTTTGGGCTCGCCTTCACTCTCAATGACACGCACTATGATATGTGGAGAAAGCCCAACCGCATGTGGCAGCAAGCGATTTACCACTTTGCCCAATATACGGCGTTGTAATTTTCCAGTCTGCTGCGCGAGATGCTCTGTTTCCAAAGTGCAAAGTGTAAAGTAAATGGCCTGGTCGTCAATAGTCTTTTTACAGTTATTCAGATTTGGCTTTGGTGCTGGTATTAAGGAGGACTCTGCAGGACTCCGAGCAATCGCGGGAATATTACAGAGAGATAGCGGTAGGGAGGGACATTAGGAGAATGATGAAAGGCAAGGTTCTTACTAAAGGATCGCTCTATCGTGTACGCGCGATCAAGCAGAATTATTCCAGTGAGGAGGCAGGAATCAAAGGAGGGAGAGGAAGTGACTAAGGGCTTTACATGGCGAGTTATAGGGGATTATTGTATTAACTTTTCATCTTTGCAATATAGTTTTATATATATATATATACAGTATTTTCCGCACTGTAAGGCGCACTGGACTATAAGGCGCATTAATTAAAAAAAAACGTGTAGCACACAAAATCGCTTCGAGGTCAGTAAGCACAACCAGAATTAATCCATATATAAGGCGCACTGGATTATAAAAAAAATGCTTTTAAGTGCGCCTTATAGTGCAGAAAATACGGTATATAAAAGTTATCATATTTTATGGTATTTATAGGTGATCTAACAACGTCTTGATCCTAGTTTTGTATTTAAACTAAACTAATAGTGAAGTGTGCATTGCATTTAAAGGTGTAACTTTTCTAGTGGTTTCCATGATTTTCTATTGTTTTGCCCAGAATGTATGTTAAATGCAACGTTTGTCCCTGTTGTATTGCCATATTTTTTGTTGCGAAGCCCAGGTCTGCAAACTAGCTCTGAGCTTGACTTGTGAACATGGCACAAAACTTTTTTATAGCAATATAATAAAAGCTAGACTGAAATGTTTAACGCCGTGGCAGAAAAGTACGCCTTCAAAAGAGCAAAAAAACTGACATTGCATTCTCCCATTAAATGTTGCGCTTGACTGAACCCAGTTTCCCAAATCACAGTGGTTAGCCAGTCCAAGATTTTAAAATAGCACCTGACAACATTTCCACTCATTTATTTAGCAATATTCAACATTTTATCCAGACAGTTTGAAGGCAAAATTCATGAAGCACAGATGAGACAAAAAGCCAGAGAAGGAGGCGACATGCGGCGTCAAATCATTACAAGAGGGAAAAAAAGGTGGATCAGACCTACGCTGTGATATTCCACTGTGCGTGAAATAGATCTGCTTTTAAGGCATTCTTCAAAGCCCCGCGTATTGAATCCACTGATAAATAATAGATGCAAACACTAACAGAACAACAATAGGGGCTGGGAGTTGGAGCTATTTTATTCTGCCGGCTTCTCCCCCGCTATTTAACGTGACCCTGACGAGCAGCGGGCGGACTGAAAGAGCAGAGATGAGTGAGAAAAGTGGACACAGCGAGGGATGACACAGAAGCATTGTCGCCAGCATTAGCAACTCCAGGCACTCTGGCAAAATGGATTCTGTCATGCAGGACTTTTCTGTGTGAAAATTGCAAAAAAAAGCTTGGGTAAAGATGAGTTTAACAGGTAAAAAGCCATGTTCATTTGGGATGAGCCTGGACTAAACCAGAACGGGGACATAAGCAGGGCTAAATTAGGCAAAGATCAAACACCAAAGCACTAAAGCTGGTGTAGCTAACCGGACACATGGTGGAATGGGACTAAACCAGGTCTAGGACAAGCTTAAGCCATTTAATACACAACTAAACCCAACTATTATGGCGAGTAAGGAGTAAACAAGATCTAAACCAGGACTAAACCAGAGCTAATCACAAACACAGGCCTAATCACCAGAACTGCACGAGCTAAAACCAAGGAGTAAACCAGGACAAGACCAAGTCCTAACCAAATATAAAAGAGGATAAGACCGGGACTTATGCAAACAGAAGTAGACCAGGTTTGTGCCAAGTCAGAAATACAACCAGGACTAAACCAGGCACAATTCAGGCTCGGATAAGGGCTAAACCAATTAGGTACAAAATAGGTATGAAATTAGGTACAAATCCATGCAAAACCAGGCCTAAATCACCAGTACTACACAAAGTAAAACCGAGGAGTAAACCAGGACTAGGCTAGGACTGGACCAGAAAAACTGAAGTAGACCAGGTATGTGCCAAGTCCGAAACAGTGTTCAAAAGCCACAACCAGGACTAAACCTGGCATAATTCAGGCCCGGATAAGGACTAAACCAGGTCGAAATTAGGTACAAATCCATGCAAACCAGAACAAGTCTGAAGTCAAATTGCACAGATTAAATTAAAAACGCAAACAAGACTAATCATGGCAAAACCAGGCCTAAACCAGGCCTAAACCAGGACTAATCAAGGTGAAACCAAGGACTAAACCAGGTCTAGAGCAGGGCCTAACCAGAGAGAGCAGAACTAAAACAAAGATAGACCAGAACAGAGGAGAAGAAAACCAGGTATTTACCAAGTCCAAAAAAAATAAAACCACACAACTAAGAACTAGACGAGCACTAAATCAGGACTAACCAAGTGCAAAACCAGGTCTAAACCACCAGAACTACACAAAGTAAAACCAAGGAGTAAACCAGGACTAGACCAACACCTAACCAAAAATAAAAGAGGACTAGACCAGGACTAGAGCAGGACTAGACCAGGACTAGACCAGGACTACACCAGGACTACACCAGGACTAGACCAGGACTAGACCAGGACTAGACCAGGACTAGACCAGGACTGGACCAGGACTAGACCAGGACTAGACCAGGACTAGACCAGGACTACACCAGGACTAGAGCAGGACTAAACCAGGACTAGACCAGGACTACACCAGGACTACACCAGGACTACACCAGGACTAGACCAGGACTAGACCAGGACTAGACCAGGACTAGAGCAGGACTACACCAGGACTAGACCAGGACTAGACCAGGACTACACCAGGACTACACCAGGACTAGACCAGGACTAGACCAGGACTAGACCAGGACTAGACCAGGACTAGAGCAGGACTACACCAGGACTACACCAGGACTACACCAGGACTACACCAGGACTAGACCTGGACTACACCAGGACTACACCAGGACTACACCAGGACTAGACCAGGACTACACCAGGACTACACCAGGACTACACCAGGACTAGACCAGGACTAGAGCAGGACTACACCAGGACTACACCAGGACTACACCAGGACTAGACCTGGACTACACCAGGAATACACCAGGACTACACCAAGACTAGACCAGGACTACACCAGGACTAGACCAGGACTAGAGCAGGACTAGACAAGGACTAGACCAGGACTAGACCAGGACTAGACCAGGACTACACCAGGACTAGACCAGGACTACACCAGGACTACACCAGGACTAGAGCAGGACTACACCAGGACTAGACCAGGACTAGAGCAGGACTAGACAAGGACTAGACCAGGACTAGACCAGGACTACACCAGGACTAGACCAGGACTAGACCAGGACTACACCAGGACTAGACCAGGACTAGACCAGGACTAGACCAGGACTACACCAGGACTAGACCAGGACTAGACCAGGACTAGACCAGGACTACACCAGGACTAGACCAGGACTACACCAGGACTACACCAGGACTAGAGCAGGACTACACCAGGACTAGACCAGGACTAGACCAGGACTAGACCAGGACTACACCAGGACTACACCAGGACTAGACCAGGACTAGACCAGGACTAGACCAGGACTAGAGCAGGACTAGAGCAGGACTAAACCAGGACTAGACCAGGACTACACCAGGACTACACCAGGACTAGACCAGGACTAGACCAGGACTAGACCAGGACTAGAGCAGGACTACACCAGGACTAGACCAGGACTAGACCAGGACTACACCAGGACTAGACCAGGACTACACCAGGACTAGACCAGGACTAGACCAGGACTAGACCAGGACTACACCAGGACTACACCAGGACTAGACCAGGACTAGAGCAGGACTACACCAGGACTACACCAGGACTACACCAGGACTACACCAGGACTAGACCTGGACTACACCAGGAATACACCAGGACTACACCAAGACTAGACCAGGACTACACCAGGACTAGACCAGGACTAGAGCAGGACTAGACAAGGACTAGACCAGGACTAGACCAGGACTACACCAGGACTAGACCAGGACTAGACCAGGACTACACCAGGACTAGACCAGGACTAGACCAGGACTAGACCAGGACTACACCAGGACTAGACCAGGACTACACCAGGACTAGACCAGGACTACACCAGGACTACACCAGGACTAGAGCAGGACTACACCAGGACTAGACCAGGACTAGACCAGGACTAGACCAGGACTACACCAGGACTACACCAGGACTAGACCTGGACTACACCAGGACTACACCAGGACTACACCAAGACTAGACCAGGACTAGACCAGGACTACACCAGGACTACACCAGGACTAGACCAGGACTACACCAGGACTAGACCAGGACTAGACCAGGACTAGACCAGGACTACACCAAGACTAGACCAGGACTAGACCAGGACTAGACCAGGACTACACCAGGACTAGACCAGGACTAGACCAGGACTAGACCAGGACTAGACCAGGACTACACCAGGACTAGACCAGGACTAGACCAGGACTAGACCAGGACTAGACCAGGACTAGACCAGGACTACACCAGGACTAGACCAGGACTACACCAGGACTAGACCAGGACTACACCAGGACTAGACCAGGACTAGACCAGGACTAGACCAGGACTACACCAGGACTACACCAGGACTACACCAGGACTACACCAGGACTAGACCAGGACTAGACCAGGACTAGACCAGGACTAGAGCAGGACTAGAGCAGGACTAAACCAGGACTAGACCAGGACTACACCAGGACTAGACCAGGACTAGACCAGGACTAGACCAGGACTACACCAGGACTACACCAGGACTACACCAGGACTAGACCAGGACTAGACCAGGACTAGACCAGGACTAGAGCAGGACTAGAGCAGGACTAAACCAGGACTAGACCAGGACTACACCAGGACTACACCAGGACTAGACCAGGACTAGACCAGGACTAGACCAGGACTAGAGCAGGACTACACCAGGACTAGACCAGGACTAGACCAGGACTACACCAGGACTAGACCAGGACTACACCAGGACTAGACCAGGACTAGACCAGGACTAGACCAGGACTACACCAGGACTACACCAGGACTAGACCAGGACTAGAGCAGGACTACACCAGGACTACACCAGGACTACACCAGGACTACACCAGGACTAGACCTGGACTACACCAGGAATACACCAGGACTACACCAAGACTAGACCAGGACTACACCAGGACTAGACCAGGACTAGAGCAGGACTAGACAAGGACTAGACCAGGACTAGACCAGGACTACACCAGGACTAGACCAGGACTAGACCAGGACTACACCAGGACTAGACCAGGACTAGACCAGGACTAGACCAGGACTACACCAGGACTAGACCAGGACTACACCAGGACTAGACCAGGACTACACCAGGACTACACCAGGACTAGACCAGGACTAGACCAGGACTACACCAGGACTAGACCAGGACTAGACCAGGACTAGACCAGGACTACACCAAGACTAGACCAGGACTAGACCAGGACTACACCAGGACTAGACCAGGACTAGACCAGGACTAGACCAGGACTAGACCAGGACTACACCAGAACTAGACCAGGACTAGACCAGGACTAGACCAGGACTAGACCAGGACTAGACCAGGACTACACCAGGACTAGACCAGGACTACACCAGGACTAGACCAGGACTACACCAGGACTAGACCAGGACTAGACCAGGACTAGACCAGGACTACACCAGGACTACACCAGGACTAGACCAGGACTAGACCAGGACTAGACCAGGACTAGAGCAGGACTAGAGCAGGACTAAACCAGGACTAGACCAGGACTACACCAGGACTAAACCAGGACTAGACCAGGACTAGACCAGGACTAGACCAGGACTAGACCAGGACTACACCAGGACTAGACCAGGACTAGACCAGGACTAGACCAGGACTAGACCAGGACTAGACCAGGACTAGACCAGGACTACACCAGGACTAGACCAGGACTAGACCAGGACTAGACCAGGACTAGACCAGGACTAGAGCAGGACTACACCAGGACTACACCAGGACTAGACCAGGACTAGACCAGGACTACACCAGGACTAGACCAGGACTAGAGCAGGACTAGACAAGGACTAGACCAGGACTAGACCAGGACTACACCAGGACTAGACCAGGACTAGACCAGGACTACACCAGGACTAGACCAGGACTACACCAGGACTACACCAGGACTAGAGCAGGACTACACCAGGACTAGACCAGGACTAGACCAGGACTAGACCAGGACTACACCAGGACTAGACCTGGACTACACCAGGACTACACCAGGACTACACCAAGACTAGACCAGGACTAGACCAGGACTACACCAGGACTACACCAGGACTAGACCAGGACTAGACCAGGACTAGACCAGGACTAGACCAGGACTAGACCAGGACTAGACCAGGACTACACCAAGACTAGACCAGGACTAGACCAGGACTACACCAGGACTACACCAGGACTAGACCAGGACTAGACCAGGACTACACCAGGACTAGACCAGGACTAGACCAGAACTACACCAGGACTACACCAGGACTAGACCAGGACTAGACCAGGACTAGACCAGGACTAGACCAGGACTAGACCAGGACTAGACCAGGACTAGAGCAGGACTAGACCAGGACTACACCAGGACTAGAGCAGGACTAAACCAGGACTAGACCAGGACTACACCAGGACTACACCAGGACTAGACCAGGACTAGACCAGGACTAGACCAGGACTAGAGCAGGACTACACCAGGACTAGACCAGGACTAGACCAGGACTACACCAGGACTAGACCAGGACTACACCAGGACTAGACCAGGACTAGACCAGGACTAGACCAGGACTAGACCAGGACTAGAGCAGGACTACACCAGGACTACACCAGGACTACACCAGGACTACACCAGGACTAGACCAGGACTACACCAGGACTAGACCAGGACTAGAGCAGGACTAGACAAGGACTAGACCAGGACTAGACCAGGACTACACCAGGACTAGACCAGGACTAGACCAGGACTACACCAGGACTAGACCAGGACTAGACCAGGACTAGACCAGGACTAGACCAGGACTAGACCAGGACTAGACCAGGACTACACCAGGACTAGAGCAGGACTAGACCAGGACTACACCAGGACTAGACCTGGACTACACCAGGACTACACCAGGACTACACCAAGACTAGACCAGGACTAGACCAGGACTACACCAGGACTACACCAGGACTAGACCAGGACTAGACCAGGACTAGACCAGGACTAGACCAGGACTAGACCAGGACTACACCAAGACTAGACCAGGACTAGACCAGGACTACACCAGGACTAGACCAGGACTAGACCAGGACTAGACCAGGACTACACCAGGACTAGACCAGGACTAGACCAGGACTACACCAGGACTAGACCAGGACTAGACCAGGACTAGACCAGGACTAGACCAGGACTACACCAGGACTAGACCAGGACTACACCAGGACTAGACCAGGACTACACCAGGACTAGACCAGGACTAGACCAGGACTAGACCAGGACTACACCAGGACTACACCAGGACTAGACCAGGACTAGACCAGGACTAGAGCAGGACTAGAGCAGGACTAAACCAGGACTAGACCAGGACTACACCAGGACTACACCAGGACTAGACCAGGACTAGACCAGGACTAGACCAGGACTACACCAGGACTAGACCAGGACTAGACCAGGACTACACCAGGACTAGACCAGGACTACACCAGGACTAGACCAGGACTACACCAGGACTAGACCAGGACTAGACCAGGACTAGACCAGGACTAGACCAGGACTAGAGCAGGACTACACCAGGACTACACCAGGACTAGACCAGGACTAGACCAGGACTACACCAGGACTAGACCAGGACTAGAGCAGGACTAGACAAGGACTAGACCAGGACTAGACCAGGACTACACCAGGACTAGACCAGGACTAGACCAGGACTACACCAGGACTAGACCAGGACTAGACCAGGACTACACCAGGACTAGACCTGGACTACACCAGGACTACACCAGGACTACACCAAGACTAGACCAGGACTAGACCAGGACTACACCAGGACTAGACCAGGACTAGACCAGGACTAGACCAGGACTACACCAGGACTAGACCAGGACTAGACCAGGACTAGACCAGGACTAGACCAGGACTAGACCAGGACTACACCAGGACTACACCAGGACTAGACCAGGACTAGACCAGGACTACACCAGGACTAGACCAGGACTAGACCAGGACTACACCAGGACTAGACCAGGACTAGACCAGGACTAGACCAGGACTAGACCAGGACTACACCAGGACTACACCAGGACTAGACCAGGACTAGACCAGGACTAGACCAGGACTAGACCAGGACTAGACCAGGACTACACCAGGACTAGACCAGGACTAGACCAGGACTAGACCAGGACTAGACCAGGACTAGACCAGGACTAGAGCAGGACTAGACCAGGACTAGACCAGGACTAGACCAGGACTAGACCAGGACTAGACCAGGACTAGAGCAGGACTAGAGCAGGACTAGAGCAGGACTTATGCAAACAGAAGTAGACCAGGTATGTGCCAAGTCAAAAATACAACCAGGACTAAACATGGCACAATTTTAGGCTCGGATAAGGACTAAACCAAGTATAAATTAGGTACAAAAAACACAACCAGGAACTAGACCGGGACTAACTCAGGACTAACCATGTGCAAAACCAGGTCTAAACCAGCAGAAGTACACAAAGTCAAATCAAGGACTAAACCAGGAACATAAGACTTGAAAGCCACTGCACTGGGGACACTGAAGCATGAAAAAAACATCACTGGAGCCAAGAAAAAAAAAAAAGGAAGAAAAAAAGCTGATGACAATGGACAATATGCTGCTCTTTCGACTGCATAAAAAGTTAAAGAGGCGGTGGTAAATTATACATGACTATATGGAAAGACATCAGGCTGCACATCCATAAAATTGTCAGCTGGGCTTTAGGTATTCCCTTTGTTGAACCCAGAATGACAGACGCTCTCCACCAAGTGATCGTCTGCAAGTCGCCGCTTCAAACAACACAAGTCGGAGGGCGTACCTCGTAATTCATGAGAAATCGTGTTAGAAGAAGAAAAAGACACGATTTTAGAATATACTGCATGTGAAAGTATGACAGTTTATGACAGGTGTGCATGTTTTTTTTTTACTTTGTTTTTATTATTACTATTACTTTGTACGGTGGGATCGTACACGTGGTAGATATTTTTCCGACCCTTAAAAGTGGCGGTTTGACAGTTTATATTTCTCTGACGGTTTAAACATTCATTCAACAGAAGTGAGGTGCAGTCTTCTTACAATTACGGTATTTTCCGGACTATAAGTTGCACCTTTTTTCATAGTTTTGGATGAGGGGCGAGTTATAAGTATAAGTATATAAGAATACGTATAAGTATAAGTCGCTCCGGTATAAGTATATGTGATATTCTTTGTTATTTTCACACTTGCAACTGCATTTCATACTCCAGTGCAACTTATATATGTTTTTTTCTTCTCTATTATGCATATTTTGGCTGGTGTGACTTATAGTTCGGAAAATACGGTATATTCATCAAATTATAACTATTGTGTAAAATAAACAAGCCACGGCCCGTGTTTACAATATGGTTGCTTGGTAACACTTATAAGGTTGTCAAAAGTATAACAAATTGAATATTAATCCATACTAAAACTAGTATTGAAACTAGATAAAACTCGTTTGAGGAACAGGGCAATATTAGACCTTTCCTGAACAGTTTATAACGATCTTCTGTTTTATCAGAACTAGTAAAAACCCACATCGTTTTATTATGTTGAAAATGACCCGTTGTGGTATTGAAATTGGTATCGAGTATTGAGCCTGTTCCAAAGTATCGAAATCGAGTTTGAAAACACATCTGCTGCCCATGTACGGCAAGGAAGTACAATGTGTAAACAGTAACTTCAATAACAATGTAATGTATATATGTGCTTTTCTTACGTTCTTATGACATTTAGTTCATATCGTCCTTGTTATTTCCAGGTCCACACTTTCAAAATAGGAAGTTCCTATAGGCTCCGGTTCGGAATCAGAAATAGAGACGCTTCTCCTGTTGACACCAGTCTCTCGGTGCTGTACAGTATAATAAATATAGCAACACCTAAAATAATACATTCAGCTATAAAATTGTGTCCTTCAATCAGAACTTGGCAACCAAATCAAAATTAAGCTAACGAAGGCTGCGCAACACGTCTGTCAATCATGTTACAGGGAACATAATTCGCTTTGCAACTGAAAAATATAATGTGTTTATGGAACACAATGACATGTTATGGTTATTTAGTCTACGTATGCCAGCTGCCCTTGCACACATGTCACATTTTAATAGGATCTTTTTGACCTGGGAGCTATATATGTAATTAGGAGAACGCTCAATGCATTTATTTATTCATAGCCGATAATGATGTGGGCTGTGTGAGTGTGTTGTGCACATTGTCTTGTGTGTGTAACCCTGGCGCTATGACATCTCCATGTGACACGTCGGCCACCGTTATGGAAAACCCCAGCGTTATTGAGTATTTCAGTCAGTTAGCTAATCTAATCAGCAAATGTAATATTTCCACGGAATATGCTTAAAAGACGAACTCAGAAGGTTATTTCGTGGGCATACATGACGGCACAGCACCTGACCTTTTAAATCCCAGATACACAGCGTTGTGTTTACATAGGTGCAAACTCATCTAAAACCTGTCAGAGCCCCCCGGGTGTCTCCTCACACCCTTCACATTATCCTGCTTTCAAATGTCCGTATTGATATTCACGTCTTATGATTCCGAACCATCTTAAAGAGAGTGAATTTGAAAGTGAATTTCGGATGAAGGAAAGTAGGATTAGCAATGTATGAAAAAACAGTAACGTGTGAGGTCTAATTGGTAAAGAAAACACACAAAAAAACATTGCACTATGTGAGCACGTTATTATAATATTATGCATGATTTGTACTGTTATTGGTCATTAAACATGCTTTTTAAGTACTTACACATTGGTATTTCATGATTTAGAATGTAATATTACACCTATTTTTTGTATCAGGTGAAAAAAAAACATATACATACTTGTAATGAACACAATTTGATGGCAGAAAAGCAACAAGTCTGACGGTGACTGACAAAAAAAAATATATTAAAAAAATGCGGAGACATCAGAATTTTGACTTATGACACAACAATCTGTGGAAATTTGAAACGGCCTGATCTCTGAGGCTCAGGGCAAGATGACCTCGCAAACAAGATGAATGAAACAACGTGAATTACACACATACACACAACTTTTCTAAACGCTTAGATAAGTTCATTTTGCATAATACATGTCATACTGTGGAACAATCCAGGCAAAGCTTACCGAGAAAATGACTTCCACACAATGACGATTGCTGCTTTAGAGAAAAGAAAATACTGGTACATTCAAGACGCTATGAAAGACACAGATGAGCGAGGGAAGGCAGTGGGCAAGAACTCTGACAAGGCCACAGAGGTAATTAGACACTTGTACATTATGCTAAACATGCCGCCTCTATTTCCCCAGACTACCTGAGTGAATCTATGCTCCCAGCTCATTCTCTGTCTGTCAAAGCCCGGCTCATTTTCTCATGGCTACTGTTACAAGCAAGCGAAAAGATCCAAGCGCTCTTGTATTCATATGACGTCGTGGCGATAGAGCTTGGGAACGAAGCGCAGAACAAAGGTTTGTAGCGACGCCAACCGAACTTTCAGAGAGATTCATGAAGTATACCTTAACTTGCCGTGTATACGTTGGAAAATCAATGTCGAACGAGGCGTCGTACAAGCCAATAAGCTGCCGAGTCACTACTGGTACATACGTTATCACATTATAGCATCAGAAAAAAAGTGTTTGAATGAATACTAGGGTTAGCATTTAACGTCTTAAAAGCTCAGTTTGTTCGACGATACAGTCTGGAACTCTGTGCAAAAATGTCCAACTCAATATCGATAGAAAAACTCAATGTTCAGTACAAAATAATGGTCGTTTCTATTACATTTTCCAAGCGGTCTAAACCTCTGATATCGAGAGCATTCTAACACTATTCAGGACGTTCAATATCACGCTCAATATCTCAGTTTGTTTAAAATCAGGCTGTAAACTCAAAATGATCAAATGAGGTTTGACATTACAGTCTGGAGCTCTGTGCCAAAATGTCCAACTCAATTGCGATACAAATACTCAATATTCAATACGAAATAACGGGTGTTTCTATTACATTTTCCAAGCGGTCTAAACCTCTGACATCGAGAGCATTCTAACCCTATTCAGGACGTTCAATATCACACTCAATATCTGTTTACCCTTTTATTTTCCTTCTCTTTTTTCGACGATCCCATTTCACACCGTTGTCTACTTATCTGATGCCTTGACCTTAACCTCTGCGGCCCCCGAAGGAATCGTTTTACGTTACTACAAACACACGCAACCCTATTACACATTCTATCCGAGTTCATTTTCCAGTCAGATGTGTCAGAGTGAGTTACGGCCTAATGCGGTGGGGGTGCCGCCGCGGTAATGGGCAGCCCTTTTCCCTCGACTTCGCCCGTACGCACCTCGGAGATGGTCGCTTTTTTCGCCGAGCTGGTGGTGTTGTGTTTTGGACCACATTGTCATCATTTAAGTTTATGCGCCATTGAATCGGACAATTGGGCTGTTCTGCCGACTTCTCAATTTGGGAACGAGGAGCTCGAGAGATGCGATTGTCAAAGTTAACGCAGGCACACACTGACGGATTGCGTACATTTATACGATATTCCCGATGTAACGACGAGCGCGTCACAGGTTCGGGGGCATCATCGCTCAAGGCCACGTCGCATCGTTTCGCTGGTCACGCCGCACCATCTGCTGCCAAGGCAACAAAACACCATTACGATGTAGTAGGAGTCTAATGTCTACAGTGTATTACAGCCCAAACACTGTGTGCAGGAAATGTGTATTCATGATGACGAGCTGCAATACGCAACGTTTCTATTGTACACAGATAATTGTTTCATACACTTTTGACAAATAAATCAGACATTTTGATTTAACAATGGGGCAGCTGTTGTTATAAAAGGGTGGCATCCATTTTAAAGTCTGTATAGTCCAGATAACAGTGATGATTAGTACAATTACGATTTTACTGGTCATAATTATTCCAATTAATTGTTGCAACCCTGTTAAATTAATGTTGAATTGTTTTGAGTGTAACACAAATACAAAAACGAATGTGGATATTTGCCTTTACGATTAAAAACATCCACATGTCACTCACAGTAGCTCCGCCTTTCATAATCCTAAGGAAAAAATATTCATCAAACGACATGTCACAAGTAATTAGAATGAACTGACAGGCCAGAGTACACAGAAAAAAAGGTACATACATCAGCGGAGATTCACAGAGTTAGCAACTTTGACTGCAGTGGGTATAAGAGATCTTCATGGTTTTAATGGTTATGGTGAACTAAACGGCTACCGTGGCAACAGGATGGCGACATGGCAGCAATACCGTCTTTAACCAAAGCCAAAGACTAGACAAGCAAGCAACACGGACTCTCAGCCAGTCTCCAAAACCACATTGGCAGATAGAGGTTATAGGTTTTTTGTTTTTTACCCTTAAGCGTATTAGAACAGGGGGTGAAGAGTGGGGAAAGACAAACCTCTCTACGCCATTCATGAGCGCGTACGTCATGCCAATATCAAATGGAGTTCTGGTGCGCGGCATAAGAATATTAAGTTCACACGTCGATATCATAACTTGACATTGATCATGCAGTTATTGTATGTAAAAAGAGATGTTTTAAAACCCCCAAAACAAACTAAAAATATTGTAATTCTATCTGAAGCTATAACAGAAAGTACACAAATATATCCTTAACATAACCTTGAAGCAAAGCAAGTTATGTTCAGTACTTAGAAATGCATAGTTCGCCTTAAGCAGCAGAAAAACCTCCTTCAATACCAATGACCATATTAATATATATTAAAAAAAAACCTCTCTCTGCTGCTAATTATGGACCGCATACATTATAATTAGTAATGCTAATGTATTCTGCTACATCCAGCCATCGTAGTCTTTTCACCCCTTCATCAATAACAACCGTGTTATAGGCTGTACGCTATCTTATTCCTTATGTCCGATCCATTAAGTTGTCATTTTTGGCTGTGTGGATATTGGAAAAAAATGAGGCTCCTTTGCCGTGCATGAGCTCCGCCCTCCTCCTCCACCTCCTCCACCTCCTCCATCTCTCCGTCGCTCCGTCGCTCCATCGCAGCCTTCCGCACACACCGCGAGTCCTTTTGCCAGCCTCGGGGAAGGGTGTAATTGAAGCCAGCCGAAAGATAACGTAATTTGAAATAGATCATAAATAATGAATAGTCGGGACCCCAGCCTAAGTATAAGGGAGGAAATATTATCTGGTGTTTTAACTGTTGGCTGGTAAGTGATAAAGTGGATGTATTCGCGCTTAATACTTACTGTTGCCGTCGTCGGGCCTTCGGGCAAAAAATAATTCAAACAAGCGAAAAAGGTGCATTGTACTAAGCCTGCCAGCGAGATCAACATAATAGAACACTCGCATATGCAGTCGTGACATTAAGGGGTTTGGAAATGGTGGCGATTGAAAAACAAAGCTGCCTCCAGCACTCAAGAACAAAACTATTTTTAGTCAGTTGATCTTAATGGCTGGAAGATACAAGCAAAGCCAAAGTTAGAATTATTGTGAATGGAGAGAGGAGGGAAAGGCCCAATATCACAAGCAACATAATACTGTTAACGCAACACAATAACCATTAGTATTGATATGATTTGCTAAAAAACATGACAATTTAAAGCTGCGCCAACTTTTCTGCTAGTGGGCCCTCCACCTGCCTGTCTCCATGGAGAAGTTATAGCTTTGCCTTGGATGTTTCACAGTATGGCATTACACTTCTATTTTACATTTATTCAGTTACGGTAAGTATTGTTACTTAAAAAAAACATTGAAAAACAATTTTTTTACTGTGAGTGGCATCGCCTCTCCATAGATCAGACCTGTCACTTGGCCTGGTAGGATCGACTGCTTGTCTCCATGGAGAGAGATACGTTTAATGCTATTCAGTGGAATATTCCAGGCAAAGCAATTTAGTCTCTGTGGTGACAAGAAGGAGGCTGTAACTCTACTAGTAACATAGTTCAAATTTAAGAAATTGACAAAACGTAATTGAGTTCCAGCTGTAATAAAACAAAAAAAATACTACTAAGGCAAACATTAAAGCAGAATTGAATACAATTTTCACCTTATTGAACGTCTTTGTAAGTCTCTGTGATGGCGTTTGGAGTGCCCGCCGTCGCCCCCTGCTGTCTGGGCGGAAAACCAACTTTTTGCTGACATTAACCTGAAGACAACTCTCCTGAGAAACCTTGGCTCTTTTTATCATATTTGACACAGTGACATGTGTTTGTATGTGATTATACAGGCTTATTATGATAGATAAATAAAGCTTTTTTTCTATTTTCTGACAATGTCACCAATGTCAATTTCACCAGCGAGCAGCAGGGGGCGCTCTATCATCAGAGTTACTTAAACTAATTCTACTTTAAGCACTTGTCATTGTCAAATATGTATTTTTGGGTTGTTTGGAGTGTCAGTCGTTTCCACTCGCTGTCTCTGTGCAGCAACGTTAATTGTGTTTTTTTTAATGTGATTATACTGCCATATTGCAATAAAAAGTAAACAAAAATATAGTAAAAAAACACTATTGGGTCTGCTCTCTGACACTGTATTCTCACAAGGGAGCTGCAGGGGGAGCTCTACCACTAAAGTTACATAGTTCTGCTCTAATCACATAACAGTATGAATATTATTACTGCGATAATACATTTAAAACACGTTCATAGGTGTCTTTCAATGGCCTCAAAGTCACCTCAGATGAAAAAATGCTATCACTGTACATGAAATGCTATTGCATCACGACATCTTTCATAACGGTGATGCAATTTCACGTGTGATGTGTACGCAAATTTGAATATTGCAATACACCACAACCGCCGTCAGATAGCGAGGACCATTGCGTTACATAGACCTTGAAATCCCCTCTTCACCTCAGTTCGGGTCCAGAGGAGGAGATGAGAGCGCGAGGCCCCGATGCCTGTCGTTGTGGGCTTCAGGTCAATGATAACTAACAGAGGGGCTTTAAACCAGTAACCCGTGCGCTAAAAGGAACCACCCCCAGGCCAGGATTTGCTCTTGGGTTTGAAATGATGGGACAGATATGGGGCTGATGGGCTGGGAGGTGGAGTTCTGATCCGTTTTCTGACATGATGTGTGTTAGCGATCAATCAAAGGCACTGCCATCATGTCTCTAATAATGGTTCTTGGTGCCAGATGTGGGATGGTAGCGGATAGAATGTGTCGGAAATGTTTGTAATCCGTCTTGTAGCGGTGCCGATGCGATATTACAAAGAGGAAGTCCTACAGTGATCAGCATGATAATGTTGCATGTGTTTTTATGTCAGATTCCCCATAGACACACCAGCTTCATTCATCCATGCTTGGCTGGAATACTTATATACTTTTCAATGTATATATAGCCGCAGATTTACAAGACTTGAACTTGTTTCTATGTAGGATAAATGCTTGATCAATCTGACAATAAAATCCACATTTGTTTGTTTGCTGACCCCTTGTGATGTAAACTGGAGTAAGAATTTCTGCTTCATTCTTTGTCCTGTCCTTAAAAACATCTGTCTTCATTCATTCATTCATTCATTCATTTCAAGCAGACAATTTGTGATTTCAAAGATTTTGTCGACAATGTTTCACCATTCGAAAGAAATCACATTTATATTAAGTAATGTTATTGGTATAAAAACATAAGGAACATTGCCATAGCTTGTAACCAATGAATGAGTCTTTTGTGTTTTTTCTTCTTTTTCCTTTTTTTTCTGTTGTTGTTGCTTTTGTTCATCTATGTTCTAATAAAAAAACTAAAATAGCCAACAAATACAACAAAAAGAAAAAAAACAATGAAACAAAGACAAAAAAAATCCGATTTGGGTAAAAAATTTTTTTTAAAACGTTTGTTAGATTGTCAAATAATACACGTTTTAAGAAGAAGCCCACATTTCTTCAATTGAGCATCTGTTTTTATTCCTAATACAAAAAAAATAATACTATATGTTTGGGTTAGGGTAGCGTAAAAAGCTATTGAAAACAAATATGTAACAAATCATAATTTTGATGTATTCTGTTTACTTGCTTTCTGCTTACTTGCTACTTTTTTCTGTGTACTTCACTTTTCCCACTTATTTCACTCTAAAACATGATACTTTTTCATTAAATACACCTATTGACCCAATCTACTTCCTTCTACTGCCCTCGTAATAAAACGTTGCCCCTCGCTCCTCCATCATACTATTGTTTGACTCCAGTTTGGGACTCAGAGCAACTGGCCTAGTTTCACAATTGTCCGCCCACCGCTAAGACGTCAAAGTCTCTTAACCTCAGTCTCAACTCTGTCCAGGACGAACAAACAAAGACAGAGAGGCCAGAAATACCGCCGGTCAGGGTAATTGTTAGGATACCACAAACTCACAATAAACTTGGCTGGGCTACAATCCAGACCGAGGCGTTTATAGGAGCTTAAACAATCTGAGAATATGGGGAAGATTCTGCTGAGATGTAGAAACAGTGTGGGGAGTGGTTAGACTGACCAGTGCCTATAAATGAGCAGCGGCTGTTGACGTTTAGCAGCTCTTGAAAATAAATCTGACAAAGAGCAGCAGAGTTTAGTGAAAGGGTTGGGGAAAGTATAGATATGAATTTAAAATGATTCGAAAACTCGATTTGGACATGTATTAATACGGTAAAAAGCATGTACCATATTCTCCGCACTATAAGGCGCACTGTCAATGATTGGTCTATTTTTGATCAATTTTTCATACATAAGGTGCACCGGACTATTTCGCTTCGAAGTCGGTAAGTACAACAAGAATTAATCCATATCCATAAGGTGCAGTGGATTATAAGTCGTTTTTTGATAAAATTGGCTTTTAAGTGCGCCTCATAGTGCGAAAAATACGGTAAAATTTTATATTGAAAGTTTTTCAATCGTTTTTCATCATAATTTATATCAGAACTAGCATGAGACTACATGGTAACATTAGAAGGAACAATTATTTTAGCTCTACTGACCTAGAAGATCAAAATCAGTCAAAAGCCTTTTCCTAATAAAGTCTAAAATGTTTGTATGTTTGTCAGAAAATACTTGCAACAAAATATATTCTATAGCTGGAGGGCAAGCCAAAATATTTAGCATATACAGAATTTAGAGTCAATATCGGAATCAGAAAAAATAATTGGGAGGTATATAGTTAAAATAAAGGTAGATTCAGTAAAGGCATCCATAAAATAAGGCATTATAAATCAAATCAAATACTGAGCTAAATATATTAAAGCATGGACGGAAAAATAATGCAAAATCACCTTTACCTGCCGAAAAATGTCTACATTTATGCTAATAGCCCTCTCCTTTTAGTACTTTTTGAATTGTTAGGTTGTTTTTGTCACTATATGCGTTTATTCAGCGCATACAATTGACGATTGATTTGATGATAAAGACTAATAAACATCAGATTGAAAAAGGGGAGAAAATACACTCCATCCATAAAAACAGAGATTATAAGCAGTATGGAACACACTTGTCTCTGTGTTGCAATGTCACTCAACTTCAAACTAGCCACGATCATTTCATTTTATTCACGTTCATTTAAAAGCCAAATGGTCACCAAAAAAAAAACGCCCGCAACTGACAGAGAAATTGGGCAATCAATGCTCTGAATTGACCTGTCTGGCTTTTCAATGCACAGATCTGACTTTTGAGTGGTAAAAAGTTTGATAATTAAATACGTTTCCCAGACTTTTGATTAGACCACGGTGCTTTTTGGCTGAGGCAGGGCTCTCTCTGTGCGTGCCCTCTAAAGCTCAGCCACCCCTGTTGTTGATAACAATGTTGCCTGGCTCTCCGCCCGGCTTTACCCCACCAAACGCGGCCATTTGTCCCGAGTTGACAGATTCCAGACCTGGGGAGCAAACAAGGGGGGGAAAAAAAAACTGTGCTCGTGCCCTATGGCCTGGTCCAGTGTTGCATTAGTGACCTCCAGCCTCTCACACTCCACCATCTGTGATTGAGTAGTTTGAATTGAGTGGCTTGTTGTCATGGTTCTCAAACTGTTGTACAGGTTGTGGTTTTAGCAAAAAGGTACCGGTTCAGTTATCAGAATGGATGTTCCATTTGGATTTCTCTCTCTTTCGCAGGTATTTAGTATTTAAAGGTACACATCATTCTTTATTCAATTAGTTTGCAATGTTGATTTAAAATGGATTAATAATAGTACAAAAAATTGGGAAATGTCAGTGTTGTGATGCAGGAGAACATGAACAAAAGGAGAACAAAAATAATCTAAAAATATAGCCGCAAGCGGCAATGATCGGCCCTCGCCACGCCGCCGCCACACCGCCGCCACGCCGCAAGAGGAGGGGGCGCTAACGCGCCCCAATTGTCCTTTTATTACGCTAAACATAACTAAACATTTAACCTCCATATAAAATCTGTAGGGGGCGCTGTGGCGCCAAATGAATTTATTTCACTTCAAGTAGGTTTAGGACAAAGAGTTTAACAACTGATTCTAATTTGACGCAATTCGGACTTTATCTGCGCAAACGGCAGAAATGTTAAATTTGGGAGATTTCTGAAATTCTAGCTAAAGTTTGCGGCTTTGCCGCACCGAGACCGTGACAGGTATCAATGTAATTTGGATAACTTTTGATGTCCCACTCCTCAGTAGCATTTTCACCAAATTTCAGCTTTTTAGGGCCAACGCCCTGGGAGGAGTTCGTAAAAGTACGACGTTTGGAAAAACTCCGAAGTCATGTTTAGCCATTTTTGAAGCAATATGGCCGACATTTGGTTCGGGGGACGGCGTTGCCGTAATAATATTTTTTACTTCTCTTGTCACCATCTACCTCTGCGCCAAATTTCATGATTCTACGATCAGATTTTTTTTGGGTCATTTCCCATCTCTCAATGCATTTTTGGTACATTTGGTGGCGCTGACGCGCCAATTTTTTTTATTTTAGAAAAGGGAAATAGCCAGAATGTAGAGAGGCACGATTTTTAGAGGTGTGCAAATTTTTGTGACTTTTCATCAATGTTCACTGGGTGAAAAATAGGGGGGTTGGTCCCGAGAAGAAGAAGAAAGAAAGAAAGAAAGAATAATATTCCGATGCGAAAACAATGTTTCCCATTTTTCAAATATCATAAACTATACATTTTCGGAAAGCGCTCGCGCTTTCCTACCTCATGGTGTGGGTCCCTGGTCACTGACGGGTACTTTCGATAATTTTGAGTGGGCTCCGCCCACTTTATGTTTTTGGCCCTCTATACAGTAATAATGTTCAATTTTTGCATTACATGCTTATATGCACGGAACATGCAAGAGATGGGGAACGTATTCGTGAGCTACTTAGCGCAAATGAGTGCTTTATATGGGGATGACGACCGCTTCGCGGTCGTCATCCCAATGTAAAGTGCTCGTTTAGTGCGAACTTTTGCACGGGCTTCGCCCGTTTACAACGGTAATGTTCCATTTTCCTACAACTAATTAGTATGCACGGGGCGTGCATGAGTGGAGGAGTGCGTTAGTGAGTGTTTGGAAGTGGGCGAGCGCTTCGCGCTCGATTTCGTGCGCACTACGTGCGCACTTTCGCAGCCGTGCTTCGCACGGCCTTACGAGATTAATAGGCCTCTCGCCAGCTTGTGGCGCTCGGGCCTAATAAAGTTAAATACTATTAAAACAAAGCAGTGATTTTGACTTCCTGATCAAACTGCAAAACTGATTCTCTGCTAATGACCACACCTCTTCGCAAGTACATTTCACTGTCATTTATTTCATGAGTTTTTAGGAAAATACCTATGTGACTTTTGTTTTAAAAGTACTGCACACGAAATGGACCGGATTCTAAAACGTTTGAATATAATAATTAAAAACAGAGCTTTGGCCGGAGAAAGCTTTGAATACAGGACAATACAGGATTATTCAAACATGCACGAATCATTTGAAATTCAGCTTTGGGTAAAGTAATGATAAAAGAACACTGTTACAGCATTTACACGTCAATTTTGAATAACATAACCACTTTAAAGAACGTACTCCTGACCAAGATCCTGCTCCTGAGGTCACCCACTTCTCCTGACAGGTTCTCAAAGGCACAGCTTGAAGCACGGGTTAAATCCAGAAGACAAATTTCTCTACATGGAGGCGACAAAGTGTACAAATGCACATCGAAAAGGCAGAATTAATAGGTAGCCGACTTATCGACCCGGGTCAGGGTGGATTTCTGAACCTCTGCTTCCAAATCACCGCTAAAGACCATATACTTCATTCATGGACTTACATTATCGAGGAAAGCCAGACCGACAAATATTAAACCTGACTTAACAGACTCTAAAATTGACTATCCAAGTGAATCATGTTTAAAGAGTGTGAGTATGGATTTTGTTATTGTCCAAAAATCAATGGGTGCGGGGGAATTGAAATCTGGATATAAGAAATAGCCAGTGTAAGGAATAATTGTTTCATTCATCTTCTTAGAGGTGTTTCTGCTAAGAGCTGCTCGTGTAAAAGCTTGTGTGGAAAACTCTGTGCTGGACTGACAACGGGAATAACTCTCAAATAATACTTTATGAATCTGCTTATGAACGGAGTAAAATGGTGTTTAATCATTCATCTCTTTCATATTATTGACTGATGTAAAGAATTGAGGAGACTAGTGTTGAATCAAATTAAAAACTGCTTGATCAATACTGATTTCGATACCGAACCATCTGGGACTCTCTACCTCAACAACTACAGTCTGCATTTGAAATTTAGATTAAAAGGTGAATGCTGTTTTGAAGATATGCAACATTTGAATATTGAGTATTTTGTTGCTAGTAGAAAAGGCTATAAAAAGAGCTGATTAAGAGCTGAAAATTGTGATTCATTTTACAAACTAGTAACACATCATTTTACAGACTCAAATAAATCGAGATTTTGTCAATATCACCAAGAAAAATCTGTTTAATCTACTTAATAATAAATGCATATATTTTGACAGTTTTGCTTGCTTGCTTTGTTTTTTATTTTATTTTATCATTTGTGCCACATCTTTCTTTAATTGTAAAAAACACTTTAAAATATATTATAATGATAGCAACTAAATGGAGTCGTTTATACCAGGTGGTCTTCTACTAGTTCTGATATAGGTCAAGACAATACTAAACCTATTCCTAAGTACAGTTTTGTACACACATTTTAGTATTTCAGTAACAGTACAATTAGTATGGACTGGGGAACAGCAGTGGACACTTAGTAACATGCTTGACATGGGAGACAATTCAATTACACAGACACCTTTTGCTCTAAAATTTTGTCATGCATGTATTATTGTCTGTTCACGAGAAAAAAAACAAAAAAAGATAGGAAATTGTGTATTTGCAAAAATGTCCAAGCGCCATGAGCCAGCACCTCTTGGCACCAGTAACCAATTTGTAACAAGGTTGACTTTTGACACTTTAATTCCCTTAAATCCTTTCAAATGTGCAGTGTTGGGTGCTGAGGGGGAAAAAACAACGACCAACGCTAACTACTCCGCCCCTGCCAACCCCAATTAAAATTCAGTAGTGTCACATTTTAGCTTTAAACGACCACGTGGCACAGGTAGCCCCATAGGACCAAATCTGCCAGCCCTCTTTAAGTAAAACTGTATAGGGCAGTCATTACTTTTGATGTCACAGAATGTCTTTGCTATTTAGCAGAAAAGCTGTCAGTTGTTTGTTTTGGTCGATTAGCGAACATAGCTTTTAGGCAGCATTTAGACGGATCACAATTTCTGCTGCAATTAAAAGCATCTACACTTTAAATACAAGCCACCACTTTTCATTAACTGTGAGACACTTCTTAAGGTCTTCAGAGAGCTACTAATTAAAGGCAGAAATTGTATTTTTTGTTCTCCCAAGACACAAGGCCGGCGAGGAAAAAGCAAGAAAAATAATGTCAAGACTTTTCATTTTCAACATTTGAGCAAATTCCCCCATGAATCACCTTGTATCTGCAACAAACAAAAAGACAACTGTTTATCAAGTCCCCGAACGTCACCCACTGCTCCTGCTGCCAACAGTCTCTGAAAACTTTTGTAATTTTCCTCACAGTAATTCGTGTTGTGTCAAATAAGGCTACACTTACACTTCTTTCACCATTTTGGCCGGGCTTTATTTCCTGTATACTACATAAGCACATATACATACAAATCCCTATAGCTGTCTACAACGAACAAGTCTTTACCTTCCTTCCACGATGTAGATGCTCTATTGCTCAAATTAAATTAAAAACATGAGATGGAGAAGTAGCAGTAGTAGTAGTAACTGAAAAAAATGCATGGTCCTTCTTAAAGACTGAGAACGGTTTCCGATTTCAAACATGTAATTGAGTTTTTGAAAAGAAAAATGTGTTATTTGTCGAAAATGCTGCAAATATCATTAGAATAAGACAATTATCTATCAAAGAAACTGAAGAAGCCACTTGGATGAGAAGTGAAACGTCTTTATGTACTTCATAAAACAACAGTTTGGGAACCACTGCAATGTGGAATTTGAGGATGATTGAAGACACACATGGGCAAGGTGGGTGGTGTCCTGCCCAAGGCCACAATAACAATAGTCTGAGCCAACCCGCAAAGATTAGAGTTGGAGGGCGAGCGCTGCAACCACCGAACCACTGCTGCCCGATCCTAGTGCCAACCAGACCTAACTCTCCTAGTGCCAACCAGGCCTAACTCTCCTTGTGCCAACCAGGCCTAACTCTCCTTGTGCCAACCAGGCCTAACTCTCCTAGTGCCAACCAGACCCAACTCTCCTAGTGCCAACCAGACCTAACTCTCCTAGTGCCAACCAGGCCTAACTCTCCTAGTGCCAACCAGACCTAACTCTCCTAGTGCCAACCAGGCCTAACTCTCCTAGTGCCAACCAGACCTAACTCTCCTAGTGCCAACCAGGCCTAACTCTCCTTGTGCCAACCAGGCCTATCTCTCCTAGTGCCAACCAGACCCAACTCTCCTAGTGCCAACCAGACCTAACTCTCCTAGTGCCAACCAGGCCTAACTCTCCTAGTGCCAACCAGACCTAACTCTCCTAGTGCCAACCAGGCCTAACTCTCCTAGTGCCAACCAGGCCTAACTCTCCTAGTGTCAACCAGGCCTAACTCTCCTTGTGCCAACCAGACCTAACTCTCCTAGTGCCAACCAGACCTAACTCTCCTAGTGCCAACCAGGCCTAACTCTCCTAGTGCCAACCAGACCTTACTCTCCTAGTGCCAACCAGACCTAACTCTCCTAGTGCCAACCAGACCTAACTCTCCTAGTGCCAACCAGACCTAACTCTCCTAGTGCCAACCAGACCCAACTCTCCTAGTGCCAACCAGACCTAACTCTCCTAGTGGCCTAACTCTCCTAGTGCCAACCAGGCCTAACTCTCCTAGTGCCAACCAGGCCTAACTCTCCTAGTGCCAACCAGGCCTAACTCTCCTAGTGCCAACCAGACCTAACTCTCCTAGTGCCAACCAGACCTAACTCTCCTAGTGCCAACCAGGCCTAACTCTCCTAGTGCCAACCAGGCCTAACTGTCCTAGTGCCAACCAGGCCTAACTGTCCTAGTGCCAACCAGACCTAACTCTCCTTGTGCCAACCAGACCTAACTCTCCTAGTGCCAACCAGGCCTAACTCTCCTAGTGCCAACCAGGCCTAACTGTCCTAGTGCCAACCAGGCCTAACTCTCCTTGTGCCAACCAGACCTAACTCTCCTAGTGCCAACCAGGCCTAACTCTCCTAGTGCCAACCAGGCCTAACTCTCCTAGTGCCAATCAGACCTAACTCTCCTAGTGCCAACCAGGCCTAACTCTCCTAGTGTCAACCAGGCCTAACTCTCCTTGTGCCAACCAGACCTAACTCTCCTAGTGCCAACCAGACCTAACTCTCCTAGTGCCAACCAGGCCTAACTCTCCTAGTGCCAACCAGGCCTAACTCTCCTAGTGCCAACCAGACCTTACTCTCCTAGTGCCAACCAGACCTAACTCTCCTTGTGCCAACCAGACCTAACTCTCCTAGTGCCAACCAGGCCTAACTCTCCTAGTGCCAACCAGGCCTAACTCTCCTAGTGCCAACCAGACCTTACTCTCCTAGTGCCAACCAGACCTAGCTCTCCTAGTGCCAACCAGACCCAACTCTCCTAGTGCCAACCAGACCTAACTCTCCTAGTGGCCTAACTCTCCTAGTGCCAACCAGGCCTAACTCTCCTAGTGCCAACCAGGCCTAACTCTCCTAGTGCCAACCAGACCTAACTCTCCTAGTGCCAACCAGACCTAACTCTCCTAGTGCCAACCAGACCTAACTCTCCTAGTGCCAACCAGACCTAACTCTCCTAGTGTCAACCAGACCTAACTCTCCTAGTGCCAATCAGACCTAACTCTCCTAGTGCCAATCAGACCTAACTCTCCTAGTGCCAACCAGGCCTAACTCTCCTTGTGCCAACCAGGCCTAACTCTCCTTGTGCCAACCAGGCCTAACTCTCCTAGTGCCAACCAGACCTAACTCTCCTAGTGCCAACCAGACCTAACTCTCCTAGTGCCAACCAGACCTAACTCTCCTAGTGCCAACCAGACCTAACTCTCCTAGTGTCAACCAGACCTAACTCTCCTAGTGCCAATCAGACCTAACTCTCCTAGTGCCAATCAGACCTAACTCTCCTAGTGCCAACCAGGCCTAACTCTGCTGAGCGTTCGAGATCAGACGAGACAAGGCATTCTCAACCTAATGATTGAAAAGATTATCATTAAATCAGTAAAATAAACTCATCTGCATTGAGCCTTATTATTAAAATCAAGTTGGAAATCAGTACTGTAGTAGTGGAAGGTGCACCTTGCATCTTAATATATAGTTGCTCGAATCTATTTTTGATTTGTCTTAATTCTTTGCAATTTACAAAAAGCTGCCTGTTGCACAAAGGCATTCCCCACACGGTCTTTCTAATGTAAACGCCCATAAACATCTCTTTAAAAGGTTTCGCTTGCCGTTACATCCAAGGCCCCTAAATACTTTGAATTTGCAAGCTCGCGCTCCTTATTTCACATACTTGTAATTACTTTCTCCTTTAAAGTGCATCTTGTTTACAGCGGTTTCCCTTAGCTCGCTCGGCGCTCCCTTTCTTCCTCCCCTTATCCCCAGCGCATATATCTACAAAAGCTTATTTACTTGCACATTCTGAGCCCCCCTTTTGAAAACCACTTAATTAGAAAAAGCCTCCGAGTGCCACATGTCCTCTCAAATAACACTACAATCACCCTCGCCGTGCAATTCAAACAAACTTTTTCCTTGGTTTTCAAGCCTTGTACCCTTGTGTTTTTACCCAGCTAATTACAAAGAGAGATTAGAGATGGCATGGCCAAGTAAACAACCGAGCACATGTAGCGGGGACATTAATATGTATTATTATTGTAAGAAGTGTGCTACTAGAGTGGAGGCTATTGAGTTCGGAGCATAAGCGGCACACGGTCCGGATCAAGAAGCGCCAGTGATTACAGCTAAGACGTGCCCGGACGAGACAACACGTTTTTAATTAAGAGAGACAAACAAAAAGAGAGTTGGATGGTCAAAGTGGGTGAGGGATAGAACAACAGGTCTGATAGAGCGGATTATGAATTAACATGAAAAACAAATGCTGCATGGAACAAGGAACTTTTTCTTGTCTTGTCCCGTTAAAGGTGCACCGTGCAACTCTCAAAATGCCGGTATTTTGGAGCGGAGCGGCAAGCAAAGTGCCACGGGTGGGCAGGCGCCAGGCTCGTTTCACTTCAGCAGACCAGATTTTGCAGACAGCCCACCAAAGCGGCGCACCCGGGTCGCCGCCGAAGCCGCATCTCATCCCGAAATGTGCTTCAACCGTGTTCAAGCATAACACTTTTTTCTCTTCCAAAAAAGTTGGTGTCCGACCCAACCGCTCCACAGAGATGCTGAAGATGAACACATTCAACCAGCTTTGGCTTCAACAGATACTCGGGCTGTACTCTACTCTAAACGTCTCCATAGTGTCACCACAAGGCAGCTCATGGATGGAATACAGATGGACATTTTATATTATTGACATTTTACTTTGAAAGTCTTACATGCAGCAAAGCAATACTGTTGGACTCCACAAATGATCAGCAACAACCTGGACATAGCTTTTTTCTTCTTTACCGAACAATAAACAGCATGGAATGAGGGTGAATTGAGCGACATTCAGCAAACCTCTTTGCAATCGTGTAGCCCTGCACCGTGTCTGCAAAGCATTTACCGTATTTTCCGGACTCTAATTATCATTCGTAATTTTCACACTGGCAACCACAAGAGGGCGCTCTAGGCCCTAAGCGACGCAGAAGAACTCTATCTCCGGAGTTTGTGGAGTTGTTTAGAAGTGACACAGAGGAAGAAGCATTCAATGGATTTAGTGATTTGGGGTAAAACTGATGCTTTGGTAAACTTGTTAGCATGTTCTTTATGCTATAGTTATCTGAATAACTGTTAATATGTTACGTTAACATACCAGTCACTTACCACAGTTCTGTCTGTGCCTCATGTAGCTGAAGGTGTTAGCGTTAGCATACGTACACCTATTCACCATGGTCTGTTCTTGGTCTTGGATTTTATCAAATTCATTTCCCAAAAAAATTCAACTTATACATGTTTTTTTCTTCTCTATTATGCATTTTATGGCTGGTGCGACTTATACTGCGGTGCGTCTTATAGTCCGGAAAATACGGTACTTCCTGTTGGTATTCAGGTGTTTCCGTTGGGTGTCCGTCTAAAACTACCATCTCTCAAAACTACACGAGTACAAGGGATTATCAGTGTCGCACATGTTGTATATGAGAATCTCACCATGCCCTTCTCACCATCCTCCATTTTCAACTTTTCAGAAAGCAAACTTTTTAAGCGAGATAAATCACAAAGTTGTTTATCCCCTGATGCACTGTAAGGACACGATTCCAAACTCAAAGTCGCTTTCTTGAACTCTATGAGGCCATGGAAAAGTCCTGATTAAAACCATGCACCGTTCTTTCCCCCTTCTTCCCCTCTTTGTTCCTTTTCGCCAGTGACCTGTGTATAAATATTGCCAAATACACAAATACTTGGGAGGTTGAAACGCGCACCACGACCTACTTACCCTGACAGCCTCGAGTGCTGCTGCTGCTTCTGTACATGCCCAGGCTTGGAAAACTGTGATGGTATTAATATGCTATTTCTTTTTTTCTTTTGCATAAATTGGGAGGCGGAAGAAGGGCAGAGTCAACCTAGATTGCGCAGAGAGTCGTATTGGAATTGGTCTTGTATCAAATGTTCTATTTAAAGTGGAACTCGGAAATGTGTCTCACAAGCGCTGTCCACGTACTGTAGGATAGTGTGAGGTGGTGGTCAGAGGAGCTGATGGCGCAGAGCTTCTGTCAGTCCACCCCAGGGCAGGCGTGACTACTAATTACCAGTATAGAATTAATGTCACCTGACCAGTCTGTTGAAATGGTCGGGAATCGGACCATAAAAGCTCTCCTAACGCGGGACGGTCCAACTACAGCTGCGAATTCTATAGCATGTTTTTCTCAAATGCGGAAGACGTCTTGTAACATTCGGGACAAAACTTTACTTTACCTCAGATTTATAGAGTTTGGTTCTTAAAGTAAGTCGCCATGTTTGTTTAGACACGAACGGACCGTGTGTTTCTCTGATAGGTCAATCCGCCTGTCAATCACGCCCTTAGGAAATCAGGTAGAAAGGGTATAATTCCAGGCCAAAACGTCTTTGTAATGTCAAAGTGTGTGGTCTTGGATGGTGAGGCAAGAATGAGTAATGAGGATGGTATTTATGTTCTATTGTTAAAAACATAAATAAATATGAGGACAACACTGAGCCACACTGGAGACAAGGCGTATTATAAGAGCTTTATCCAGTGCTTTATTCTGTGTATAATGCATTATTTCTATATGGAAATGTATTTTTTTTTTTTCATATTTCTGGACATGCAGTGCTCCTAATCCTTTTTATCCTTGATATAAAATATAAAAAAAAGATCTCGTGGCAAAAAAGTAAGACTGAGCCACCAGACCTTTACTTTATTAAAAGTTAAATGGGACGCATCCAATTCTATTATTAGGTATATCAAGGAAGAATATTTCAAAACTTGCCAAATAGTACCATATTTTATTTTATATTAAGGGCCAAGAAAAACTCAAGTTGGACATGACAATATGGACAGAATTTGGAGCGCTTTGAGGGGCTTTGGGAAATTAGAAAAGCACAACATATATTTGGGGTCAACATTGCACAATATATTATGTCACCTATTGAAATATTTATTGAAGTTAAATATTTATTGAAGTTTGAATACATTTATTGAAGGCAGATAATCCAGATAATCCAGAAAATGTGTCAATTTAAACAATGTACATTCATTTAAAATGAGTGTGTAAATACAAAAACATTCAATCAAACTAAAATCCAAAGATCGTCTTTTGAAGTTCAGCAGTGCTACAATTGCACAACACTTTATTATGTCGACTTCTTTCCCCGGTATATTTTTCTATGTATATACACGACAAAAATATTTTATCCCATCAAAGCAAACAGAACCAATTAAGTCCCAATGACAAAGTCTGAGTAATGGCGCTGAGTGGCACGCATGAGTGTTTACGAGTTGTTTTCCCTGCGCTTTGGCAAAGTGGCGTCAACAGGCTCAAAGGGACCACTGGCTCTTCTGTTGGCAGAGCCGGGGCCCTCACGCTACAGTATGTGACCAAACACTCAGACCTCAAGTGTCTGTGTGTTGACTCTGACCAGGACGAAAGGCAAGCGCGACAGACAAATACACAGGTCCACATGACGCTAATTGGCTTTTGTGTTGGAAGTGCATGTGCCGTGATTCTCCGGATAAAGGTATAAAGACGATGACACGCCGGCTTTGTCATGGAAATGTAGATTTAAAAAGGTATAAATACAAAACGGTGGGAAATGCAGGAATGCTAACCAGCACGACACAACATTATATGCATTTGTTACAGTCTTATTTCCACTACTTTTCTAAACTCAAAGTAGATCATGAAATTAATTCTGAACTGGAAGAATGAGAGTTCTGCTAATTACTGAGTGATAAAATATTCAACAGTTTTAATTTATTTGCAGTATGAGTAGTAGAAGTTGTTAAATTCGTAGGAGTAAAAATAACATGAAGTGATACAATAAATCAGTTGGTCCCACTTTGTTATTTACACCTTAATAAGCCTTAATAAAGCATGAATAGACTTTTTCTTGCTGAACAAATAGTTTATTAATTAACAATGACTCAGGCTTAATAACTTCTTAAAGTAAGTATCTTATTAGCCATAAAATATACTCAAAGAAATGTTTTTTTCCACTGTGAATGTTTTTTTTTGTACAGAAAATGTTATGAATTGCATTGTCCTTTATTAAGGGTAATTAAAAGGTATAATACAGTTTTACAAATAAGTTTTATTATGCTTAAACCAATACCTTAGAAACTTGAATAATGCAAGTGTCCAAGTGTCCAAAAAGTAAAAAAAATGGTTGCATTGGTATTATTAATTACAATTATTCAATTCAATTTAATAACAGCAGTAGAAATACTTAATATACATAGACCTTAGAGATAGGTTTTACTGCAGGTGTGACTAAACAACATTTTGCATCAATTAAACTCCCAATTCAACAGTCAAATCTTCCACACATCTGCCCCATTGCCTCTGCATTTCCTCAGCCTCAGCCCCATCCAACCAGCACAAACCAATTCACTTATCTCCTCCTCTCATTTAGCCCGTCGAATTACAGGAAGTGTCTGCCAAATACATCCAAACACCGATCGCTTTCCCTCCGCGCAACCTTCCCGCTTTGACGGCTTTCGATCGCATTAGAAAGAAGCGCAGAGTCATTTACAGTTTTTACCGGAAAATACTGCTGATTAACATTATTGGACTAAACATTTGTCGGGATTAATACGGCTGATTCATTCGAGCGATGGAGAAGGAGAGGAAGCAGAACAAATTTTGATGTGGTATTTTGTCCTTTCACTTGTATTCATTTCGGGGCGAGGCTCGGGGTTTGAACCGGTCGCGTTAGGCTTTGCCAGGTTCAATAAAACAATCATGGCTGAAAAATGGCAAAGTTTCATTTCATCCCATACCTTTACGTCTCGTTGCCACGCGAGGCTATTTAAAGATGTGGGATTTAATCAAGGCAATGGCAACGCAAGTGCAAGTGCAAGTTTCAGGCTAATCAGAGTTGAGAGGGTCATTATTTCCGTTTTTTTGTGCAACGTACACTATATTCCTTACATCAACCAGAAATGAAAGGTCTTTCCAGGCCAAAAAACTAGAGACTTTTAGATAAGGGAAAGACATAGCAATGAGTGAAGCAGAAAAAGCGTGTTAAAACGAATACATTAAGCTATCGGGCGAAGTTACCTGTCAGATCTGGGGAGAGGCGACCCTGCTAACACTGGTAATGCATGTTTTTTGAGGTGTTCTTTGGGAGTAAAAACGTAAAGCAATCACAAGGTTGCCGACCCAACGTTCTGGACATTCTGGAAGAAAAAGTCGCATGCTTGAAGTACAGTGGAAGCAGTAGAAGCAGTAGTGAAGTACAGTAAAAGCATTAGGGCGGTAGTTCTTTAGTTGCTTGGTTGATTAATCGGTCGATGGACTCTTAGTCGATCAAAATTTGCATTACTTTTACTATTTGAAGGGCATTACTGTATTTCCGGACTATAAAGCACACCAGAGTATAAGTCGCACAACCCAAAAAAATGCATAATAGAGAAGAAAAAAACATATATAAGTCGCACTGGAGTATAAGTTGCATTTTGTGGGGAAATGTATTTGATCAAATCCAAGACCAAGAACAGACATTTCATCTTGAAATGCAATTTAAAATAATAACAGATTAGAGAACATGGTGAATAGATGTACGTATGCTAACGCTAACACCTTCAGCTACATGACGCACAGACAGAACTGTGGTAAGTGACTGGTATGTTAACGTAACATATTAACAGTTATTCAGATAACTATAGCATAAAGAACATGCTAACAAGTTTACCAAAGCATCAGTTTTACCCCAAATCACTAAATCCATTGAATTCTTCTTCCTCTGTGTCACTTCTAAACAACTCCACAAACTCCGGAGGTAGAGGAAGTGCTGTGTGAATATAACGGATAATATCTCATATAAGTCGCTCTGGAGTATAAGTCGCACACTGGCCAAAACTATGAAAAACGGTGCGACTTATAGTTTGGAAAATACGGTATGTAGGATTTATATGGCCGCAGCAGAAAGAAGTGAGTTAATTTGAGATTTGGGCGTAAATTGTTATTTCAATCTGCCATTTTACAGATTAATACACAGATAACTAGTAGTTGCCGGTCATAAAATAAATAAAACAATGATAGTAATTGTATGTCCTGCGATCCTGGGGTCTTGTCAGTGAATCCTAGTGTTAGTATTGAGATATTTCATGGTTTTGAGAGCTTTTGCGAACGCCATGCCCCTTTACTCGATTAATTGATGCGCAGAGCAGCGTTAACCATGTGTACTTTCACCACAGTTACTTCCAAATAGAAGTACATTTGGGAACGTTTTTCCAAGTCCTTTTACCCCGTCCGCGTTGCAGTTCTTTGCGGTACAGACGGGATTGATCAGATTGGTCCGGAGCCACCTTGGGTCACCAATCATACGGAGGTCTTCCACATAACTCTGTCAGCGGGTGACGTGGCCCCCGTTCAGATGGGAGAGGAATGGGGCGCATAAATCGTTCCCAGAGGCCGCGCGATCGATAAACTGCTCCGCTGACGGACGAGACATTTGTCATATCGGGCTTCCCATACCTCGGCCTGCTAAACACCACAACACTGCTGGGATTGCTCTGTCCTTGGTTACGAACACGCAAATGTCACAACTCCGAAGCAGCGGCTAAACATGGGAGAAATAATGCACTTGTGTCTCTGAAAACACGAGAAAGTAGTTCCAAATATAGAAGGAACATCTGGATATTGATCTAAGCTAAACTCTGAACTCAGCACCAGGCCAAGTTATACAGGTCTATTATGCATTTTTTGGCTGGTGCGACTTATACTCCAGTGCGACTTATAGTCCGGAAAATACGGTACGTTTTGTGAGGTTAATCCGAGCAATTAAAATGCATGTAATTAAATAAATGCCACGGATAAGTTTAATGTCATACGGGGAATATTCCAGTCAAAGCACAAACATCTCCATGGGGACGAGCAGGAGGCGGACCTTCAACCAGAAAAGTTACACAGTGCTCCTTTAAATATCATATAACAAATACTGTCTACCTTGATACGCCCAGATACTGTATATATGCACTTTTGCTCAGTATTTGATATGTACTTCTACTGGAAAAGTATTAGCTTAGTACAGATTTTGATAATTTAAATATTAGTCTATAAATAACTGATTCCGTTATCTAAGTACACTCATTATCTATTAAATATAGATTTTTAAAGGACAACCTAGGCTTAATAAAGCAGCCATCTTATATTTACAGTCATGATATTTTGCCGTGCTTGATTTTAAGTTTATCTATCTATTAAACCGATTCTCATAAGAAAAGTGGCAAATAACATATTGATTAGATAAAGCAAATTACAATTTTTGACAGAGATGACGGGAAAACTGTCCAGCCGATCGTTTTTATATAGAAGTCATTTTGGGTCTGGTCAAGGAGGCTCTCCATAATTGCCTCCACTTCTCCTGGATTACAGATGTTAAATGCGCTGCACATTCTTCTGGTTTAATCTATTAATGCAGTTTAATAATTGATAGTCGGCCTCCTCGCCTGTGGTCCCGGCTCATAATCAATTAGTCATTATAATGAGAAGGTTAAGAGGCCAGACAGGAGATGATTCACTCTGAACCTAATGGAGCTCAGTCCAGGACAATATGGCTGCAGGTTTGACCCTCGAGTCACAGAAAAGAGATGAAAATTGATTATAAATTTTAACAAGAGTTTCTGTTTCCTTTGAAAATGGTCTTACCAATTATACATTGGTTTTAGTTTTAGCACAGCTTGGAATTTGTTTTACTCCTAATTTCAAGCAAGGATGTTAAAGGTGCACTATTTAACCATGTTTGCCCTCTCCGATTCTGACATAAACGTTTTAAGATAAATAAGTATTGTTAAGAAGATAATAGAGATGAGCAAATGTTGGCAATGCAAAGTACTTCTGAGGTCATTTCTTTCCAAACTGATACGTGATACTGGTCTAACCGTGTGGGTGAAGGTTTTTGAGTATTACTACCACTTTGAAAATGCATTTAGTTACAGAATACTGGATACCGTATTTTCCGGACTATAATGCCCACCTTTTTCATATTTTTTGGCCGGGGTGTGACTTATACCTATTATTTATACTTATATACTTATACTCCGGAGCGACTTATATGTGATATAATTTGTTATTTTCACACTTGCAACTGCATTTCATACTCCACTGGAACTTATACATGTTTTT
The DNA here is from genome assembly GCF_026437365.1 of Eucyclogobius newberryi. Lineage (NCBI taxonomy): Eukaryota > Metazoa > Chordata > Actinopteri > Gobiiformes > Gobiidae > Eucyclogobius > Eucyclogobius newberryi. The sequence continues at coordinate 9,914,113 of NW_027315835.1, read as the reverse complement.
TCTTCTCTATTATGCATTTTTTGGCTGGTGCGACTTATACTCCAGTGTGACTTATAGTCCGGAAAATACGGTACATGTATTTAAATGTACCGTACTTTCCGCACTATAAGGCGCATTCTATTTTTGATCATTTTTCATATATAAGGCTTATAAGGACTATAAGGCGCATTAAGTGAAACAAAACGTGCACCACACAAAATCGCTTCGAGGTCAGTAAACACAACTAAATTAACACATATATAAAGCGCACTGAGAAAATGTAAGGCTTTTAAGTGCGCCTTATAGTGTGAAAAATATGGTATTTTGTAACATATTCTGTTTTATGCATTTAAGAAAACTTTGATCACAAATTAGAGAAAAACAATCGGGCATGCTCACACTATAAGAGCTGTGTCTGCTGTTTCTGTCACTAATTCATTAAAGTTTGAGCTAAATCAGATTTTAGGAAAGTAAAACCTACATAATAAATACGTCTACAACTTGTTTCAGGTTCATGTATTTATCACGGAATACTACTACATAATATATGACAGTAATATTATAGACTCTAAAGGACAAACTGAAAACATAGACATAGATGGATCTGACCAATAGCCCATAATAAAAGTAAATAAATATAAAAAATATAAAAATAAATCAGTTGTTGGGAATGTTTTGTCACAAGCCAATGAAGAAAGTGCACTATAACATATAAACAAAAATTATACCTTGCCGTAAAATGTATGTATTCGTATTTGCCAGATGTACTGATGTAGGGTCTCAAAACTACATGTATTCAGTTTATGATTAAGGAAGATTTCTTAGCAGAAACAAGACAAGACGGGGCACCAGGGTTAAACCCAAAGAGCTAAGATACGGTCCTTAATCGCGCTCGTTAAAAAGGTCTGAAGGGTGTTTCACGATTCAGGGACTTACACATAGTCTAATCAAACAAACAATAGTCAATAACTCTTTCGTGTAGTTTATTTATCAAAAGGGAAATCAAAACACCGGAGCAGAAATGCGCACAGGTAAATCACAGGTGATGTTATATCAGATTTAACAGCAGATTTCATGCAGATGATGTTAAACCAGGGTTTTGCCTTTGATAACCAAACGTGTCTATGCTAATCTATATCCAAAAGAGGGAAAGTGAGAAGCTAAAGGGAGGAGGAACAGCTGAGCTCTACCCAAATCACGCTACAAAACGGACCGCACGCAATTGACTCGGCTTACGGTTCTGTAGACTCGGTCCGACTGGTCCTGGTCCGCGGACGAGGTCCGGAGCGAGGTGTCGCGTGGAGCGGTGTGGCGGCGAAGGTTCGTGAAGCGTGCGGCGGCCGTGGAGCTGGCGGCGGTCGGGGAGCGATGCGTCGCGTGGAGCGGAGGAGGCTGCGACGTGCTGTAGGGTCCTTGGCGCCGGGGAGCGGTGTGCTGCGACGTGCTGTAGGGTCCTTGGCGCCGGGGAGCGAGGGGTCGCGTGGAGCGGTGTGCTGCGACCTCCTTGAAGCGGCGGCGGCAGCGGAGGCGATGTCGGGGAGTTCCTTGGCGGTAGAACGCTTTAGCGGTGTGTTAGCTCCTCACGCGGCCTTTACTCAGATGAGGACGTAGTGCTGATCCACGTAAACGGCGTAGATTACTTCAAAAAGAAAAGAAACGAAGTAGCAAAGAAAGTCTCTGTCCGGTTTAGCGCTTAAGCTTAGTTCCAGGCGGTTTCAGGTAGTTCCAGGTGGTTTCAGAGTCCTAGACTGGCATGGCCTTGTCGACCACGTGACGGACGGATTTTGTTGAGACAAAGGAAAAGTGAAAGCTCGCCCGGGGAGACGGCTTCAAGATAGAAGAACAAGAGAAGAACAAAGAGAGGGACAAAAGAGGCGTTTCTAGCTTGGAGCGTCCTTTTGATACCTGGCCCGCAGGGCATGCTGGGAGCGAAAGGGGCGGGCGCTACTGCGAAAACTTCCTGTTTAACATTTTCCTGACCGAGAAAATAAAACTGGAGTAACGTAAATAATAATGGCAAAAACATTGAACCCTGTTTTAACATTTACACGTTAAACACTTTTGGCAGTTTGTGCACATTATTTCTTGAGGTAGACACATTTTACATCTTCTTTCACCTGTGATAAAAAATATCGAGTTAAAGCATTGGGAATATAAAACCTTAAACAGTGGAAAAATACGTAACACAAGGTGAAACATGAGTTGATTCGAAAAACATTCATGGCATAATCACATAAAACAGTTCATCGGGGCATCTTCCTGTAAGACTGTGGGGAGAAGAAGGTCTTTTATCACACAAGTCACAGCGGCTCCCCTGCGGTGAGGGACAGAGGGAGAACGAAAAACCCCCAATGTTCAAAGAGAGATTTTCTGTTATCTGGCCGTGGAATGTCCATCTCCATTCCCCTACACTGATCATATTGAATATCAACACCTCCAACATCTACTGTTCATATTAATTAAATAGTTATCATCCTGGACCTTTGTACATGCAGTAAATGTTATTAACGTTATGTTGGCAAAGCAGCAGTTAACAACTTAGTAAAGTTGATCAACACAAACTCCTCAATACACGGCCAATTAGTGAAGCTACATCTCATTAGCGCTCGATTCCGGCACTTTGTAATTACATCACTGAAAGTTAGATAATTAGTCTTAGGCGCGGGGCCCTGTGAGGCGGCTCGGCGCGAAGGATCAACCCAAATGTCAGCCATATTGCTTGACCCGCAGGTGGCACGACGCGGACGAGCGCAAATTACCCGCGGGCGCTTTGGAGATGAGAACGGCCAAACAAACATTAATTACGCAGATTCCCTGTCATTATTTACAAGCTCAATAGCCAGCTGCCGAGCCAGCCGCGCTGAAAGGTTAATGACAAACAGCGCGACGCGAAGGCCAAAACAAAAGTCCGAGCAAGCGTCACTTTTCTTATTGGTCAGTGCCGTGGTTCTCATCCTGGGGGTCCGCGAAGTGATTTCAGGGGGTCAGATGATGATGTATGGGGTGTTGACAATGTGTGCCATAGTCTTAAACATGGCTTTACACCTTTGAATGCTGTGGTGGATGTCGATCCTTGTTTACTGGTCTAGCAAATTCACTTAAAATTGTTTTTGACCAGTTTTAGATATGTTTTAGATCTGTTTTAGCCCTGGTTAGACCTGTTTTAGACCTGTTTTAGCCCTGGTTTAGACCTGTTTTAGCCCTGGTTAGACCTGTTTTAAGACCTGGTTTGGACCTGGTTTAGACCTGTTTTAGACCTGTTTTAGCCCTGGTTTAGACCTGGTTTATACCTGTTTTAGACCTATTTTAGACCTATTTTAGACCTATTTTAGACCTATTTTAGACCTGGTTTAGACCTGGTTTAGACCTGTTTTAGCCCTGGTTTAGACCTGTTTTAGCCCTGGTTTAGACCTGTTTTAGCCCTGGTTTAGACCTGTTTTAGACCTGATTTAGACCTAGTTTAGACCTGTTTTAGCCCTGGTTAAGACCTGTTTTAGCCCTGGTTTAGACCTGTTTTAGCCCTGGTTTAGACCTGGTTTAGACCTGGTTTAGACCTATTTTAGCCCTGGTTTAGACCTGTTTTAGACCTGATTTAGACCTAGTTTAGACCTGTTTTAGCCCTGGTTAAGACCTGTTTTAGCCCTGGTTTAGACCTGTTTTAGCCCTGGTTTAGACCTGGTTTAGACCTGGTTTAGACCTATTTTAGCCCTGGTTTAGACCTGTTTTAGACCTGTTTTAGCCCTGGTTTAGACCTGTTTTAGCCCTGGTTTAGACCTGTTTTAGCCCTGATTTAGACCAATCTATAGAAATGAGGCTACTTTGGGGTTGGCCAATTTTGTGTGTTTGGGGGTCACAAATGGAGAAGGTTGTCATTATTGGGGTCGTGACTGAAAAAGGTTGAGAACCCCTGGGTCAGTGTGAAATAATAGGCTCCAGAGGGACGGAAATGATGATGCTGGTTGTCATATGTAACTTAGTAAATGTGTCGTTGTTCGTGAGTTTCAGCTACACGTTTATAGGCGCCATTTGGAGTAATTTTGACCATTTAGAAAATTAGAATAATTTGTTTTGAATATGCCAACGATGCTAATTTTTCAAGGATTTTTTTGCCCCATAAGAGGCTTTATTAGACAGGACGGCTTAGTGTCAAATGGGGATGAGAGAGAAGGGTGGACATACATTTTCAGAGTCAGGATTTGAAGTCACGACACGAGTGGTGCCGCCTTAACCACTTTTCGCTCTGGTTTAGATTGGAGGGGGGCAATGTTTTGTTTTGAAGATATGCAAAGAAATGGGTGTATTGTTTCTAATATGAAATCATTATCACTCAAACTTCTCAAAGATCTTCTTCTCACTACTCAAAGATCTTAAAATGCTATAAACAAGGGATATTTCTGTCATGTTACATTTGCCTGATACCAAAACCTGAGCTTATAAATAATCATTATCAGGATACTCCAAAAAATAAAAATATTTTACCAATGTTGCCCCCAATTAGGCAAGATAAACTGACAAATTAGATTTAAAGTTACTGCCGGCTCGTTTTCTGTCCCTTACCCTGTCAATAAACCTAAACTCATCTTGTGATTCCGACAATTTGATGCATGTATTTTCCTCTCTCATCCTCTCAACCTCCCTACAGTCCAAAAATCATCAAAATAAATAAATGTAATTTTAGTTTGCACCAAGTTGTTGATGTCATCACTTTGAATGTACCAATCACAGTCAGCGATGTCACAATAAAACATATTAGTGTTAATTAATGCGAGACGGAACATCAAAATGTTGCTATTAATAATGATTATTGACACCGAGACCAAACAGTGAGACCCCTGCACTACTTCTAGAATAATAAAGTAAAATTAACATGACATGGTGTACGTTTTTGAGAGAATATTCCATTATTTTGCTTCTAAAAGTCTCACAATTATATATATTTTTGCTTTATATCGCTATATACCCCTACGGAGCCTACTACGTTGCACCAACCTTCCCTTTTCCGCCTCCTGTGTTGTCGTCTTGTCGTGGCAGATCTCGTCGGGTGGCTGCAGAAGAAGCGGGCGCGCCTGCCATTTCTTAATTATTGATAATGAAGCCCGCCGAGACCACAGTGAAAGATGAAGGGGAAATGGCAAAGTGACGCAGTCAGACATAATAACAATACGCGGCGTGATGGGGTCGTAATGAGAACAATTACACAGCTTTGCGCTCGGTAGCCGCAACAATGGAAGGCCTTTCAGCTGTTCTGGGAGACTCATTGTAGGGAAATCACGTCTCTGGACAGCTCCTTTTCGTCCAAATACATAGTGCCGCAAATAAATACACGCTGCTAATCTACTGCCAAGTCTGGGGATTGTTTATCAGTCCTATTACTTTTAATGGAGCGATGTTGAAATTGTAATGCTTCTGACCTTACTGAATGCAGAGAAAATCCACTTTTTGTGTGTAATTGACTTATTTGGTCAGCTCGGTTGATAGAAACAGCTGTGATGGTGCTGATGTGGTGGAGCAAGAGGTTTAGAGATTTGTTTTGTAGCAATAGGTGTAAAGTAGTGGGAGTAGTAGATGTTGTAGTAGTGGGAAATGGTACTATACACACACATTTGCACAGCTGTGTTTGCAGACAGTGAGGGCGAGGGAGGTTTAGTGTCTTGCCCAAGGATACAAATGACAGTATTCACCTAAAGTCGTCAGATGAGTAGTAATTGTAGTAGTGGTAGTAGTGGTATTAGTAGAAGTAGTAGTGGTAGTAGTAGTATTAAGGAGTCGTAGTCGTAATTTTGGTAGAAGTTGTAGTAAAACCAGTAGTAGTAGTAGTAGTAGTAGTAGTAGTAGTAGTAGTAGTAGTAGTAGTAGTAGTAGTAGTAGTAGTAGTAGTAGTAGTAGTAGCAGTAGCAGCAGTAGCAGTAGCAGTAGTAATAGTAATAGTAATAGTAGTAGTAGTAGTAGTAGTAGTAGTAGTAGTAGTAGCAGTAGCAGCAGTAGCAGTAGTAATAGTAATAGTAGTAGTAGTAGTAGTAGTAGTAGCAGTAGTAGCAGTAGTAGAAACTAATTATTGTTTTGGTAATTGATTAATCAGACAATTAATCTTTAAATGAATCCGTTAGTTATATAGATTGTTATACTAAATTTGACCAAGTTGAAGCTATAGAGATTGAGAACATCCTCAAAGAGTACAATTACAAATAATATTTCTTCACTAAAATGCTCACATTTTACAATGTTTTTGTGTCATTTGGGGTTGATTTCTGTCTGAATCATCTTTTCTCAGCATACAACTTGTACTTAGTTCAGAAAATGTTTATCTGATGACACTTTTATTTATTTTTTTCAATGTATTATTTTTTTTTCAATGAACAAAAAAATAAATAAAACATAATAATATAAATAATAAAAAATTAAATAAAATTACGGCCAATTACCACATTTTGTTCATGATTACGTCAATCATGTTCGACATCTCAGTAGTAGCAATGATGCAAAACATTCTGTCAACGTACTGTATTTACATATCACAGTCTTAATAAATAAATATATTACTACATTTTACACACATTTTAAACTTGATTTCCGTGCTGTCACATAACCATCTTTCCCCGCGCTTCACTCACTTCACCTCTTGCCGCCGCAGCAGGTGGCTCGAATAAACCTGACAGAGGATGGAAATAGAAAACTCCTAAACTCAGCAAAGTAGAAAAAAACAACATAATCAAATAAACCACCTCCACATCTCCCCGTCGCCGTGACCTTCCCGTCCTAAAGGGGGGGAGAGAGGCAGCGTTATATACCCTGGCGGCCATTAAATCCCCTGGTTCACAGCCATGATAAAGCAAACAAACAGCTCGTAATTGCGGCGGTAATAAGCGGCTGCGTCGTCATTAGCCGCGCTATTCATCCCGTATGGACGGCCTCAGCCACAACACCGGGTCCTTCTCTCGGATTGTGCATTCTGGTGTGACTCTGTGTCGCCGGCACAGAGAGAACACTGTGCCTGTCAGTAAAGAGCTCCCGCCGCCGTCGTCACGCTATCCCAGCATGCACCGCTACACCCCGCACTGGCAGCTCCGGTGGCAGGGAAATCGCATCGCAGCCGACGCCGTTAGCTGCGACAAATACACTTTCACTTTGAAGTTTCAGAGATTGTGGATTACCGTATTGTCCGCACTATAAGGCGCACTGGGATTATAAGGCGCACTGTCAATGAATGGTCTATTTTTGATAATTTTTTATATATAAGTTGCACCGGACTGTAAGGCGCATTAAGCGAAACAAAACGTGTACCACACATAATCGCTTTGAGGTCAGTAAGCACAACCAGCATTAATCGATATATAAGGCGTCGTTTTTTGAGAAAATTAAAGGCTTTTAAGTGTGCCTTAGCCTTATAATGCAGAAAATACTGTATTTCTATGCACTGAGATGTACAAATGATGACTGACAAAGCTCCAGATTGACGAGAGAAGTGGATTTCTGAAGACAAGCCTCACATCAACTACGCTGCAAATGCATTTCTAATTAATTAATATGAAGAATGATTTAACCCTCGTCTCATAACAATTGGAAATAGTGTGTATAGGTGTATATTATAACCTCATTAAAAAGCAGGATAGAGTAGATTGAAGTGAAAAACGATTGCAAATGCTTTTCAAAAACATACAAAAGAATATGTACAACAGTTTCAGCTTAGTTTGAGTTAAAAAAGAAAAATCAAGGTCACATCTCCAGGGACATTTTTTGACGATATTAGAAGGTGAATCAGATTTAGTGCGCCATCCAAACTCTGTGACACTTGATGGTCGCTAATGCTTAATCTGATTTGTTTTTAAGATGTGTTCATATTTGATGACCAAGATAAACTCCAACAGCTAAATTTCAGGCTTGTTGCCGTTCATTACCGCTTTTTGTTGACTGATCTGATTTGTTTGATCTGTTTTTTTAATGTATTTTTAACATTGTAAAGCACTTTGAATTGCACTTTGTACGAATTGTGCTCTATAAATAAATGTGATTGATTGATTGATCGATCAATCGATCGATCGATTGATTGATTTTTTTTTATCTTTGGTTTTCAGAATGATGAAAAAGGAAACAGGAAGCTGAAACATATGAATATATCACATTTTGGGCAGTGGTAATAAAAAAAAAAAGAAAAGAGTCCTTGACTACAAGGGCTATACTGTGCTTTTTTAAACGTAACAATGTTCATATACACTGAATTGGAATGAAAATTATTGCTCTAAGTAAATTACAACAAACATTTGAGATGATTTAATTACAACAATAATTGTAATTGTGTAATTTTGTTCCCCTTATCGCCCATAACCAAAATCTACCTGAATTTTGGCTTTGTTTTGTTTGGTTCCTGTTTGATTAAAGGCACCTTCACAGCAGGCTCCGAGTTTGTGATTTTTAACGTTCCAATTCTTAATGCCACACACTTTAAAAAAGTAAACACCCCCCTTGAATTGAGTTCGACCCTCCCACTAATGACAATCAGACATTTTTTGTTTGCTCCAAATCATCAACCTGCCAAAATGTGCCTGCAACGGCTGGTTTCAGGCAAAAAAGTGAACTGGGCAATAAAAAGTACCACAAAAGTACAGTAATATCACCTTGTTTGGAAGATTATATAGTACATTTATGTTCCTTTCATTCTTCATTAACTTGTCTTATTACCAGCGGTGTACTTTGTATTCTAATGTTGCATATCTTCAAAATCTTTATATTACTTACATTTTACCGTATTTTCCGGACTATAAGTGGCACCTTTTTTCATAGTTTTGGCCGGGGTGCGACTTATACTTATATTCATACTTATATACTTATACTTGTATGTGATATTATTTGTTATTTTCACACTTGCAACCGCATTACATAGTCTAGTTCGACTTATATGTGTTTTTTTCTTCTCTATTATGCATTTTTTGGCTGGTGTGAATCGCAACTTATAGTCCGGGAAATACGGTATAGCACTCACCTCATTTAAATCAAAATGGCTTATGAATATACCACAATATAACTCTTTTTTTAGATATCTACAGATCATAAAATGTTACTTAGAAAAGGCGAGTTTGCATTATTATCCTGTGTTTGCAATAACCGTAACAGTAAATGGAACAGGAAAATTGACTCCAAAAAACTCGACTCCGTTTCCTAACCTCGCAGTTTGAAAAGTGTCACTGTCTGTACCGACTCGTGCGTCTCAATATAAAAACCATTTTGGGGATCAGCGGCGGACTTTCCTTGCTTTCATTTCCACCTGTAGAAGTATTAGCCCGGGCTTCATGCGGGGCCCCATTACCGACAGGGGCTGCAATCGTGCGCTGCTCCGAACCCATTTGCCAGAACTCAAGTAGAATGAGCTGCACTCGACTAATGGGTAAAGAAAGTTCACTCAAGTTAGGTTTGCGTCTGTTGGAAGTTGGGCAGAACTTTTTCAGATTATAAGAGGAAACTACGTAAGCGCTTATAGAATCTTGCATGAATATTGAAGATTATCACAGAGTATTTGGCCAGTCCTGGGATAAAAAGGGATAAATTATGTGATAAAGTAAATGGATAGTTCATCCTAGAGCAGGGGTGTCCAAACTTTGTTCACCGAGGGCCGCGTTTTGAAACTTATACGGAGCAGAGGGCCAGAAACAACCCGACAATTCAAAATGTTGCATTTGACATAGTTTTGATGCACTTTCCACCTTTAATAACACTTGGAACATTAATATTAGATTGGTATAACATCAAAATAATTCATATTTTCCAATTTTACAGTAAAAAGTACAACTTGTTTGTTGTTTGGACCAACTTAGCAGGAAGATGGGGGGCCAACCAAAATTAGTTTGAGGGCCGCATTTGGCCCCCGGGCCTTAGTTTGGACATGCCTGTCCTAGAGCCACTGTATCTATGGTGAAGTAAACTGAACCGAGTCCGAGTACCGTTTTCTTATAAATATATTACCGTATTTTCCGGACTATAAGTTGCACCTTTTTTCATCGTTTTGACCGGGGTGCAACTTATACTTTTATTCATACTTATTTACTTACACTTATACTCCGGAGCGACTTATATGTGATATTATTTGTTATTTTCACACTTGCAACCGCATTTCATACTCCAGTGCGACTTATATATGTTTTTTTTTTCTTCTCTATTATGCATTTTTTGGCTGGTGCGACTTATACTCCGGTGCGACTTATAGTCCAAAAAATACGGTATTCATTCACTTCTTGCTGATTAGGGCTGGTAATAACAAGGTCTCACAAAAGTCTGACTGAAAATTGAAAATGTGCCATGGTCAAAATCACTGGCGCGTTTTAAACAGAATGATGCTGCGATGAACATGTTTTGGATTTTTTACAAATACGAGGACATTTAGAGGACTATGTTTTCGAGGAAATTGGCCTGATCTGAATGATGATGATTCTGAGTTAGAGCTTGTCTGTACTTCTGAGTCATTCCCAGTTTCTCCTCCGAGCACCAGACAGATTCCAAATTTGTCTTTTTTGAACAGACTAATGAGTAAAAGTTTAAATACAAGGGCAGTTAAAAATAGAGCTGTGTGGCACAATCCTGCTGAATTTCTTTTAAAAGGACAATTTTCTTGTTTGTTACCGTGTTTTTCCGGAAAAAAAAAACATAGCTGGAGTAACATTTAGCTTCATTCACACTAGTTTGGTGAATCCTGTTTAGAAAGTCCTCTCCCCTCTGAGTTTCAGTGAATGTGTGATGTCATACCTAGAGATTTTCTGTGCTGGTTTTAAATCCGTGAATCAACACCTTGTTCTGAGCATTTCTGCCTGTGTGGCTACGTTAGCATGTCGGAAGGGCGCAACATTAAAGGCGGTATGGACGATTTTTCGGCGATTTGAGAACGCAGGCGGACTCCCCCGTGCGGACCGATACAACACACACGTGCGTTTGTTTATTAGCGCAACGGAGCGCATCGCATCTCTCGTCTCCCGTAGATTTCTGTCCACTTCTGCGTCAGCTCGAACTGTCTTTCTCCGTCTTCATTTTGCCCCGTACACTGAGGGAACTATATTATGATAGATCGATGCGCTTAGGCACGCGGAAACGTGGGGACGAGCCTGACGCAGCTGCAGGTGAGCGATAGGTGCGTTTTATGATTGATACGTGGCAGGACAAATGATTTATCCACGCCACGAGGAAATATGATAAAAAAAAATTATGAAAAAAATCGTCCATACCACCTTTAAGTTATCTCAATTATGTAATTCTCTTTACTGCCAGTAGATGGAGCTCAAAGTCCTTTCCTAGCATGGGAAATGCCAAAGTGACATGAAAACTGTTTTTACATTTACAACATGAAATGTCAAAGTAAAGACACTCAAAGACAAATAATGCATATCATTTGTCGTTTAAAGTTTCCCTGTGATCTTGTGGCCTTGGATTTTTAATCATAATATTTGTATCGGCAAATATCGGTCAAAAAAAAAAAAAAAACAACTTTGTTGCGATCCATGCTATAATCGATTTATTTAACATGGTATTATGTCATATATCAGCATTTTTTGGTTTAATAACATGAAGTATTTTGCCACTACTGCACAAACATAATATGAAATACACACGTTTTAATAATCTAAACAATGAATATATCAAATGTATTGCACACGTTTCTTTTCTCTAAATGAGCATCTGTTGGTCTTCATCTAGTGCTCCTGTCTGGACCGTCAAAGCTCATTCCTTTTCCGTTATGGCACATATATAGGCGCGGCGTTAAAGTCGACCGGAACATTATTGTGAAAAGGGCCGATAGACAATGAGCTTAAAGCAATTTAATTCTCACAGCACTTTCTCCAGATGCATGTAAAAACACCTCTTCTGACATCACACGACAGAGCGGAGCTGAGAGAGGCTTTCAAAGGTGTTGCTGACGGGAAGCATGTTCTTACCACTGGGACCTAAGGTGGCGGCACAAGAACCGAGAAACAAACAAAACATAACAAGTCGGGCAGGACATGCTGCTGCTATTCTTGGGGGTGGGATATTCAAGTCTGCATTGAAGTAAGACATCACACATTGTTTTCTTCATAAATGATCTAGTTTACTCATAATGACAGGTTGGACTACTCATTGAACTAAAATACATTTAAGATAAATATATTTCAAACGTCATTTTTTTTCAATCGCCAGAAAAGCATTTTTTGTAGGTTTATATTTTACTTCCTGTTTGTAATTGATGACATCACACTAGACAATTTTACAGCAAACATTGAGAAAATAAATCATCTATTGACACAGTTCTTTTATTTGATGAATGAAAATATATGAGAGCGACTTTATTTTGTTGAATTTATGTTTATATGTTCAAAAAAGTTGTTTCTTCTGCGTATATTCTGCATAAGCTTTGGATGGAATGAGTGCCTCTAGTGTGATTTTATATTATTATTATTTATATATATATGTATATATATATATATATATATATATATATATATATATATATATATATATATATATTATTATTATTTTTTATACAGATTTTTCAACTTTTCCCCACAAATAGCCACTAGATTGGTAATATAAGTAGTGAATACACAAAGTAAGTATTAATACACAAAATAAAGTCAAAATTTGAAAATCATAAAAACCTGTCATAGGCACTTTAAATTTGGAGCACACACATTCAAAAATCCTTATTTTCATGAAAAAAAATAAATTAAAAAAAGTAAAATAATGATAAAAAGATGAACAGCATTTTTACATTATATTCATTTTACATTTATGTTTTATATTCATGCAATTAATGTACCGAGGAACTTTTAAAATCATAACTATTGATAATTTAACCGCATCGCTGCCTTTAAAGGTGTGATTCAGACAGATCAAATCAGGTATTTTTTCCCATAATCAACTACAACAAAGTAAGAAATCTTGTTTTCAAACTTCCCCAAAGATAAACCTCAGAAATGATCTAACAATAACTCAAGCATGTCGGTGTCAATAAACACAATAAGCCTTTTGTCTAAAGCAGACAGTCATCCAACCTTCAAGCTCCCCGCAGCACAAATCTCACCAATTACTTGAACCATAATAGTCTTTTGCTATGCCAGTGGCGTGTTTACTTACTTCCCACTTTTTTTTTTTTTTGAGTTTGACTAATTACTTTTTCTTGAAGTAATTATCCAGAGATGTTACCAAATCCCCGAAGTCGCGTGCGTCTTGTGCAAAAGCGCCACAATACACCAAACGCATGCATATCAATGAAAAAGGGTCTTACCTTTACGAAGGATGGTTCAAATTAAGCAGCACCCAGGGGAGAAAAGAAAGAGAAATGAGATTAGAAAAATGCGTAGTGGCAAATGAACAAATTGTAAACTAATTTGTTTCTTCCTTAAAACTACAATTTTGCATATTACTTAACACAAAACGCAATCACTCAAGAACAAAGTGGTCTTTCTCGGCGCTAAAATGTTGCTTCCAAAGGAGTTTCACTTCAGATGCCAGATTTAAATGATATTACCTTTATCATTGCGTTTTAATTGCATTGGATGCCCATTAATCTTATTTTTCAGTTCATTTTTTAGATTACTGCATAAATCAAATTGAAGAGGCACAAGAGGCTGCCAAACAGAAGTACTGGGAACTCATCGAAGCCAAAGCCCTGTTACTGCACTGTTATATGCATCTTAACGACCCCATTATCAGCATATATATATATAGTGTTTATATTTGATCAACCAAGAGCTTCATAACTCTGAGGCTTGCTGTTTGCTGTCTAGACTGCGTTCTCTTTTGAATCAATGTCAAGAGGAAAACACACTGGCGAAAGCTTCAAATGTTCAAGTTTTGATGGCTAAAGTTGCACTGATTTACAGGTAAAAGTCAGATATCTTTACAAAATGCATATAAATATACAAAACACACTAAGAAACATGCAGCGCACTTTGTTTTATTGAAGTACAAAGCAAAAAGAGGTGTATGACGGACTAAGAATCATTCAAGTTGTAACTGTTCTGATTATTTTCATGGAGAGGTTATTGCTTAGCCTGGAATGTTCCACAGTATGGCATTAAACGTACACATCTCCATGGAAACGAGAAGGTGACGCCAACCAGCTTCACTAGAGGTTTGAAACTGGTTGCTACAGTTACCATTGCTATTTGTTAGGTTTGAATGCTTTTTCACTCGCAGCTCTGTCGTTACATCATTTTCCGATTTTAAAACTATTGGAGATTTTGATGTGCTAAGTACTTCATTTATCATTCTTTCAAAAGTATTCTGACACTACAGATGGATTTCATATTGTTTGTACATTGTTTTTGCTAAAGTACAGTATCTTTTTTTAACCTTCGTCTCCCCTAAACATATGGATTACATTAATATACGCTATGGTATACATTTTATTAAGCAATTTATTTTTGTGTCAAAAAAATAAATAAAAAAAATATGTTGAGAGCCACATTATTTGATTTTTTTTATATTTTAATTAACCGTGGATTATTTCGTAATCCAGAGTTTTGCAGTATTTTAGACTCTTATTTGGACCCCAAAGTCTATCGATCTTTTCTTGGTCTGGGTAATGACTATCGGTTTGAGCTGTCCCGACTACTACGACGACGGACGCGCGTTTTCTTCCAGTTTTACGCTTGGCAATGCATTAAAACAGAGCCATACCAGACGTCTTTGACTGATCGAAACATCTCTTGCCATTCGATCTACCTATACGTCCCTCGACTTCCATTAAAATCCCATTAGCTGCCAGCAACAGACTGAGGAGTGGCCAGTACAGGGAGGATAACTGCAGATGAGAGCGCTTGGAGAAACGGTGACGTGTTTAAAGCCACAAAAAAAAAAAAGATAATCATCACATCAGCGCTCAGAATCTTTCAGAACACTGTAAAGGAACAAAGAACAGGGTTGAAACCATCGTCAGGAGTCAGGCGAAACAAGAAAAGGTTGAAGCGGAGAAGGCAGTTGAAGCCAAAGTACAAGTTGCATGGAGGGAACAGGCGCTGCTGACAGCTTTAAATAACGGCTTTTCACATGTTTTTGCAATTGAAAAGAGATGGGAGTGAGAGATACGAGAGACTGTACGTTATTGAATGGACTAGTAGCTGTTTGGGTATTGTGTGGGAGACTTTCCATCAAATAAGAGGCAATTTTCATAATCTAGTCAGACTTGAAGCCGTGGCGAAAGTGTTGATTTTATATTAAATTGACAAAACTGCAATAACATAAAAAAAAAAAACTTGCAGAACCTGACAAAACTGCAACAATATATAAAAAAAACTGCAAAACCTAGAATTTCTAAAGAGCTTAAAAACTTGTAAAAGCTATTTTTTAGATGAAAAAAGACATCATTTCCGTGCATTAATCGTAGTTTGGGTTATTTTTTGGGATGATCATCAAGTGTACATCTATTATTTTGCCTGTAATGTTCCGCAGTACGGCATTGTACGTATTGCTCTTGCATTTATCAAGTTACAAGCTCAAAAATGCTTTGAAAAACATGGCTTCGTGCTTGTTTCTATGACGATAGATGAGTTTAATGCCGTACTGTGGACCATTCTCCACGGAAAGAAGCAGAAATGCTACATAGTTCACTTTTAAATGCAAAAAATGTGTACTGTTGATGCATTCTCATTGATTGCATATTTATTTTTTATAGCGTTCCAAGCCCAAACACACAAATACATCAAAACTCTACGTAGTTTACTACAGATCATCTTCTACGGTCGCTTTAAAAGACAATAAAAAAGTTGTGGCAAATTGTCTCCTCAAACTTTATAATGTTTTCTGGCAACTTCAAAAAGAAATCCTTTCCTGGCTGAAAACTCCACTATTTTCATCATTCCTAATACAAATTGCATGCCGTATAGTTTTTAATTTTCACCGTCAGACAGACTGATTACATTGCATTAGGAGCAGCCAAGCAGATAATAAGGAAACAATCTCAGTATGAGGAGCCCCCCCAAAAAAAGCATTAAGCTCAACAATGCATCTATCCTTTTCACGTAATTCATCTGTTTTCGCCGCTATGGAGACAGTCGAGCTATAAAATAATGGATGTAGCTGGGGAATATCTCGACGTGAAATGTGCCTGAAGAGAGCTCCAGGACTGCATCTGCTGGCGTATTGAAAATGCAGAAGTTTGTATGATGCTAAAAATACAAATTGACCGTATTTATATATTTATTTTTTCTTGATTTTGCTGCTGCTACTATTATGTCTGTGGTTATTGCTGCCATTGATTGTATTATTGTTGTCACGTTTGATAATAATGGCGATGGGGACGATGATGATAATGGTAATCTATGTATACTTCTGATCAATATGACTATAACTATGAGTTTTCAAGGTTTTTATATACAATTTCAAATTTTTCGTTTTGTTTGTTTGTTTGTTTTACCTCTCAAACTGCTCTTAATCTATGAGAAAATGTACATACATGTGGGTTTGTACTCGTGTGTGGGGGAAGTGAGGTACCCATGAGGCGAAGAGGAAAAAAAGATAATAATAATACAATTGTGCTTTTGTTTTTTCAGCCTACTTGTGCAATTTCAATGTCAGAAATTGCACAATTCAGTAAAAACTTGATCACAAAAAATATATATATATACATATAAAACAACGTATTGCGCAGTGGAGACAATTTGAGGTGAAATGAGAATTAAATGTCTAGTGAAGATGTTTGGATTTCAATCAATCAATCAATCAATCAATCAAAATCAATCAATCAATCAATCAATCAATCAAACAAATACATAGAAAACCAAGTAAGAAATACACAACGAGGTGTTTTAAGATAAGGAGACAGATTATTTTTGGGTTTACAATACAAACATAATTATAATAGTACAGCTAAATAAATAAAAAAATACAATTTACACAATTTAAACCATGACTGGGTTAAGGTCATCACAAAATCCTTCGAATATTTAAATGAAATGCTTGCTTGGATGAAAGAACCCATGAATCGGCCTGTCAATGTTTCTGTATCGTCTTGACTGGAGGAATAGTTTGTCAGAAAACGTTCGAAACAGCTTGTATCACTTAACTAGACTATTTGTAGCCAGTTCAAACTTTAGCCAAGACAAACCCATGATGGCAATCCTGCTTTATTGGTCCCGCCGTTCCTATTTTTTATTAGAACGGCAAGTTGTGGCCATTTGTAACCAGCCCTTGACACAGAGAGACTCACTTGGTTGCACAAAACACCTGGAGGCGCTGCACTGTTTTGGCACATGTAAATTTACTGCTGTCATTTTGGATGGAGAAACAGCGGAACTCGCTCTTCAAAAGGCACAAAATAACACATTCTCAGGGCCAGGATCGACCAGATAAACACATTTATGTCCACGGAAAGAGTGAGAAGAGGTCTGACGATCTATGCGTGATTTATACAGTACTTTTCCTGCTTTTTTTATGCCATTCTGTGGAACATTCCAGAACTTTCAGGGTTTCTCCGAGACTTCTGGGGCATCTCGGGTATCTTTTTCATTCTGAACATAATACATTGCGCTTTCTATCATTTATTGTATTTTATTTTATTAGAGTTTATCTACAAAAATTAATACAGAATGTTAGAAAATGTCATCTACGTCAAAATGTACTAACATCCTTGTTGCTACTATTCCGTCAAATCCATCCATCCATTTTCTACCGCTTGTTCCCTTTCGGGGTCGCGGGTGACTGGAGCCTATCTCAGTGACTTCGGGCCTTAGGCGGGGTACACCCTGGACAGTGGCCAACTTGTCGCAGGGCCAATATTCCGTCAAATGTTTTCTATAAATTATTTTCTATTTACTGTTCCATTTAACTCCTTTGCTTGATAAACACTGCACTCACTTTAATATATTTTTACCATATTTTCTGGACTATAAGTCACACCGGAGTATAAGTCGCACCAGCCAAAAAATGCATAATAGAGAAGAAAAAAACATATATAAGTCGCACTGGAGCATGCAATGCGGTTGCAAGTGTGAAAATAACAAATAATATCACATATAAGTCGCTCCGGAGTATAAGTATAAGTACAGTAGTAACCCTAACCCACGTATATAAGTATAAATATAAGTATAAGTCGCACCCCGGCCAAAACGATGAAAGATGGTGCAACTTATAGTCCGGAAAATACGGTAATGTATTTTGTAAAGTCAGGCAAAACAACACGAGCTGCTCCATCTATTCAACCGCGCGCGTTTCTTCCAAACCGCAGAGGTCAACGAAACCTCGCAAACGCTCAGATTTCTGGGAGCGAACCACAGTCAGGCCTCTTAATTCAAAACAGTTCGCTCCGAGTCGAGGGCGGCCTTTCCCCATAATCTCCGGCTGGTTACCGTAACGACAGTGATTTACAGCAGGGGACCTCTTCCTTACATGTACTCCGCTGTATCGCGAATGGACAAAAGAGGAGGAAAATGGGGGAAGATAATTTTGTGGTATCAATAGGAGTTGTTTATGTAGCATTTGGTATTGTGCGGCATGAGAAAGAGCCACTGCTTGGTTCGTACGCGCAGCGCAACTGCAACTGCAATTGCTAGCCACCATTACGTCTTTATAATGACAGAGAACGCGTCTATTCACCTGGACAAATGCGTCATCATTACAACAAAGCCCTTTTTTTTTTTTTTTTACAAATTGCACACAAATGCATGAAGCATTTTTTCACTTTTTTTTGCATTATTGGGCTTTATGCAGTCACAGTTTCAGAGCAGCGCATTTTGTATTTCCTGCTTGTTTTTGCTCCCGTTGTCGGGCGGAATTTGCAGCTCGGTAAGCCTTGGTTCACAATGAAGTTTGAAAAGAAATGTTCCACGACACAAAAAAAATGACAAAGTTGAAAAAGACGAGTGAAAAGAAAGAAAAAGAGTCCATTTCTAAATTGATGGCATTATTGTTGGTGTTGCGCATGACTAGAATGGTTGGTACATTTTTCTTTGTAACAATACAGTGTTATTGTCAAGTAAAAGGGAAATAGTTTGTTTAGTATTAGTGTGTAGTCTTGTCCTATTGTTTTTTTTCTCCAAAGTATGTAGTATGTATTAAAAAACAATAACTAAATGCATTTTTATTTTAATATTCTGTGAAAGCATGATTATATATATGCTACTTTTTCTATTTAAAATGACTCCTTACAGTAATTTTCCAAAGAATTGCCATTTAAAAGTGCAGAACAGTTATTTCTTCATGTTGTCTGCACTGCAATAGAGCAAAGGATCATGGTCTATATGTTATTCCATCATTTTTTTAAATTTTCTTTTTAGCTGAAATAAAACAGTGCATTTAAGCTGTGGAACAAGAAATAATCCTTGATATTATTGTGGTACTTTTGACAAAACAATATCTTGATACATATATTTGGTCATTGTTACATCCTTATTGAACTCATTATGTCTTTTTCATTTCGGTATTGATACGTCAAATGTGTATCTAGTTGTAATACAGATGACAACCCTGGCGGTAACATGGTTGCCCTTAACTACCACTCTTGAGCCATTTTATCTTGACAATATTCCAGTTCCAGTCCACAAGAAACCAACTCATCAAATTTCACAGTCATGCTGAGATACAATGGGGAAAAATCATGTTGTTTTTTTTATATATATATAAGGGCTGGAAATGGAAAAAAGGGGTATTTATCTTGTTTTGAGAATATGTCTTGTCTTCAAATTGAAAATGGAAAAATCATAAAATAACTTGAATCTTGAATCTTAATTTAAAATAGTCAAAATACACTCAAAAGTCAAGATAAATACTACTTAATTCAATCAATTTTTGACCTTATTATCTTGGTATCATGGCATTTTTTCAAGTATAACCCCCAAAAATAAAAAACAAAAATTCAAAATAAGACGCAAATAAAGAAATACAATAAAGAAAACACAAAAAAACATAAACACGTAGCGTGACGCCATCTTCCTTTCAGCCCCATTATTTCAGCACATCATTAGGATTTCTACATTATACAGTAATTCACGGGCAATTAAGCCAAACTATAAAACAAACTGGCAGTTGATACAATATTGAGAGAAAGAGGAGAAGAGAGAGGAAAGGTGTGGGCTGACAGAAAAGGTGGAAAAAAGATAATTGGGGGAAACAAATCTGGAAAATTAATGTAGGCTTTATCTACACCTTGGTACAGCAGTTTCCAAAATTGGCAGCGCAATTAGCTTCACATAACTAAGACTTGCTTCTTTAAAATATGAATTATTCACAAAGAAAAGGCCTATTCGGTCTTTCAGTGTGCACGTTTGTAACAAAAACGTCTGCGTGACTTTTGAAAATGGATTTGAGAAGAAGAGCTGCGGGATTTAACGCAATCCGAGCACAGTTTTACACCGCCCTAATTGTGAAGCGTCATAATCCTGTCTACAAACTTTGGGAGTTGCCGTTAGTTTGAGGTGGTCTTCCTGCATTTTAGATTGAGCAATCAACCACTGGGTAAAAGTTATAGAAACAAAGAAAGGTTTATTGATGTACAGAATTAAATGAACTGGTGACGATACAGTGTCCAGAGCCTTGATTTTGACTTTTCTTTCTGTCTGTATTTCCAACTGGTTCTAAATCCCTCAAACAATTCAGGATTTCATTGTTCATGTGCCAAAATATTAAGAAATTAAAAGCCAACCTAGCATGTAGCAAGTATAAACTCATCAAATTGACATTCCAAATTTACCAAAATTGTAACAAATCGAAGTAAGTAATTCAGTTCAAGGTTTTTTTCACAGTTCATAAAAAACATATTCGCATATCATAATCTTAATATTTTATTTGTTAGTTTTTGTAAATATTTTGTTTAAAAAGTGTCAGGACATTAGCAGTCAAATAACCAGCCCAACCCAACATGCAAAAGATGAACGTTTCCTTCTCCATTCTTTGATTTTTAAATGAAGCCTTGAATTCATCACGAATTCTTAGCGCATTCCTTATTGTAATGTTGAATTATTTATTATTAGCAGATGCTATTGTCCCCTACCTGTTGTCGAGGGGCTAGAAAACAATAATTATTATTTTAAAACCAATGAACAGACCTCGTTATAAATTATTCAACCAAGTTGTTTCATAAAAAGTCATTTTTAAAGTTTGTTTCTCATGGTCACTGTTGTGTGTATCTGTTCATAAGCAAAACAACTTGTCACTTATTTTTACCTTAAGAAAACTTAGGGGCCAGTCTGTTCTATTCTGTTCTCCAGTATGCCATAAGGGTCGAAACGAGGACAGTGAAACAAATATTTTTCAACCACAAGAAACCACAAGAAAAATTTAACTACTTTTACAACTACAATCACTACTACTATTTCTAATTGTATTTATTGTATTTAATTTTTTTGTGTATTCATTTATTTAATTTGATTTAATTTGTTTAATGTATTAACTTTATGTAATGTTTTTAATTGAATGAATAAATCAAATATTTTTATTTATTTATTTTATTTATTTTATTTATTTTATTTATTTTATTTATTTTATTTATTTTATTTTATTTATTTTATTTATTTTATTTATTTTATTTATTTTATTTATTTTATTTATTTTATTTTATTTAATGTCTATTTTATGCAATGTCTTTTTTTTAAAGTTTTTTTATTGTATGCATTTTATTTATCACTACTACTACTATTATGGCCACTGCTGCTATTACTGCTACCATTACTTTTTTAATTTAATTTTTTATCATCCTTGCCCACAGTAACCCAGCGAGAAAACTAAACTACTATTACTGCTACTACTACAAATATGACTACTACCAGAGGGATACCAAGTGGGACAGTGGTGTAATCTGCAGCCTATAGCTTTGCCATGATTCATTGACTTGGTGCAATAATAAGTGTGCTGTATAATTACAATATACATGACAACTAATTATTGACGGGGAAGTGGAGTGGCGGAGCAAAGCCGTAATTAAGGGCACCGTGCAGCGGCTCAAGTAAATGTCACAGAAGCACTAGAATATGAAATCAGCTGTTCGACAAATACATACAGAAATGTCAATTTAATCAGCCGAGTCTTTATTAGGTCAGTTTAAGTCGGCTATTTAAAAAGAGCGCAAATGTTAAAAGAGATTGTTCAACGACTGGCGAGAGTTTCACCAATTTATATCAAATAACTGTTTTCATGTGACGTCAATACATCACTCAGCTAAATATGGACACAAAAAGTATGAAATTAAAAAATAAATGAATTGGAGGAAGCATTTTTCTTCCCCCCGCTGTAATTTAAAGCCAATATTTGCAAACCAATTGTTTTATATATATATTTTTAACTTTTTAGCAACACTGCCACTTTTCCTATTAACAGTAGGAAAATAACAGTCCTCTATCTAATTTAAAAAAAAAATAACAGTTTAATCAAATATTGTGCTACAAATATTTCTACGTACTGTAAAATATCACTACTTTTATTTTGAAGGAACAACCGAGTCACTTCAAGAGAACATATTGTGAAAATATCTTACTTGGAACCATGTTATAACACTGTATAACTCAAAGCAGCTTCATGAATGTTTGCGTATTGACCTACATTTGAAGCTCTAGTGCTCCTAAAATTCCTGTTTTCACCTACCACCCATCTCCGCCCGCATCAACATTAAGAGCAAGTCAAGGATTACGCCGCTACTTTTCTTTTCAAACACTTAAACATGGACATTTGCCGCTTAATGTGTGAAAAATGCTACTATGAAGAGGAGGGGGCTTATCAGTTCGCAGGTTTTAAACAAGTCAGTGGTATAATGCCCGTTATTAAACCATTTTAGATCAATAGTGGGGTGTAGAATTTTAAAAAATGACGATATACTTTGATGTAATGATATAGTTTGATCCAAATAAACCCAATATATCTTCTTTAAGAACTTCTTCCACCCCTGGCAATCGTTAGCATGCTAATATGTGCATTAAACCCTCTACTGCGTGTAAGCGGCGTCGTCGGAGTTATCCGGGGACAATGAGGAATCAAAACGCTGCTTTGCAAAAAAATAAGAGACAAATGGTGAAGGTACAATAATAGCCACGCATTCCCACAGTCCGACACAATGGAGTAATGAGCAGCCCATTGCCAAAGGCCAAAACCAAAGCGCTAATTAAAACCCAGCGCTCTCCGAAAAAACCTTGACAAAGACAATAATAAAGATTAGAATTGAGATTTTCGCAGCATGCCATCTTCAAACTCACACAGCTCGACGTGTTCAAATATTCATCCGCGCCGCGACGGTTCATTCTTCGCGACACCGAGAAAAGATTACATTCTAGTCGCGTCCCAACACGGTGAGCGCGTCGTTAGCAAATTAAAACAATTACAACCGCGGGGGCAAGCTGCAAAGTGGACCGTGCACTGCAGAACAAAACATACAGTGGGAATAAAGAACAGACCTCATTAAAATGCGTGAAAAACGAAGAAAGAGGGTTTTCAAGGCAGTGCAAAGTCAGCTGGAAATCTAGGGCGTTTGGCCAATTGGCAACTACATGAAGGACCTAGATACAAATGCAGAGATGAGGTGCTCTGCAGATTCACAATAAAGCAATAATAATGTAGGTTTGGGTTTGTGATGAGCTTTACATAAAGGCTATTATTGATTAGTCACAGGTAATTAAAGGCTGATTGGTGGAAACGTGGCTGCCGATCGGTGCCAAGAGCCAATGGCGTCTCCAACCATCAGCGATCACTTTCTCACACCCGAGGCGACAGAAGGAACTGGCTAGATTCCACGTGATGGCATTAAACATATATATCTCCATGGAGACAAGCAGAAAATGTACTTAATTTTTTTTTTTTTTGCTGCTGCTGCTGCTGCTGCTGCCGAAAGAACATTCCAGAGGTATCCATCCATTGTTTCCATTGCACGTCTTTTCAACTGATGTTTTAAGCAACAAAAACACTTACAATTGAATGGTTTAATGCCATACTGCGGAATATTCATGGCAAAGCAGTTACACATCACTGTACACACACGCTGTTGGCAAAACCTCTTACTAAAAAAAGTTGCATAGTGCACCTTTAAGAGAACAGTTGAACTTGGTCTTTAAAATCTACTAAATTCCTTTCCAACCCAATTTCCTCCACCCCGAGCTTAAAAATATCCCCCAAATCAATTCAAATTGGGTCAGCGCTTCACTCAAACTAATGTCCCGTATAAATTTTAAAAGCCCTCTTCGTGTCACTGTCACCCCCCGACGTCACTTATCTCCAGGTGTCTGCTGCTGCCGCCTCTTAGCCGGCGTGCGGACCACTTCTCCAGCAAAAGCTAATGCAGTCTTACATAAGCCAGCCCGAAGCTTTCACCGCCATCCCTGACATTTAGTGCACGAATGGGCCGCAGGGAAATTTTGTAAGGGATGGAAAAGCCTCGGGAAATTACTGTAAAAAAAAAAAAAAAAAAAAAAAAAAAGCTGGAAAAAGTTCCCGATCTCAAAGTCTTGGGTACCATTAGCTGTAAGTGTGAGCTGCCAAAGTACGAGTCAAATTTAAGTAACTTTTGAGACATAAAACTTTGGACATGTGGGTGATGAGTGTGAGGGAGGGGAATGTGCCAAAAAATTAGGAGAGATTGAAGAGCGGAGAAGTCAATAAAATGCTTGGGGTTTTTTGGATAGTTTAGCTCTCGTAATATTTTAATGGCTGTACTTTGGCAAAAACGCAAATGAGCACTAAACGCACTGGGAATGATAGGCCTAGGAAAAAGATAGAAGTACTTTAAATACGAGAAGGGTACTTTTACGGTGCAGCTGCTGAAGGGTATAGTAAAAATGGGCAAAATGTCTAACCCGCCGGCCTATTACGGGTTGGCACATCATTTTACAGAACATTTCACTCCATAGCAAATTGCGATGCATTTAAATGTGTACACTTTTTTAAATACCTGCGCAAAGAACTTATGTTAAGTTTGACTGTGTGCTTGACTTTTTTATTTTTGATACTACAAGTGCAGATGTGACTGCCTATACGACTTTGGCGACACTTTAAAGGTGAACTGTGTACTTTTCTGCAACCTGAGTGCCTCAATATTTATGTAATTTCCTTGAATGTTCCACGGTAATGTTTTTTAACTTATCTTTCTTCCATGTATCCAATTGAATGTGTTTTCTACTGCTAAAAATGCCTTGAAAAGCATGCGTTTGACTGTGAGCGGACATGACTTTCCACAGATCTGACCTGCAACTTGGCCTAGTGGCATCGCCATGGAGATATAATGCAATACTATGGTACATTTTCTTCATGGAGACTAGCAGGGGCCAGACCCTCCACCAGAAAATCTGAATCCGATTTTTTAATTTTTTAATTTTTTTGCAATTTCCAGTGAACAAAATTTACAAACTAGGAATTTGCTTTGGCGATGCGGTTCAACATAAAACAATAAATAATAATAGTAAATTGAAAGTAAAATTTAAAAAAATGTTAAATTAAGGCTTGAAACAATAGGATGTTATATAAAAAAAAGACTTTGACTGAATATAAACAATAAAAATAGATGTATATAAAGATAATGGACAGTATGGACAGCGCAATCCTGCAAAACCAGTTACACAGTGCACCTTTGAAGTAGTGACATACTGTATATTCACTCCTCAGACAGTGAAGTGTTTTGCCCAAGAGCACAACAACATCATGCAAAACCAGGCTGAGCACAGACTGAAACGCCAACCATTGGAAAAGTGTCCGATTCCACCATCAGAGCCTCCTATATTCTTGATTCTTTTACATCGATAAGAACATAATATGCTTTTGTTGTATTTCTTGTAATGTTTCAGCTGAAAAACCGAACGGAATGCAATAGCAAGAAAAGAAAAAAAGAACAAGGAGAAAAAGCTAAGTACAAAAAAGGTTTACGAGTTCAAACGGTGGACAGAATATGCTTTAGAAGAAGTGGCCAGTGAATATAAGTACTCGGGTTAAGCCCATTATCATTTGAGAGCAGAAAAGGACATGAAAAGTGGAAGGAACCTGACTTGAACTTGGTATTTTCTTCTTTTCTTTTTTTCATTTCCTCACACGGCGACGGCTCCCAGTACGAATGCCAGGACCTTTTTTTAAACTCGCGTTGCCTCAAAGTTCAAAGATGACAGAGGAAGACATCAACGCGCGTGTCATATGAGTAAAAATAGTGGTACAAATTTCTTTTTTTAAAATAACCTTAACAAACATGAACAAAAACGTACGCTGAACACATTTTTTTTTATTAAGAATGATTCAGGTTTAGTGACTAATACCTTAACCCTAACTAACCCCTTATAATTAAGTCGTTACTAAGCTTGACTCATTCTAAATAAACCATTTCTTCATTATGAATTATGTCTTTGGTCATGTTTTATTAAGGCTATGTGCAGTTATTATAAAGTGGTATCTAAATAGTTGCACTGTTATTGAACATAAACAGTCTTTTACTATTGTGTATATTTTATATTGTTTTCAATTCGTTTTTAATTGATTTGTACGTATTTATTTTTATTCTTTACATATTTACAACATATTTTGCTTTTGCGTGTTTTGTACTCTGTGCAGCACTTTGTTGCTGTGTTGGTAAAATGTGCTATACAAATAAAGTTGGATTGGATTCGATCTTGCTTTTTTTATTCTTTTTTTTTTTTTTTTTTTTTAAATACAGGTCTAATAAAACACCTTTATTAAAAAAAAAGAAAAAAAAAAGTCAAATTCATTGACAAACATACCGTCTTTCAGGGAGTGTCTTTATTTAATGCTATATTGCGGAACATCCTCCCTCAAGATCTGGAGAAGTAACATCAGGCACTACACTAAAAGTTTCAAATTGTAAAAAAAAATAGATAATTAACAATAATAATAATGTTCAGAAATGTGCTGTTACCCAACACAGCCATTTAAAAGTTCACTACTCAGTTCCAGAATATTTAGTTTTCGTAATTAATCTATTCTATTTTGGAGTATTTCCATGTACTTTGTGCTAATGAGAACGCTCACTTCTATGTAGGTCACTAGCATCACGCTCATCAGCACAAGTACACAAAGAATCAAGGCCTTGACATTGACAAACATTATTTCGGAAGTCAAAAGATAATTTTGCATTATAGCACCTTACAAATAACGCAGTACAGTATGCAGTACTAAAATCCTATATGTAAAAGCCTCTTAAGATCAAACCATGACCGCAAGCTGTCCTTTTTGACTAAATTATGCACCAAAATCCTCGTGGACATCTATTAAAGTTTAATGATAATTAAATGTTAGCTTGGTGGACATATTAGTTATCATATGTAAGTCATATTGAGCTCGTTTATTATGTATGAGCGCACTACTTTGAGGGACACGCTGAGTCTGCCGGGGATTAGGGCTTTGACAGTGCAGCCGCTCGCAGGCAAATCTCCTGTTTTCTGCTATTTCTTTTCCCATTTACATAATTATCTACTGTATTTTTTTATTAGAAGTAACTTGATTTATGGTATTAGGCACACAGCCATAAGCAAAAAGAAAAAGCGAATAGAAAAACGTAGGATTTTACTTTTTCAAGACAACAGCCGTGGTCAGATTTACTAAGCAGTGCTGGAGGAAAGCACAATGTTATGGCGCCAATGCAGTCAATTAACAATAATGATCATGTATACCAGCGACTTTGGGCCTTAGGCGGGGTACATCCTGGACAAGGGCAAGCTGGTCGCAGGGTTGTCACTGGGATAGGCTCCAGAAACCAGTAACAAGCGGGAGAAAATGAATGAATATCATGTATACTGTTAATAGCATGAGCATCTTTATGTTTTTTGCTTGTTAACTGAAGCTGACCTTGAGAAACTCTTTTTTTTTTTTTTTTAATCGAAAAGTCCAGAGCCAATCTAGCGTGTGGTTTGTGGTTGGAGGAAAATGTTATTGAAATTCCACTGAACGCAAGCTTGTCTTCTATACAGTATGTTCCTGCGCTAAATATTAAACGGCATTTGAAAAAGAAATAGGGGCATTTAATCCAAAATCCTGTCGCCAACAACTACTTGCAACGAAATACTAGTGGAGAAAACATAAGAGATCAATGGACGTATTTAGGACATTGCAGTGAACCAACCATAAAAACTAAACTACTTTTTAATGGTCCTTCGAAACAAACTGATCCCTTACTTCAATTAGCTGGAGCTAGCGAGGCCATACAGAGCAATACGTAAAGGCTATGGCTATATCAGAGTACTTTGTCTGTTTACCTATTTAGCAGAAGGTATCGGAGCTGCAACAATGACTTACTGCGAGTGGCTGGGAAGCAAAGCACCAGATGGAGCCAATGGCAACCCATCAAGCGCGTGCAATTTACAGTTAATGGGCTATAACAAGTGAAGGTCTAACCAGATTTTGAACTCTGGAAGTAGTTTGTAACATGTTCATTGACTGAAAATAATTTAGGAAGGACCATTCACTGTTCTTGGCTGGATAGACATGTATATAAAAATGTGTTGACGCCATAGAAAGCATAGCCACAAGAGAAAAAAACTGTTTTTTTTTTCAAATTTTGCACTAAATTGTGGGATTATTTCAGATAAATGCAGAATGTCTCACAGTTCTAAACAGAGGGGAAGTACTGAATCAATATTGGTTGATATTGGTCAGTAAGTCGTAAAGTTGAAGTGTCAAATGACCATGGAAGACCGTCTTTCTGTCACTTTTCTGTTAGCCAATCCCTCTAAACTCATTTATAACTCTCTCGACCTTTGTCTTAAAATAGCCTTAACAACAACACAGGCAAAACAAACATAATGTAACTGAACTTATGTTTTTAATAAGTGTTATTATTCAAAACAGGGTGAAATTTGACCGGAGAATATGAGATGCAAAGGCAGATAAATAGGCTCCATTAGGGCGTATGCTGAGTGGGGAAGTTGATTACCAGCGACTGAAGTAACTGTATAAGCACATTCAAATGTTCTGTTTGTTTTGCCCTTTTTGACTGCGGAAAATAATACAGCACTTTATGAATATCCAACATAGATTCAACAAAGTATGTCTTTTGTTATGTCAGTCGAGGGATCACAAGTTATTGCAACAAAGAGCGCTCCAATTTGGGTCTCTGCTGCTGCTATGCTACTACAACAAATCATAATACTGTGATGAAATCTAGTACAACTTCTACTACAACTGCGGCTACAACTACAACTTTAACTACAACTTCAACCACAACTTCAACTACAACTGTGACTACAACTGTGACTACAACTTCAACTACAACTGTGACTACAACTTCAACCACAACTTCAACTATAACTGTGACTACAACTTCAACTACAACTGTGACTACAACTTCAACTACAACTGTACCTACAACTGTGACTACAACTTCAACTACAACTGTGACTACAACTTCAACTACAACTGTGACTACAACTTCAACTACAACTGTACCTACAACTGTGACTACAACTTCAACTACAACTGTGACTACAACTTCAACTACAACTGTGACTACAACTTCAACTACAACTTCAACTACAACTTCAACTACAACTGTGACTACAACTTCAACTACAACTTCAACTACAACTTCAACTACAACTTCAACTACAACTTCAACTACAACTTCAACTACAACTGTGACTACAACTTCAACTACAACTTCAACTACAACTTCAACTACAACTTCAACTACAACTTCAACTACAACTTCAACTACAACTGTGACTACAACTTCAACTACAACTTCAACTACAACTGTGACTACAACTGTGACTACAACTTCAACTACAACTGTGACTACAACTGTGACTACAACTTCAACTACAACTTCAACTACAACTTCAACTACAACTTCAACTACAACTTCAACTACAACTGTGACTACAACTTCAACTACAACTTCAACTACAACTTCAACTACAACTGTGACTACAACTGTGACTACAACTTCAACTACAACTTCAACTACAACTTCAACTACAACTGTGACTACAACTTCAACTACAACTGTACCTACAACTGTGACTACAACTTCAACTACAACTGTGACTACAACTTCAACTACAACTGTGACTACAACTTCAACTACAACTTCAACTACAACTTCAATTACAACTTCAACTACAACTGTGACTACAACTTCAACTACAACTTCGACTACAACTTCAACTACAACTTCAACTTCAACTACAACTTCAACTACAACTGTGACTACAACTTCAACTACAACTTCAACTACAACTTCAACTACAACTTCAACTACAACTGTGACTACAACTTCAACTACAACTTCAACTACAACTGTGACTACAACTGTGACTACAACTTCAACTACAACTGTGACTACAACTGTGACTACAACTTCAACTACAACTGTACCTACAACTGTGACTACAACTTCAACTACAACTGTGACTACAACTGTGACTACAACTTCAACTACAACTGTGACTACAACTGTGACTACAACTTCAACTACAACTTCAACTACAACTTCAACTACAACTTCAACTACAACTGTGACTACAACTTCAACTACAACTTCAACTACAACTGTGACTACAACTGTGACTACAACTTCAACTACAACTTCAACTACAACTTCAACTACAACTGTGACTACAACTGTGACTACAACTTCAACTACAACTGTGACTACAACTGTGACTACAACTTCAACTACAACTGTGACTACAACTGTGACTACAACTTCAACTACAACTGTGACTACAACTGTGACTACAACTTCAACTACAACTTCAACTACAACTTCAACTACAACTTCAACTACAACTGTGACTACAACTTCAACTACAACTTCAACTACAACTGTGACTACAACTGTGACTACAACTTCAACTACAACTGTGACTACACCTGGGACTGTACAAATACTACAACTGGACCAAAGGACTGAACTAGTATAAAAAACTCCCTTGCATTGGTTGGTGTGTTGCCAATACCAATAATTATTGCTGGTCCAAATTTGAAAATGTCCCTGTGAAACATGAGTAAAGTGCAGCATTCTGGAGTGTGTTTAGTTCTGTTTCACATGCTGCAGAGTCCCTCTTTCTTTCCCTCTTTCCTTCCCTCTTTCCTTCCTTCTCTCTCAAGATCAGATTGGAGTGGGAGGGACACAAATTGATTGAATTTACAGAAGGAAACATGCATTATTATTATGTTTGAACATCCTCCGTTCACTTGATAATTGTTTGGTACAGGATATGGGATAAAATCTATTTGCACATGTATTTATCCATCTAAGTTTTCTTTCTCATAGTATTCAAATGTAATGTAATGATATGATGACAATGTAAAGTTGTCATGATCAAACATTGTATTTATTTTACTATTCAAAATGAACTAGATAAATTCTCTGGTCCACAAAGGCCAACGCCATCGGATCATTGCAACTTTCACAACATGGGACAGTGACAGTGTTGTTGCCCCTAGTGGGCAGTTGTGGCATCATATTCTACCTACATGGTTCATCTTCAACACCGTTAAGTCACTACCAGACTCGTTCTGAGCATTTACGCCTGAAATCACAATCATTACAAAGGCGTGGCTGGCATTATCATGTCAGAAGAGCGCTAGCATTGCTTAGCTCACTTATGTAATTCCCTCTGCTGCCAGTAGATGGAGCTCAAAGTCAATTCCTGGCGTGGGAAAAGCCAGAATTACATGATGTTATTTATCATAATTATTTGCTTTTCTGTAAAACACGAGATGCCAAATTAAAGTCACTCAAGGGCGTGTTTAAAGGAAAATAACCGTACAAATAATGCATAATATTTGTCCTTTAAAGTTTGCACACTCTCAACACAAAACTGACCCTTTTATCCCATTGAAGCGTTACAAAATCATTGTATCGTAGCATCGTATTGTTTTATTCCATGAATGTCCTGATTTAACTGACTCGCTTGTGGCAAGTTTGAAATGACTGAATATCCAGGTAATTCAAATCAGCACAAAATAACCGAAGAAGAATGCAAAAAAACAACTTGAAAAGCAATTGTCACGCTGGATTTGTTCCTCGGCCTCGTTGTCCAATCTTGAGAATTTGAACTCCGTCCTCTTGATGTGTGCACGGCTCATTTCTGTTCAAAATATTACAAGCGAGAACACTAACACAGACACATTCAAAACCAATGGGCCTTCCAGTCTTTTGTCCTCACAACATCACGCATCAATAATTCCCATTTTATTCTCATTTTAAAAGCCGAATTTATGATGAGTTTGGCTGCTGGAAATAAACACAAGGAATTTGAAGTTTGCTGTAAGTAGAATGCACGTCTAGCAGCACATTTAAAGTGCATATGACAGATTCCATTGCATTAAAAAGGAAATGAATGTTGGATTTGGCCAGAAATTCTGCTACGTTTTCACTACAATAATGGTGAAGTTTATAATTTTACTTCCTGGTTGAACAAGGGTAAATCCATGACTGTAAAGAAGGACCAGTTTATACAATAATTATTATTTGACATATATGACAATGCCTTAATGTTGTAAAATCTTTAGACTGTTCCTGCATTTTGGATGGATTTCCTGTCATTCGAACACAATTTTCTTCAATTTTTTCACCATAAACTGCCACTTTACTCAAACTATCATGAATATTTAGCACAGCTACTACCCCACTAAATTAATATATAATTAGGGAACAATGCCTAAAAAAATATGCTCTCTATATGTTCCCAAACAATGATACAAGGCAAAAACAACACGGTATGAATGACTACTACTACTAGTAACTACTACTACTAGTTACTACTAGTAACTACTACTACTAGTAACTACTACTGCTACTACTACTAGTAACTACTACTGCTACTACTACTACTAACTACTACTACTACTACTACTACTAACTACTACTACTACTACTACTACTAACTACTACTACTACTACTACTACTACTACTACTACTACTACTACTACTACTACTACTACTACTACTACTACTACTACTACTACTAGTTGGCAAAACAGTAATGATGTCTCACATAAAACAACAGATACAAAAATACTTACTAAACTGAAATTACCAATATTTGCTGCCTACAATTCTCCATAAATCAACATAATTATTATTTTTAGTTTATGTATAGTTCTTACAACCTGAATAATCATAATTATCAACCACATAATATTGAAATCACTATCAAGTCAACGATGAAATATTAAAAAATGGCTTCAGATTGCAAACAGTGGATATTACATTCTCTCTATTCTCTTTCTTTCCAGCGCGGTCCGTGTTTTTTCTTTGGAAATGAAAGCTCGGCGGCGTCTCTGTAGGCCTTCCACCATGAGACCGTGCTGTTAGCTAACATCGGGCAGGAGCGAGCTGCGTTAGCGTCTTGAGAGGTGCCGCGGCGTCTCTCTAGGTTTGCCCGTGTTGTTGTTATGTTCGATAGAAAGAGGCGGAGAAAGCGGACATCTTACGCACTTGCACACGCACAACCGGGACCCCCCGAAGGCCCCGGGCTACAGGTACTCCTACTGTAAGTAAATTCGCCTGTCCCATGTGAGCACACCGCCTGCACCTCGTGTACCGTCCCCGGGGTGAGGCGCTGACTGCTTCATACGTCTTCCGTGATATGTTTGCCTGGGCGCGTTGTTCTTTATACTACAAAGACAGAGTGGTGTATACTCAGCGCGGTACACGCAGGGCCCAGAATCAAACATGTCTTTCATTTACAAAGTTGTTCATTGTTGCATATGCACACAGAGAAAATGTAAACGCACATGTATATCACACACCAGCCAAGACGGATTTGCATTTTCTAAACTCCTTCATGTATGCCAGGCAAATGCAGCTTACGAGAACATTGATTTAAAAAAAATATATATACATATTTAATCCTGCTAAATAATACAGTTTTGCAATTTACCAATTGATGAAAAGATGTATAATTATGACAAAGTTAGAGCAATTTCCATTTGGTATTCTTCTTTTTCAATTGCAGTACCATGAATATCCACTAGTTGAACTGGCACACAATATTGACAAGAGCAGCAGTGGTGATGAGATCAAATTGAAAATGACTCTTTTATTGGTTTAGTA
Organism: Eucyclogobius newberryi; assembly: GCF_026437365.1. NCBI lineage: Eukaryota > Metazoa > Chordata > Actinopteri > Gobiiformes > Gobiidae > Eucyclogobius > Eucyclogobius newberryi. The sequence goes on along the minus strand of NW_027315835.1, from coordinate 9,880,208 downwards.
GTTTATATTTTCACCGTATTGTTTGGCCTGGAGTGTCTATATTGCTTTTATTCATTTCCACGTGTACATTTAACTGACTAAAACATAGTAAAATAAATAAAATTGCAAACGTAAAACAATAATAATGCAAAATATGCAACAACAACAAGTTATGCAGCTTGGTCTGGACTGCTTGTTTCCATGGCGATACAGTAGATAAGTTCAATGCCATACCGTGGAACATTATCGTCAAAGCAATAATATTAATTTCATGTTTTATTGGTTGTTTTATCGACATTTTAGCTACTTTATTATGTTTTGTTTCGGACGCGTTTTTCTCCTGCATGAATAAATCAATAAAGAATAGTCTCCACGGCGACGGCGAAGCAGATGGCGGGAAGTCCGTCAGAAAACGCACAGAAATTGCAATTTTTTGGAAAAGGAAATGGCGTTTTCAAAATAAAGCTGATATTTTGTTTCTTCTCTTCTACATCTTTAGCCTCACACTCTTTTACATTCCCAGCACAACACACTGTTTGTAATCAGCGGCGTTTTTTTCCTTGTAAACCAGCTGGATACAGAAGGAAGTTTCGCCTGGACCGCTTCTCCGGCACAAGGCCTCCTCAGTGTGCCCACTACAGCCTGATCACCATTCCCCCTGCGCGCTCCCCTCCTCACTCCTCACATCCTCTGCTCGTCCACTCTAATCCCACTCAAATCACTGAGATCCAATTCAACCATTTCATCCTTCCCAGCGCTTTCTTTCATTCCCTTTATTTTCCGTGCGTGCGTCGCGTTCCACCCTCGTTCCGCGGCGTCGCCATCGCCGCTGCTCGTCCGACCGTCTTTCGTCCCTCTTTTCCCCGCGTCTTCCTTTAACACAATTCATTCAAAGTCGTCGCAATTCAATTTTACTTTGTTCGCGTGATCCTCTCGTGTCTCCGCGCTTTTTTTCCCCCCTGTCAGTCGTCGTGCCTCGTCTTTTAGCGATATATATACATACATGTAATATTCATCTGAGGTTATTAAAGAAACATACAAAACAGGGCTTGCTTCGGCGAGCGTGAAATAAGCGATTTAAATACAAAGAGGCTGAAATACACCGGAGGATTGCGTGCTTGATGAGTGACCGCGCGGCCCGGCCTCCTTTGGGTCGCGGCTGAGGCGGGGGGAGGATGATCGAGAGCGAAAGGGGAGGGAACCCGACTTCTTCCTGATTCTTGTTAATGTCAATCAATGTATGCTTTGAGTTTGTTAGCATAGACCTGCTTGACTCCAGCGTCACTGTGAAATGACTGAATTGAATTTGATTAGCTGACCGTTTGACTCAATTGTGGGGTCTCCTGACAAGACAATACTGGACTTTGATGGACAACGTGTCAGCAAATGGTAAAGTCAACGTCAACGAAACACGAAACTGAATTTAATACTTTTGGTAGGACAAGGTTTGTAATTGCTGGGTTTCAGATGACATGGCAACATTCTATACACCAATAATATTTAACACAGAGGGGTGGAAGCTCGAAATAATATGGATAAAATGCAGATTTTGGTTGTAATATAAGACGTTAATGAGCCTAGTCACAGACAGGAATCGTCAAATCAAACATTTTATGAATTTATATCAAAGTTTTTAAACGTATCATCAAACTAAATGTCTTTAAACTGCTTTGTGTTGGATGATGGTGGAGGAGGCACGCGTGGGTTAGCCACACATCGTCTCATTAAACAGTTTGATATTGTATTGTTTCATCCAATCCCTTAAAGCGACTTGATCAGTGCAGCATTGTGAAGGTGTGTGGGCTTTAAAATGTCTTGTATTATCACCTAATGATGTCTCAGTCAAACAAAAGTAATAAATAAATGTGTTTTCTTGTATATATACACACACAAGGACCATCATTTTATATTTTTGACATTTTTAAATTGCAACATTGATCTGAGACAACCCCATGAAATAAACGGTTGTGCTGAAAAGTACAACAACAAACGAAGAGCCGCAGGCGGTTTAGACTGTGGATAGGTCACCGTAGCAAGCAATTCATCTGACTTTACAATCACATGTACCACCGTTTCTGGACAAAGTGAGTAGAGCAAAGTGGGTGAGTATGAGGGAAATGGGAACGCTCCTAAATGCAGGAGAATGAAGATTACCGTAATTCCTGGACTATAAGAGGCAACTTTTTTCGTAGTTTTGGCCGGGGTGCGACTTATACTTCGGAGCGACTGATGTTATTTGTTATTTTCACACTGGCAACCGCATTTCACATGTTGATTATTTTCACCCTGACAACCGCTCTAGGCTCTAAGCGATGCAGAAGAAGAATCTGCACTTCCTCTTCCTCTGGAGTTTGTGGAGTTGTTTAGAAGTGACACAGAGGAAGAAGAATTCAATGGATTTAGTGATTTGGGGTAAAACTGATGCTTTGGTAAACTTGTTAGCATGTTCTTAATGCTATAGTTATCTGAATAACTGTTCATATGTTACGTTAACATACCAGACACTTACCACAGTTCTGTCTGTGCGTCATGTAGCTGAAGGTGTTAGCGTTAGCATACATACACCTATTCACCATGTTCTCTGTTCTTGGTCCTGGATTTTATTTTAAAAAAATCCGACTTTATACTCTGGTACGACTTATATATGTTGTTTTCTTCTCTATTATGCCTTTTTTGGCTGGTGCAACTTATACTTATCTTCGGGAAAATACGGTACTCAAATATGCACAAATCACTCTAAATACGTTGATATAACATGGTCAAGACTCTTGTACATCATATATCTCCTTTAATATGGAAGAAATATACATATAACATGGGTAAAAGCTCAATAGTTGACGTAATATAGCGCCCTAAGATCAAAATCGCTGCAAACCGTCCTCAGACCATAATTTCCGAGATGAGCCTCACTCATCACCCTTCAGTCGTAGACGTTCGTTCGTCCGGGCGAAAGCGGAAGGGAAACCGATGTAAAGACCCTTAGTTGTCTCGCATCAAATTAAGTGACACTTCCGATGGGCGGGGGCCCCTTAGCGAGCGGGCGGCGGCGGCGGCGGCGGGCTTAATGTCAAACCGCGCCGACGTGAAGGAGCTCGGGGAGGGCCATCAAAAGAGCAGACGGCCGCTATCCACCGCCCGTTTAGTCACCGCGCCGACACAACGAGGAAGAAGCAATTAGCGCGGAGAGGTTTAAAGAAGGCACCAGCCAGGGAGCAGACGAGCGGCGGCAGGAGACGGAGAGACACTGAAGGGAGACATGATGAGCCACCGCCGCAATTAGGACCAGAACACAGTGGGCAGACAATACGACACAGCACTTATACGGACTTATGTAACGGGGCCGGTCGGTCGGGGCAATCACGGAGGGAGTAGAGTGGAGGGAGCGACGCAGCGATACAGTTTGGGAGAGGTTTTTCTATTCGATTCTGGGTTTGTAGGCCATGCCAAATGTCTATATTTGGTAGCGAGACGTATTGTACTGAATGGTTGTTAGCTGGGCTGTGCTAAAGTGTAAAAAAATGTCGTATTGTGATAGAAGAGTTGTTGAGACAGTATTTTTTGGTATATTTTACAAAATTGTTTGCTGACTGCTGAGTATGAGTTTGTTGATTGTTTAGAAAAATTTAACTTAAATGCGATATGGATTCGACTTTAACATTCTGATGGTTAAATACGTTTGAACAGGAAGTGGTTTAACAAAGACATGTTAAACCACTTCCTGTTCTTTAAAAAAAATATATTGCGTGTGGCCAGGGGGGTGATATAACTCAATATCCCAATAGCAATGTCATCCAACAAAAGTGTTCAAATATGTATTTAAACGTATCAGTTAAGGTTAAATTATCTGACAAATGTGAAAGATCATCTTATATCCAATTTTAATGTTTATAATATAACTTTTTTTTTTCAATTTTCACATATCTTTAAAAGAACATTCATGATATCATATATTAACATATTATCCATCTCTATCTGTGCGATATATATCACAAAATCTGTATTTCTTTGTGTGATATTCTTGCATTATAAGTCAGGTATCAAGTATTGACTCGCTAGGCTCTAGTTATTAGTGTCAAATCTCAAATCCTTCTGAAACTCTGCATTTTTATAGTCCAACTCCAGAGTTAGTATTGTATTTGACAGATATTTACTACTGTATTTGTACTTGACTTTATATTATCCATATAGAAAACCCCACGGACCCGCCTCCAGTGCTCGATCTGCAGTATAAGTTCGGGACGTTTAACTTAATGGGGGGAAGCTCCACAAAGAAAGCTCCATATTGTCTCGGAATCAACCCAAAGAGCCTGTTGTTGTGAGGCAAATGTACAACTTCAGCAGCAGCAGCAGCAGCAGCAGCAGCAGCAGCACCAGCAGCAGCACCAGCAGCAGCAGCAGCAGCACCAGCAGCAGCAGCAGCAGCAGCAGCAGCAGCAGCAGCAGCAGCAGAAGCAGCAGCAGCAGCAGCACCAGCAGCAGCAGCAGCAGCAGCAGCAGCAGCAGCAGCAGCAGCAGCAGCAGCAGCAGCAGAGGCCCCCCTAGAGAGGCACGGGGGCAGACAGGGGTCCCTTCCCAGCAGCAGGTAATATCACGGAGCCATGGTGTTGTTTTACGGAGCTGAAGTGTCACCCTCCACAGCGCGGTAAAACCCTCTGACAATGTGTGTGTGTGTGTGTGTAGGTGCGTGTGTGTGTGCGTGTGGGGTGTGTGCGTGTGGTGTGGTGTGTGTGTGTGTGTGTGGTTGTGTGTGTGTGGTGTGGTGTGGTGTGGTGTGGGGTGTGTGCGTGTGGTGTGGTGTGTGTGTGTGGTTGTGTGTGTGTGTGTGGTGTGGTGTGGTGTGGGGTATGTGCGTGTGTGTGTGTGTGGTTGCGCGTGTGTGTGTGGTTGTGTGTGTGTGTGTGTGTGTGGGGTGTGTGCGTGTGTGTGTGTGTGCGTGCGTGTATATGTGTGTGGGGTATGTGCGTGTGTGTGTGTGTGAGTGTGTGTGTGGTTGTGTGTGTGTGTGTGTGTGTGTGTAGAAGGGGTCGAGGCCTATGGGGACCGCCTGTCATGGCTGCCAGCTCATAACGCCATTGTTAGCATATGGTTTAGCGCTAAGTGAGTTGTGTGTGTTTTTTTCCACAGGATTGATCAAATATTCAGCATTACAAACACAGAACTTCACCGCATTCATGTTTAATTAATGGCTACTCTTACTACATTCCGTTTGGCTTTCAAGTACGGATGTGAAAAGTCCACTTCTACAGCGCGGTGTTAGAAAGTTAACAAAAAATGTAAAAGTATTGAATATCTGTAGTCTTTTGCACATAATTCATGAGGCTTTTTAAAGAGAGCATGGATTTTTATTGCTTGAAAGTATTTTTGCGTCAGCCCCGTTGGACTCCCTTGTGTTGTTGTATATTTAAACATTTTTTTCTTCATTCGAATTGTAGTCGATGTATCTGGATACAAGAAAGGTGTATTATGTATATTTTTTGGTCCTTGAATGACCGCGCCATTGTATGACACAGTATTACTTTTATCATCTAGTTCTTATTTCATTGTTGGTTTTGCTTGAAAGTACCTTGAAAAACATGTATATACAGTAGTTTCAGTATGTTTAATGCCATACTCGCCATAGCAGTCGTCAGACCAATCATAAAATGTACTTTGGTGTTGTGCTGTATATTTACGCACAGCTAACATCCTAATGGAGAGTGTTGAAAAAATAAAATAAAAAGTTGCCAAGAGGAACTGTTTCAAACAAAAGTCCACAATTTCGACGGTTAAAATAGCAACAAGGATTCTCGTCATACATTTTTGATGATATTTCGTACTTCTCTATAGTGTCAGTTTCTTGCAATCTACATGAATTCAAACCCAAACTGCATCAAACAAATGTATTTCAACAAAGTTTTTTTCATTTTGTTCAAAAACAGCCATAACCTCACCAATTACCTCTGGGAAACACACACTCTCCTCCTGATCTTCTCCGCTCTCCGTTAGTTTATTCCGAAGTCAAACTGTATATTCCTCTACTATAAGGAACAACTCCTAGTGCGAAGATAAACCAGATGTTTAGGTGTGTATATATATATGTGCGTTTGCATCCTCGGGTCCATCTATGCCTCCCACTTAGATTAAAGACCAGAAGCATGCCAGTTGTATCATAGCACAGCATGGCGTGTTTTACCATTTGAGAAGGGTCCCTGGGTTGTGGGGAAGCTTTCATATGTCCTGTTTTAAAGTTCTAAATCCATAGCGTCTGGGAGTCGTTTCATCTGTTTTGCTTGTGATATTCAGCGCTTCACTACTTTGTGTTTTGTGTGTGATGCAGGTGTTTTCAAGGCTCCGGGACGTGTGGATATCTCTTTGTTGTACAGGTGAAATGAAAGGATCGGTTGAAAGCGGGTTTGTAGAAAAAGGGTGGCTTTCAGGGTGAATACATTGTGACACAAATGAACTGATGTGAAATTGATTCAATGGCACCTTTGTGGATTCAGACACGGAAAAAAACACATGTCGTTTAAAGTCGCATATTGCACGTAAAAGCTGATTTGCTCATTTGACCGACAATTGTCTATTTCGAGTTGTCATAATGTCACAATTTACAAAACTCAATTTCAATACAAAGGAACAGATTTGATGCTAAAGACCGCAGTGATCATAAAAACACAAATTTGCCGACCGAATAATCATGATCTTAACATTTTCTTCTTTTTAATTAATTTTTTTTACATTTCATATACAAACACAGAAAAAAGCAGAGAGTGAAAGGCAAAATTAAAAAGAAATGGAGCGTCTTAAGGGTATTTGTCAGGCATATGTCTCATGCCGTGTCTGTCCCATCTGTCCCAGTGTCTGTGAAATTTTCCATGTTCAAGTTCACAGTAAAAGTAATTTTGTTTTCTCCATTGTGTAAATGTTCAATGTTATCTCAGTCCACAGGTATCCATTAATCATCTCCATTGCTGGTGTCCTACATCCGAGGTACAAATAAAGAACACATAAAGAAACCAGATACATTTTGTCCAACATAATTCTATTCAAACATCTGATTTTGTGATCCTCCATTGAAATGTACATATATTTTCCCATTCTTCGTCTGTCAAAAAAAAAAAAAAAAACCTTCTCTTTCCCATTTTTTTCTTAATGTATTTTGTATTTTATTGTCCAGATTATTAATGTATTCATATAATTTTGACATTTGAGTGTTATAATGATCATTGCATTGTTTAATTTCTTGGTAATACTAACTCCTTAGCATTAGCTTAACATTGTGACACAGTCTCCAGGCACTATAGGTATCAAACATGGCCCCTACTCGCTTTGTATATTCAAACTACTCTGGCATTCATTAATTCACAATGTAAATCCGGATGACACGCCTTTAAAAATGAGGACGAAAATGCATTTATCTTTGTAGTTTATGTTGCATAGTTCAGCAGCATTATGCACCGAGTCGGACCATCCTCATCAATTACCTAACAGCCTGACCCTGTGATTTCAACTAATTTAAAAATTTGCATCCGCTCACTCCTACGCACAACCGCTCATTTTCAGTCCAGGGAAAATGATGTGTACTATCGGTAGTGCTGAATATGAGCTGCAGAATGAGCTGCTCTCAAAGTGTAATTAAGTAATTGCAAGTCATGTCAGAAACATAATTTGAAGTAAAACAAGTGGCTACTGTTATTTGGATATTCACACGGCCCGCTCAGCATTGAAATAACTATATATAAAGATGGCCTTTTACTTTTTAGTGAGATAGACTGACTTTCTTTGATGTGTCTTTCTTGAACACCATGTTGAAATAAAGGGCAACAAAAGTGAATTACAGGTGAAATATTTAACTTTTTCTGTTAAAGACCGGCTACCTGTTTGTCTTCAGGAATGTTTCTCTACATTATTCACTCACAAGTGTATTTATTGTTAGAATTACTACATTGGGCTTAAAGTATAACCTGCTAGACTTACAATCCCAGGTTAATGTGATACTGTGGAACGTTCCGGGCAAAGCAATAGAGCGGTCCACCAGAAAAGCAATACAGTGCACTTTCAAACAGATGTTCAGTCGAATATACTTCAAATACATATGTACAAAGGTAAACTATTTGAGCTTTAGTATCATTTCCACTGTTAGTACCACCATCAGCACTACTAACAACTGCTACTGTTCTCGTCACTACTGAAGAGAGCGTGTTACGAGGAAAATACAGCTTTCTAATTTTAACTTGACAAAAAGAGATGGGTAATACTTCCAATTTTAGATGATATTGTCAATGTTGTTTTGAAAAAATATTAGAAAAAATGCTACAAAAAGGGTAAAGGTGGTATTTCTGCACTTTTTTGTGATATATTTGACGATATTTCACATTTGTCTGATAATTAAACCTCTACTTTAACTACGTTTTATGACACGTAGGACTACTGTATATCGGGATACTCCAAAACACATCGAAATATACATCTTTGTCAATATGGCCCAACCCTATGTAAGTCTGTTCAGGTTTTAAGGATTTTTCTCCATTAAAATCATGGGATATGTTGCTTCAAACTTTTAATTACTATGGCGTCAAACTGTTTTCTTAATCCGTCTGAAATGGATTGAAAGACTTGAGTAAAAGTTTCCATCTCTGTACAATAGTCTGGAGTCTTGCTGAGCGGCAAAAAAAGCCTAAGTGATTGTGGACAATCAAATGGCGCTGAGTGAAGCCTGACGGCAATCAAGCCCTCATTTCAGAGCAGTAAAAGTCAGAAACAGCCCGGCCACCTAATGACAACCACCTGGACTTTGAACGGCATTCTGGCCTTGTTTCAAAGCATCATGGGTAATTTGTAGCAGTAATGGTGCTCTGCGAGTCTATTTGGGTCCATTTTAAATTATTCTTAAGTGTTTTGGCTGGTCCACTCTGGCCTCAAGTCGGCTACCATTCATGACAGCACGGTCACTCTTGTGGGTTGTCATTTTTAGATTGTGAATGCGAGGGCCCGTGTGCAGGCCCGAGTCACTAAAGCCTGACTTAAATGCTTCTATTTTGGGGCAATATTTTTGGTTTGCGTCTTTTAGTGCAAAATAAATTGATAAAATAACTCCAAGATTGAACATTTTTCACATGGACTCATCTGTTATCAACAAACTTGAGCCCTTATGATAAATAATGGCTATATTGTGGCTGTAGTTTTTCATTGTAGGCAAAGATAAACGATAAAACTGATGTATTGTGCACACATGAGGAATATTATCTTATGTGACATGTTTTCAGATGTGGATTGCACAAAAAGTGGTGACCTGGATCTTACAATTTATTTATTATAATTTATGGCAAAATTTCGTGCCTCTCGCCGAGTTAATTGTGATACTTATCCTGTCATGCTTTCTCCAGAAATACTGCCACAGGATACAGTTTTACTCAATGGTTTAGAGAAGTGGCCAAAGTTCAAAACGCGCTTGTACTTTTTGTGTATTTTAGCCTTTTTTATTCTCACTATTTGACACTGTAAATCCATCTCTACTGAAAAAAATATACCTCTCCCATCTTCATATTATTTATCTGTATTTCCCCATATTTTCACAATATACATCACTGCCACACATAAACGGACACTTTTCTCTTGGCTACTGTCCATAATCTGATTGTAACATTAACAGGATTAGAGCTGAACCATTCTTTAATACATTTTCCCTTTTGTGACAACACTCTATTATCCCTCCCAGCGAGATAAGCAAACACAGACACACGTTCAACCGCGCCAGATCACAGACGACGAAATCAAGCAATCGTAGATCTGTCCGCAACAAAAGAAAAAAGAAGAAAGATCCGTATGTTGAAGCTACATGTGCGGCGAATTGCACAAACCGGGCGAGAGGCATATGTACCGTTGTCATCCCGTGGCACCGGACGCGTTTCGATGCCTGCAGGGATGAAGAAATCACATCGCCGACAATCATTTCGACGGCGTGATGGACCGACACCCGCCAGTTGAGAAGCCCCGAGGCGTCGAAAGGGCAATGGGGAGAAAGAATGACACGAGCGGAGCATTTGCGGTGGGATCCCGAGGGCAGAATGGATATGAGATAGCGCCAAAATCAGATAGCGGCGCATCCGAACTCGCCTGCGGAGTCGGAGTGGACAAGAGTGGAGACGAAAACAAAAAAAAAATGGAAAGAAACTGCCATTAGAAAGCAATAGTTTTCAACGAGGACACGATCATTTGTTGAACGTGTCCACGGGGGGTAAAACTGACAAATGGCGGTTTGTGTAATGGACAAAGACGGTTCAAGCGACATGCAACCGCTAGCAATTTGGAAGTTTTGCTTGTGCAGAGGGTCAGGGTTAAACAATGTCTTCGAAATGTGCAGGATGGTAAAAAGGTTAGGTCACAGCACATATACCGGACTCTAACTTATCCGCAGATTGGTTCCATAGTTTGACAATTTGACAAATACTTCTTGTGTTGTGTTTATTTCGGATGCCCATTAGCGCCGTTAGGCCCTGTTCTGAGCCATTTCACGCCGCTACAGTCCATTTCGACAAAGACTATGAGTCAAAAAAGCTTTAAAGAGGAATTATTAACTACAAACAGTTGAAAAATGTACAGACACGCCCTGCTACTTCTCTGTCATCTGCCTGTGTCCATGGAGGTGTCATTGCTTTGCTTAAACAACCACAAATAACACATTAATCGTATGTAGCTTCCATTTCCATTATGGCTGTATATATTGCTAAAACTAACACGCATCCTTTCTGTGTGTGGGATCGCCTCCACGGATCTGTTTCAACCTGGAGAGACTCAAATGAAGATGATGAATGAGATATGACTAAGAATGATACGATGATATACTGTATGTATTGGTAATCATTTTAGGTTTGGAGCTTAGACCCTGGCAAGGAAGGATGCGAGCAGCATATGACAGGAATCTACCCCGCAGAGCCTGGACAGTGGTGTAGGTGAAAATAAAGGAGATTAGCCTGTTCGAACAGCTGAATGAAGAGTTTAAAACAAGTGCTCGGTCTATATCAGGGCAGAGCAGTGGTAAAGAGAGGTAAAGGCGCGAGGTGAAGCAGCAGAAGTTGTCTACAAGGCTGAAAATCAAGCCTTGGATGAGAAACAAATAGTTATCCATGAATTATTGCACAAAGTAAGGCATCGAAGTACACATTCACAATGGCAATAGGCATGCGATGGATCAAATTTCAATTATTAAGTCAGTAGCGTGCAGTGACTATTATGGATGTGCAACCAGACTCGGGGTGTTCATCAATATTTAGTGGATAACATTTGCACAGAAAGTGAAAAAAACAATTTTGAACCCCGGTCTCCCATGTGTATCCTACTGAACTTAACTCTCATACATATACAAACTGCTGAATAGAGTAAATAGTCTCACTTCACCGATCAATTCATTACAGAAACTAGTGCTGGGATATTCAACTACTGCCTGTATTTCTAATGAACGTATATCATTAGAAGCGTGAAGAGAGGCTTAGCTACAAACACAAGCCTTGTCTCTAAAGGATAGTTTTTTAAGTCAGTTTCTTGAAACTTGGAAACTTGTTACATTCTCATTCGCAAACAATTGTGTTTTCGTCACATTCCGCTCAAAGAATTTTCAGAATGCCGTCGTCTCCGCCGCTCCGCGACTCGCGACAGATTCTTCCTTCATACCGAACAGAGAAAGCGCCTTCGAAACCCACACAAAAAAACGAACACACTTTTCAGAATGCCCAGCAGCCGCGAGACATCACATTTCCAGCCTACTCTCGCCACGCTTCAGTCACAAATCACATTACCCACCTCCCGTCCCTACCTACCCACCACCACCGGCCCGATCTGCAATAAGCACAAAGCAGGAGCCGAATCCGAGCTTGTCAAAGCACGGAGAATAGCCATTACTGCGGGGCTCAAAGCTGTTGTTGTTGTTTGTGATTGTTGTTGTTGTTGTGACTGAAACAATCGACAAAGCAGTCGTTCGTCCAACACACGGGGAAACAAGGGCCGCCGAAAGATGGGTCGTGATCGAATTGAAATGGCAGTGTTAATGGTCGAAAAATGAACACATTGCAAAAGATACTGTTATTGAGATGCTACAATGTCCTCTGCAGACAATTAAGTAGCTTCCATGAGGTCGTGTTACTTGTAAAACTTGCTTTAAGTGCAGACAAAACCTTTAAAGGGCAATGGCGCAGTGGTCAGAGCGTACGCAGTTATACCAAAAGGTCAGTTTGTGCATCCTGTTGTGATTAGAGGGGAGGTTGGCACAGATTGACAGTAGAGGTGTGCAATCGATCTTGATTTAGATCATTTTGATTCATTTGGTTTCGAGGAAAATTTCGGAAAAGATAAGGTTGTTTATAGTAAAAAACACTATAAAAAAGCTGATTAAAAGTAAAAATGCATGAGTAGCTGATCATTTGATCACAAGAATACAAGAAAAGAGTCAACACTGTGTGATCAAAGTACCAATGTACAGTTGCAGTAAATACATGTGTACCAATGTCCTTGCCTCTGATCACGATACACGGAGTGCGGTACACTATATATTGTGATTTTATGTATTGCATTACATGATAGATTGTGATTCGATATTTAAATAAGTTGCTGGAATGGATTTAAGTAGATTACACAAGTCAAGTTTCCAAAAGTAAAACAGTAACTGTAAAATTTGAGTGGCATTTGTAAAAGTGAACATTGACATTAATGGCTTAGGTTGAAATACAAGCTGTGTCCTTTTTGTTTAAATCTATCAGCACCAAATCTGCAATGAACAATTCTGATTCCAACACAACTTTGCCTGTCACTTAGTCACAGACATGTGACATAAAACAACATGAAAGTCAATTTTACAGTTTTATATCATGTTCTATAGATAAAGTAGTTAGTTGTACGTTCTCCTGCAGAATACATGCCACTATAATTGCAGCTTTATTAGAAACAAGGTGTTATTTACTGTAAGTCTTGGGATACACATGGTCCGATGCAATTATTTATTTGTTGACCTTTAATTAACCAGGATAGTCCCACTGAGATGAGACTCCACACAGACAGATCCCAGGACTTTCTTACTGTGAAGCAAGAGCCACCACTTACTACCGATTACTACCGCTTATTACCCCTTATTACCCTTTATTACCACTTATTATCGCTCACTTTCGCTTACTACCCCTTATTACCATTACCATTTATTACCCCTTATTACCCATTACCACTTATTACTGCTTACTACCACTTATTACCGCTTATTACCGCTTCCGCTACAACTTACATCCACTTACTACAGCTTACTACCGTGACACCCACAATACTATTGAATATATTGCAAAAACACATCTTGTTCCAGACCTATTGAGCAGTCTTTTGAGCAGCAGTGAACAAGACTGGTCAGAATCAGAACAGGCAGGTGGTCCTGTGTCAGGGCAGTCCGACCGAGGGGGTTAATATCCCTCAGGACAAACGTGTTAGTAATCCTCTGTGACTTACAGCCCGGACATCGCAGTCAAGAAGTCTGGGTGATGGCTCCTGGAGGATTTTGGTGCCTCTCCTCACCATTTGCTGCTCAGAGTAGGACAACGTTCTCATATACAGTGCAATCATTATTTATTAGTACTTTGTCTTGTCCTCATTCTTTATCTTCTCATCACACTAATTGTCAAAACATTTTTATGTCTCCCAAAACTGCCCGGCTCTCATAACAAGCTAATTTGAAAGGTAGAAGCGATGCGGCCTGGAGAAACAGGGATAAGTAAATGTACGGTATTTGATCATTAGTGAGAGGAGGTTGGCAGGGATGGCATTGGCAGTCCCGCTCATTCATTTGGACGGACAGTCGTACGTCCGGCGGGCCGCCTGTAATCTGGGCTCGTGCTTGGAGAAGAAGATGAGAGGCAAGGAGGCGAACTGAAGCCATGAATCACCAAATTGGACACTATCATTGCCGGGCCGCCTCGGTGCTGAACCACAACAACAAACCTTATCACTGACTATGGCCGCGCTAAATAATGAGGCTGCCACATCCGCAATGGTACGGTTGTTTTTCTTTGTGCGACGATGTTAAAGATAGCATGAAGAATATGAAAGGGCAAAATGTATTATCATAAAGCAATGAGAATTAAGCACAACTATATGCAAGGTTTGTTCGATGGAGAAACAGACTTGTGGAGTCGTTCGGGAGTATAGATTTCACTTTACTGTTAGAATAGTAGTTCAGAAAGCTAAATAATCAACAAAAAGCTACATATATACAGTACATAGACTTCTGTTAAACTGTATCGAAAGCGTTTCCAAGTGTTTCTTCACAAATTGCGGAATTAAATCAATATACAATGAATATTCAGAGCGCTCTTTCAAAAAACTCTTCCAAGGTGAATATTAACTGTGTTGGTTTATTGTCTTCTGACAGACACACTTTGCATTTATTAACGCTTTTCTAAAAAGTAGCTAATATAACGATTGTTTAAAAGTTGATAAGATACTTGAAGAAGACAAAAAAGGACAAACAAATAAAGAACCTTTTATCTATTTTTTCATTTTTTTTTAAAAGCAAATGACATTTACATATTGTTACTTAAAACCTTGCGATTTCAAACATTTGGAAAACCCACGTGCAGAATAACATTTCCGGCTATGTAATTGCTTGAATATTATTTTAACTGTGACAAAATCAGTCCATTTAGATAAGAGTAACATCAAGAGCAGAATCACATTTTTAGCATCCTTTTCTCACTCCACAGAAATCAAAAGAAATGTGATGAAAGACACAGCGGCATGCGGCGGTGATCTCCAGCCAAACCTGGCACGGCAACATGCTTTTCTATTATAATTTTAGTCTTTAATTAGGGTTAATTAGGCTCTCAATGGGTCCGTCCATTCTTCCCTCTCCCCGTGAAGCCAATGAGCAGCTCCTCGGATGAATGCGAGCCACTGCTGGGACGTAGTGTGGAGTCTGGAGCGCTTGCGCGGTTTTGGTGGTCGAACGGCGAGCACAAAATACAGCCGTAGACCTAAAAAAAAGCGCTATCATTTCAGATTTTCACTTTTTTTGGTAAATAAATGTAGCACTTGAGGGAGACAAGGATGGTTTCAGCTGCCAAGTGTACTTCAGAGCTACTTGGGACGAGGTGGATTCTGTTAATTTCATAAGTGCCAGTGAATTTGTCAGAGAAATGGGCCATTCACAGAGATTTCACCGCGCTTTTGTTGAGCGGGAAGCAGCGCAAGCAAGTCCAGATTTTGAAATGAGGGAGAAGTATTCACCTTATTCCGCCTCGCCTTCTTTTGCTACAGATATGGATTTGCATTTCCGGAATAAGGTGAATTTAAAGCTAACAAGGGACAGTTGAAAAATGTTGCATTCTTGGGACAAAAACTCCCTCTATGGACACGATGGACCAATATCTTTGGAGCAGTCGGGAACAAGGCAATCACAACTAAACTGATGACACAAACTGCTACGATAATTAAGGACTGGATGGAAATCCTAACTGACATATGCACCATGGAAAAAATAACCGTCAGACTCAGATTCCCAGATTCTCATTTTTTGCCACAGGATGCATTAAGCCCTCCTTCCTTTGGACATCACCTTATTATTTTCTAGTTTTATCTCTTTACTTATCCTGAGTTCATGGTCTTGCTCAGCTCTTTTTTTTCTTTCTTTTTAAAATAAATGAATAATTATTTTATTTTGTATTTATTTGTATGTATTTATTTTATTTTATTTATTTTATTTATTTTATTTATTTTATTTATTTTATTTATTTTATTTATTTTATTTATTTTATTTATTTTATTTATTTTATTTATTTTATTTTTTATTCTATTTTATTCTATTTTATTCTATTTTATATATTTTATTTATTTTATTTTTTTTCATTTTTTTTATTTGTATTTTTATTTTATTCAATTTTATTTTATTTTAATTTTTCACCCCTTTGTTCTCTCTTTCTTTGCATAGGTCAGTAATTGTATGTATATCTATGTTTAAAAATATATATATCCAAAAAATGTCCTTTGCAGAAAAGAATGACAATATCAATCAACATCAATTGATTTTTTTCATCAAATTTAAAAGATGTGTACTGCCACATGCTCAACTCCATAGATGTTATTACTTTCCCTGCTTGTACCACAATATCTGAACATGTTTGGTCAAAAGGTCCTTTGGCATAACACGTTCAGATATTGTGGATATTGTGGAACGTGTTGTTTCTCAAATGTCCTTTACTAAACGGACTTGTTTTTGCTTAAAATTGTGTTGTAATCCACAGCTCCTGCATCCAAAGTCCACACTAGCAGCTGTTGTTCTTAACCTTATTCAAATATTTACTTTTACTCTGCGCAAATCTGGACAGTACGGACACGACTTGTTTTTCACTCACATCGTACATCAAATTATACATGAAATGTCAAAACTAAGGTGTCCCAAAGCAGCTGAAAAAGTCAAATAATGCATGAACAGGACCTTTAATAAGACTTGAAAGCGACTCCTAAAGGCAAAGCCAGGCGAGTTTATTTGTAGAGCACAATTAAGCGATTCAAAGTGCTAGAGGGAATTCAAACAAAATGATCAACAATAACGCGACGACTACGCAAGGATCTTCTCGCAAGAAACATAAATAGAAAAAAAGGGGAATAGACTCCATGCATTTTACACCGAAACAGAGTTATCTTTCCACCTCAGCGGGTTTGGAGCTTTTGGTTGATAAAAAAAAACCAAGTACCTCAGGAGTCTGGGCAAAAGCACTCCTCTGAGAGCATCTTCCGACCGACTTTAATTGCGTTGAATTAATTGGTGGAAACTTCGGTCCCTGACAAAAGCTGCCCCTGTTTCATTAAAGGTGTCATTAATAAAAGATGACGTTTCTTGTCGGTAATTAGAATTGGCAATGGGGGAATAGAGGGAGAGAGAGGGGGAGAGAGATAATGTGTGAAAAGAGAGTGGGGGCATGGGCGGGGCATGGGAGTTTACGAACATGAATGATGATCGCACCCATAGCACCTAGAAACAACCCGAAATAATAATAATATTAATTGATACAAAAACAGAACAGCCAGTGCAGTGGCGTATAGAGGCAACAATAAAGAACACCAATTAGTGATGGTGCAATATGGATTTTTATTGTTATTTGTATGCTGTTATTCAATATTTAGCTTGCTGCTGTGACTGATAACCGATGTTTGCCATAGCAAGGCCCAAAAATATCTCTTAAATTGAAGTAAATATCACAAATTATGTTTTCACTTTAGGAAAAAAAAAAAAAAAAAAGTATTTATCTGGGAGAGATCGTCTAGTGCCATTTTTACTCCTGAGTTTGTTCAAAAAGACAACTCTTGACGCACAGAAACTGGGAATGACACCTGAAATGTTAGTTATTATTGCATTATAGGCTATTTTGGTACATTTGTGGGACAAACTTGTGTCACAATATTTTAAAATAGGCTAGGTTAAGAAGTTATGTCTAATGGCAATTGGTTCTAGGGTTCAAAAACGTTAATTGATTCATCGCAATAGATCGATTATTGGACAACACAGACTCCAAAACATGCCATGAACACAGAGAACAGGTTTTACCACTCGGACAAAGCTTGAGTTACATCAAAATGACACAGAAAACATGTGGATTTTGTGTATTTGAAGAAAAGCCTGTTTTATCTGTGAATATACTCCACCAGGATGCCCTCAAACTAGCTTAATATCAGTCAAATTAGTAAAAATGTCATATTCTCAGGACTTTTACCACCTAAACAATTTATCGACGCAACATTCACTGGAATAATCTTACATTTTCCATGAATTCTCCCCATAGGGATTCCGTAAATGTTTGAAAGCTTGCTCAGGGCTGAACAGATATATGCTAAGTAATGAGCACAAGGCCTTCAATTATACTTATTTATTATAATCTGTTTCTGAAACTTTTCAAATCTCCAAGTTATTAAAACATTTAGCCAAATTTTCAGTTTTACCTGTGGTTTTTTCTAGAACCCTACGGCAAAAATTAATAAGAAATTGACTTCTGGAACCACAGCGGACACTGGTTCATAGATAAAGTACTATGGCAGGATTAGCTAGTAGCACCTTATCTTTCAAATACTACTACGTCTTTAGCCCAATTTGGCATACAGAGCATAGTTTAGCATAAGATATAGCAGCATTACATGTATTTATATTCACAATATTGTCCCATTTGGGTTAGTTCTTCTTTAAAATTACCTTAGCAACTGTGTATTTCTTGTCATACCCCAATTTGAGTCATTTGTCAAATTTGCGTCAGTCATGCTAGCCGTTAGCTTGACTCTGTTTTCATTATTTAAAAAGCCAGTCAGTTGTAGCCTTCAGGTCGGCAGTCATTTAAGGTAAGTGGAGTTTCTTAAGAAAGTTTGATAAGACTCCTTAGTCACAAAACACATTAAATATTACACAGTCAGCCTTGATGTTTCACAGCACTGATCTGTTTATGCCGGTTTAGTAGCAGAAAAAAAATAGTGTTTTGACGAACGATTAGCTTAAATTTACTTAAAACATGCATGTTTAAAGAGAAATGATATTGATAGCATTTTAGATGTAGTTTGATTAGATGTAGTATGTACGAGCTGCAGAAGTAGTGAGAGACCAAGACTGAAATTGGGGAATAACTATTTTCGATGGGTGCGTACCTATATTCCCCGGTACCGATTTCCCCCAGTATCTATGTTCCCTAGTACAAATGTTCCCCGTACCTATGTTCCCCAGTACCAATGTTCCAAGGTACCTATGTTCACCTTTTCTATGAACGGGGGAACTACGGTACCTCATATTTTAAAAGGTCCCGGTATTCCCCAGTGTATCTACTCCATGCATGTTTTTGAGTGTAGGCCTGTTGTCTTAAATCCCCTGAAATGCTAGAATAGGCTCCTGGTTCAACCACATATACGGTTTCAAATCCCCAATAGTTGTGCATTAATGTATAGATTTACAACATAGCAGCATATCCAGCCACGGTGCAGGTCCCGGGGAACATAGGGCTGACCCCATTTTAGACCTGGTTTGGTCAGGTGAGATAGACAGTTCCCCCGAAGACTAAATAAACTAATATTTAAACAAAATTTCCTTGGTGGTGCTTTGTGTGTAACATTTGGGTTAGGAATATGCTGTAAAATATAGCACTTATTGGACAGTTAATCTGAAACTACAACGTGTCCACAGAAGCTATACATTTGATTCGATTTTTTTTTCCAATATGTAAATATTCACAGTAATGCCACAATTAATTTATTACTTGGTTTACGGATCCGCCGCACTTAGATTATTGATTTCTACAATATAAATATAAATATATATATCTTTTTTTTTTTTATAAAGGTACCGCAGACAACGCAAAATAGCATTAAATGAAATATAAAAAGCAGCATTAAGTCAAAAGATAAGAGCGCATGAAGCAATTTTTCGTCAAAATCCTGGTGAGTCTGCGCATATTTCATTTAAAAATCCGTAAACCAAGTAATAAAATAACGGCCTAATGAATGAAATAAAAGAAAGAAAGACATAAAAAAAAGATGTATTGTACCATTTAATTTGCTTGGTAAATCCAGACTGAAGTCCTCTGTGTAGGATTTACTGGCTGGTCACCCATTGTTCCAAACTCAAACAGAAACGTGCAATCAGGTTTGTTTATTTTCAGTGATGCAGGGGAAATAGAGGAGATCATTGCTCATCTATCATTTAGAACCAAATCAAACTTCAAATGCGGCGTGTGGAGCTTTTCATCCTCTGTGTTATTTTTTTCCCTGCCTTCTCTTATAAACGTAAGCCACCATGTTTGTTTTGGGGAAAAAAGGAACCATGCGTCTTTCCGATTGGCTAATCCGTCAATCACACCTGTCTGATCTTTGGGAAATGTGAGTGCACATCTTTATATAATACAGGAAAAGCATGTATTCTTCCCCCAAAAGTTTATAAAGATTTCAAAAAAAGAATTGTGCTCACATTTCAATAAGGGTGTTAAAAAACGATATGAAAAAGAATGAATCATCACCCAAACACGCTTGTGAGTACCGATGTCACAATATCAGCTTTTAATGTGAAAATTATTGGGAAAAATAAGACGATTTAATAAATATTTACGAATTACCGATACCTTAACCAAACAACTGTGAAATATTTTGTTTTATTTTATTCCCATTGTCTAACATTTGACAAATCCTTAAACTTGTGACCAGCTTTACAAAATCAAACTTTCTAAATATTTCACAATATAAACAATATTTACATTTAGCTGTCTTTTTTTTTTGCTCTATAGATTTCAAAAATAGTCCCGATTATTATGTTTTAGATTTTGATTCTTTGTATTGTGAGCTGAATAAACATAATTATCTTCACATCCCTAGTCGTGAGAGTCAATACATTATGTAGTTATAGTATAGTTGTAGTATTATAGTATAGTATAGTTTAATTTAGTTTATAATCTAGCTTGGTCCACAGCAAAAGAAAGGTGAATTTTATCAACGCCGCAAATGTCGCCTCGTGCCAGAATTTGTCCTTCATATAGCTTGTAACTAACTATACACCCGCAAAATGCACTTACATTCTGTACTTTGTAGTTTTGCACTTTGTAGTTTTGCACTTTGCTCTGCACTGGGTTTTTCATATTTTCTACCTGTCGTGTCGCGCCTCTTGTTCACATAAGAATATAACAGCCGACTCCACTTGAGCAGGGAAAAAAGAACATTTCAAATGCACAACTATTGTAATTCAAAGCGAGGACAAACAGCAGCAAGCACTTTCAATCAGCGTTTGCATAATACTACATATGGAGCATAGAAGACGACAAATGAAGCCTGCGTAAATTCAGCCTGGAAGACCTAACTCCATCCATCTACGTCAAGGCCACCTGCTCCCCAGCTCAACCAACGCACCCAGTCTGGGCGTCGGCCACCATGGAAGGACCCCTCTCCCCAGCGCCATCATCGCACTCAAGCGGGCGCCCGCCTGTCCGTCTGTGAGAGTCAGATCCCTCACTTCACCATGGACTCTCCCAGGTTTCTGTGCTTATCCCAAAGAGGTTATGCAGTTTTTCCCGGCCAAGAAGTAGGGTGAAAGGTCAGGGGGCGTCTGTACCATGGCCCCCGCACCTGCTCCTCATCCCCAATCAACGCTCTCAAGTGACTCCTCCCCGCTCCCAATCAGCACCAGGCGGCCGGTCAAACCGTACTGCGACCCACCACCTCCCCAGCTCCTCCTCTGCATTCCCCTCATCCTCTACCTTCTCTTCACATCGACCACCACCAGTCTCCAGGCTCCGGGGGGAGACATCTAATACAAATAGATCATGGAGTGCCCATGATTGCTTCCGCCGGGGTCTGAGCGCCAAATAACTCACGTAATAAAGCTTGCTAAACAGTCCATTCTCGTGGTCTCTTTGTCTCTCCAGGGTGAAATGCGTTTATTTAAAGGTGCATTATGTAACTTTTCTCCATGAAGATGTTATTAAGTATTGCTATGAAATAATCTATGAGGCAGTTGTTCAAGTGCATGTGTTTTTATTGGTCAAAACTCACTAGAAAACTTTTAATTTTTACTGTGCGTCTCTCCACAGATCTGGCTTGTGAACCTTGCCTGGCATCTTCATATCTTCATATAAATAGACAAGTTTAATGCCATACTGTGGAAAATGCCAGGCAGCACATAGTAAAAATAGTAAAAATAATGTTTATTTCTGCGCACATATTTAGTTGATATTATCGCACATATTTGTTGTGACTTTTCATGATATTTGTCAAAAAGAAGAACAAGCCGATGTACTTTATGGACAAATACCAAGCCAGGAAGGAAGATTGCATCAAGCAAGGCATCTGGATTAAATCTGTGTGTCACTAGCAAGAATAAAACTGAATAAAACAGACAAATTCTTATCAAAATACTGTCTGGAGTCTGAGATTATCTTTAAAATGTGTCAAATGTTTAAGCACAACAACACACATTAAGACTAAGATTTATAGATTTTTTTCCATTAAAATAAAAATAATAAATTAACAAACTAAGCATAACCCATAATATTTATGAACTAGCTTCATTCAGTTAAAAAATAATTGTTGCATCGCTAAAAAACGCTGCGCTACGCTAATTATTTTAGTCAGTTTTCTCAATTCCAAGGTCGCATTTGAAGCGCGGTTGGGAAAAAGCTTGTGATAAAAACGATCGCTGTATACAGACCACAATGAAATGCTTTATAATGATTCAATATTACCATAATTCTCCGCTAGCTGTTTTGCTGTCGGTGCAGAGTTTGGCTCAAGTACGGCGTGCAGCAGGCAGGAGCCCATATAAATATTTTATTGGCTACCTTGTTATGAGGCCACAGCACCGCCCCGGTAAAGCCCAGCGTTTGTCACGATAGATTTGTGTCCTCGTTGTTGTAATACGCGAGCGTGCCGAGTTACTTTTCGACGTGACGGTCTTTTGACTCTGCGGTTTTGACTTTTAAACA
The DNA here is from genome assembly GCF_026437365.1 of Eucyclogobius newberryi. Lineage (NCBI taxonomy): Eukaryota > Metazoa > Chordata > Actinopteri > Gobiiformes > Gobiidae > Eucyclogobius > Eucyclogobius newberryi. Next base: position 9,857,787 of record NW_027315835.1, on the reverse strand, counting down.
GTTTAAAACATCTAATTCTGTCGTCAGGGGTCGAAGCTAACTGCTCACTTTCTTCAACGCTTTTCCAAAATGACAAATCTTTCTCGTAATGACCTTGGAAGCACATTTTTAACCTTTTTTGGGGCAAAGTGGAATATTTTGGCGTTTCAGCTAGCAAAAAAAAGGTAAAAACTGGTATTATTTCATATTTAAAACTATTGCTGGTTGGGCTCATGTGGTCCTCGAAGTGGCGCTCACTTTTCCGAGATGAGAAGTCCTGGTTCCGACTTTTGTATTCTTTTAACGTTTCTATTCAGGTGCCTTTGTCTCAGAAACTTGGAATATTCAACAATAAAATCACCGTCTTTTGAACAGTGCGTAATAGAGAAGCTAATAAAAAAAGATCAGTTGTTGTTAGCCTCTTCAAAAGCTTAACGTTGTTCGTTTTGGATAACATCGTCTTCATTTTACCTTCGCTAGCTAACGTTACACGGTTCTATTTAAAGAGTCTGGTCAACTGGATCGTATTTTCGAACATTGACCCTCGACCGCGTTCACTTTTTAAAATAACTTCATAGCTTAAAAGAGTATCCAAATTATCCACCGCACAACTACTACAGGCAAATCCTGGCTAATTCACGCCACTCCATTGGCGAGAAGCCTTTGCAAAACACAAAAACTGAGCAAGAACGCCAGAAAGTTGGTGTCAACACGCCCTGTTTATCATCCTCTGTGTGTTGAGTCTATCGGGGAACGAGAACTTGTTGACCTTGCATCTCCCGCGGAACAATGAGCGAGTGCGCCGCTGTATGCTAAACAATCCGAAGGCGTACGCTGTGGACTATATGAACCTGGCTGTGCATAATCAGCACAAGTTGCAAGATGCGGACTCACAACTGTGGGTGAGAGGAGGGGAGGGAGTGATTAATTTTGCGCCCGTGGTTCAGGGAAAAACAGTAACAGCTCGAAAATGAAAAAAAAACAAAAAACGTTGGGGTTAATGAAGTGTTTTTTCTTTGGTGTCATTGAACTTGTTTATTATAGAAATACACAAAAGAAGGAGAAGCCATTCAAGAACAGGTTAGTTTATGGAAATCTGTGGACTTTATGAGCAATAGCAATGCTCTTGTCAATATTGTTTGTGGAGGTGATCTTAATTTCATAACTGACCAGGGCTTGTAGTAGATTGAATGGATTTTTTTCCAATTATATATATTCAAACACGACACAAATATATTCTTCCAGGATTTTGGTTGCACAAACCAAGAACTACAGTATATTTTGTTGGGTGTCGAAACTTGTTGCCCATGTTGTCTGGAAAGTCCAGAATTATATTATCAGGGTTTTTTTTAAAGTTTTTTTTACATATACCAATATCAGTCTGGTCACCGTTTCAGATGGGTGTGATTGACAGGTGGATTAGCCAATTAGGGACATGCTTGGATCGTGTGTATCAAAACAAACCTGCCTGTGAGGATAGTTTGATTTTGTTCTAAATTATATATGACTAATTCATTTGTTTCACATGCTGATATTAACAAACCTGATTGCACGGTTCTGTTTGAGTTTGGCTCACTCTTCATGAAGGCAAGTTTGTGGTTCTATCTCTCCTTTGCCCATTGCTTACTCAAACTGCATTAAATATCTATGGCACTCAAGTAAAGGAAGTAAACGTTTGGTAGTGACCAGAGGCAAGACACTTCTCCCACATGCAGTGACTGAGATTGGTGGCGTTCAGAAGGGAAAATGGCACAGATTTACAGCACCGTTTTGTCAGTCTACCCCGGGGCAGCTGCGGCTTACCAACACTGAGAATGGAGTGAATGAATAATGCAATTTAAAACGCTTTTGGTGTCTTGGAAGGCATTGTACGCTCTCAACGCAAAGCCACTTTACCTATTACAATACAACTTCTAACAACGTGGAAAGCTACTGTTTGATCGGCGTATTTCTGCCTAGCTTTGCAACAATGGTCCCTTGGCTTCTTTTGCTTAAATATATAGTCTTTTTCCATGCATGCTAATAGATGGTTTATGCTAGTGGTGAGTAATGTCGCTTATATCCCCTTTTTCTGAAACATGCATCCTCTTTTTTCATGCAGCTGCTTACCCACATGACTGTCTGCCTCTCTATCGCTTTGTCTGATCATACATCGAAATAGCAGCAGGTGTCTCAGCTGCGATTGTTCCATGGTTCCCCGTTCCATACTCCCCACCCCCCCACCCCTAATGCTTTGCTCTATATTTATGAAGGCTCTAAATACGACAATAAAAAGGCATATAGGCTGGAAAACGGTTTATGGATCCCCGGTGGTTGCATTTCAATGTTTTTTTATTGCAGATACACAAATGATGTGTGAGCTTGGAGGCAATTAGAGACGGATGGGGGGCTGCTGCGCGTCTGGTGGCGAGATGAAGAGAATAGCAGAGGTTTTGTTGAGTGCACACACATACATAGTTGACAAAGACCCAGCTGCTGTTAAGGCCATTACAGTGATTCAGTCGCGCCTGTGGGTAAATGGACTTGAGTCACCCTCCAAAAAGGGCTCTGGCCACTGAGGTAACCGTCTCGCTCCGGCACTTCTGAAGAATGCGGCGACACATACGATTACTTATACTGTAAAAGGTCAAAAGTCATGCCGTATAGCCAGAGTGTATTGGCTGGTCTGTGTTGAAAAGTTGGATAAACCAATTCATATAGCTTTATTGTGGATAAACACAAGCTGAGACCATATTACAGTTACAGTTCTTGTATGGAATTTGGGGTGACTCAAGAAATAGAGCTTATACATTTGGAGGTTCAATCCCATCCAGCTCCTTTCAGTGTTGTCATTGTGCAAAACACGTCATGCCTTTGCTTGCATAAAGAATGACCCATCACAATAACACATTTCGAAGTATGATATATTGCTACAGAAATTATCATGACGATTACTACTTTGCCACAGACACAATCACTTTGAAGCAGGATCATCATAGGAAACCATTTTCTAACCGTACAATGGAGTTAAAAACATAAAAGGCAACAAATAAACAGCAAATTTAAACAGTGAAATATTTTGCAAGAAACAATAATAAGTTGTATGTTAACTATTCAACCATATACAGCTCAAATCTCCAAAAAATATTGTTTCATCTCTCATGTATTGAACGATAAGTTGATATATTAATTATCATGAAAGGTTTAAGTATGAGTTGGTGGTTTCATATATATTAAATTTAGAACAGACAATGAACAAAAACTAACAATTGCGGTCACCAAAAAACAAAAGTCTCTAAGCCTTATTAAATCCATTAGAATTTGTCAGAATTTCTGTTATGGAGGGACACCACAAAAAAGACGCTGAATAACTTGAGATGAGAAATGAAATATATTACTCATCTGAATACCTGCACAACTCTTCTATTCCAGCTTTGGTTTTTTTACTAAGAACACACAGGATCTTGACACACATTGTACATTTCTGGCTTTATATTCAACAAGACAAAGGTGATTTCCGGCTTTTTATGAGAGCGTGAAAGAAAATTTCCACAACAAGTGCAATCATGCGCAATAATACATCATCATTAGCTTCAGGGCATTAAACAACCACGTATCAAAAACAAAAGCTCCAGTGAGAAGCATCGAGACGTGGCTAGATTCAAGCAGGTCAAAAAGACGGAGTGGAGAAATGAGTTGGCAAACACCACTATTGTCCAATTCTCATTCAATTTCTTTGCAGTCGTGTGTCTTCACATGCTAATACTTCATTCTCCGCGTAATGAGACGTGGCTTGTGCGACCCTGCGCAAACTTGAGCTCCTAAGACCAAACAAAAGGGTCTAGATTAGCTGCGTGGGCCGATAAGAGAATCCTGGGGCAGGCCTTTATGTACAATAGCTTAGCGCCTGCAGTGACTTTGACGCGCGCACTGTTTCAAATGTTATTATAATCCGTCATTCAGAAAGTCAAATAGGCAGTAGATCAGGGAAAAGGCGCGGCAAGGTTGCATGCATTATTCCAATGAAGTGCAAGAACATACATGCAAGTGATGAGTCAGGCAAAGCAAACAAGCACGACTATCAATCAATGGGGGCTGCGCAGCAACTTCAACACAGTCCATAAAGTAGGTTTCACGTGATGCGTCCATAAATTCATAAATTCACCTTTGGACAAGGGCAGGTTTACGCACAGACAGAGAATGAATGTGGAAAAAGTACAACGGTAACAAATACTACTGATAAAACGATATCGCTCAAGTATAAAGCAATGAGCTCTAGCTGAGTTCTAGCTTCCTATCTTGTTACTGCAAACTATTTTTTAATAATTAGTTACACATTGCTCATTTACTGTTTACTGGAGATACTACTTACTGCTGCTGTGCTAAAAGTGTCTATGTTATAGCCACTTACTGTATATAATAGTGTTGTAGCCTTATTTGTGTGCTTCCAGTGTTCAGTTTAAGTCTAGTTTTAATAGTAATTCACCCTGATTTTTTTATTAAAAAAAAAAAAAAAAAATTATCCTGCTGGTCTTAAACTGTTCGTAACAACATACTTTCCCTATTGTGGGACGAATAAAGGTTCTCTTAGGACAGAAAGTGATGAACCGGGACAATGGAGCATACACCTTTTCACACACCTGAAACAGCAGTCGCCTTATAGAGCTTCCAAACGTGACTACAGAAATATACTATTAAGTTCTATAGCTATTCGGCTGCTACTGCTAACTCTTGATTAATTACAGAAAAAGTTCAATGTTATGTTGAACAAAGAAATAACTTCTATTAAAGTTGAGAATAAGCTGTATATTTTATCTTCAACATAAGTATAATAAGTACAATGGATTACCTAAGTTCTAAATATACATTTTGAGAGGAATTTACATTAGCGTTACTGAATTTCTGCGGCATAAAAAGAAATGAACCGATACTATGATGTAATGTATTGCTCTATTCAGTGCGGTTTTAGAGTCGGAAATTGCCTGTTGAAATATTTGGAATGAGCCGCCGCCATATGTGCAGAGCAGAGTGGAAAAGGAGTTACACTTTCAGACAGAAAAGTTCATTTGTTTTCAAAAGTGACCTAAAAGCCAGTGATTTTATTGTGAGCGACAACCAAACCAATATTATACAAAAGACAATAAATGATGTAGGTTTTTAAGAAAATCCATGGACCTGAAAAGGTGTTAATGTTTACGTCAATCATATTTATCTCTATCTTCTTTCACAAAGCATTTGCTGTAATGATACATATTTTCCTTTGTCAGCTATAACAAAGAACATCAATAAAATGCTTTAGCAAAGTTTGATTTAATTCAAATAAGAACAAAACTATTATTTATAAGCTCAGTACTACGGCTAGGTTCTTTCCAACAAGCTCCGGACAACAAATCTTCCAATTAAAGATTAAAACACAATATTTGAGGTACATTTTTGTGAAACTCCATCAACCCAATGAGATAAAAACATGGCTAAAGTTGGATAGTCTGCTTAGCTCTATTTGTTTTCATAGCTTTTACTTTCTGTCCCCTTCAGTTGTACATCGACCGCAAACCCAAAGTGTTCATTAGCTTCATATCCCACATCGGTTTCGCGTCTCCCTTTTTGGTGTCGACATCTTAAAACGACCTGAAGAAAAATGACCCCGGCGTTACATATGTTTACCCTCTGGCCCCCGATCAGTCGCTCACATCAGACGGCGGCAGCTCCGGCAGAACATGAGAGAAATCCCACCGTGATAATGGCCGAACGTGTCAACAGGAGGAATGCTGGGAGATCACAGATGTGGGAGGACGCGCGGGAACAGCTGCGCATATCGCCCTAGCCGTGGCCTTGCGTTTCAGCCGCAAACAAGAGTCTTGAGAATGGGCAGAAATGCACTAATGATGCCAGCTGTCACAGACTCATAACTCCTCCACTTTTCGCCCAACCGCATCTCGCTTTCATCTCGCCTCAAATCCACTTTTTAAACCATTTCTTTTTCTTTCTTTCGCGGTGATTTTGACACACGACCTACCATTGTTTTTTCTTCCGCGGACGTATCCAGGTAACCTTGCTCTTCGGTCGTATTATTTTATCTCGCACCAGAAGCAGAAGTCGTGATCCCAGTCTATTGCTCTTAAGGGATTGTCAGCTATTGTGGAGGTGGAAGTGTAAATAATGGAAAGTACACTGTGCTATGATATGATGTCCAGGGAGACAAGCAGAGGAGGGAAGTGAGGTCATTTGTACCTTATTAATGCTGACCAGAATGCATCAAGTTCTTCAAAATGTCTGGTGAAGCAACCCTTTCCTAACAAACCAACAAACCGAGATATTGTAGTCAGCCTTACTCAAATATATTCAGCTACTTTTGACTGATACAGATACTAATTAATACTAAACTAGCATTCAAACTTGATTCTCATTTGAACAAGTAGTACTGATACTGAAACAAATCTGGATCGTCAGTTTAAAAGGGAAATTGCAAAGCTAATCGTAATCAGACAAAGTACACAGCAGGATTGTCAAAAGTATCAAAAAACTGTTTTAAAAAATCAATACTTAAGTGTTGAACCAAGCCATACTTAAAAAAGAAAAATGAAAATCACATGAACAGGAGAAACATGAACAAAGACTTAATGCATAGTGAACAAATTAAGTTTATTAAAAATGATGCAGCGTTAGTAATCACTTGACTAATACTCGACTCTAACCCTAAGCTTAATTAAGTAGTTACTAAGCCTGAATGATGCTTAATAAACCAAACGTTCATTATGGATTAAGTCTTTGTTCATGCTTTGTTAAGTTAAACTAATTATAGTTATTATAAAGTGGTACCAGGTCTAGCCACGTGATGATTGACTCTTTAAATTCTTGCCTGTTCAACACGAATTTTGAATCAAGGGATGTCACAATATAACAATTTTGTGTGACCATTATTGTGAGGAAAAAAAACAACAACACAATTTTATGATTTTTCACAATTACTGAGAATGTGATTAAACAGCAGAGCAATCTATACTTTTTCTCTAATTACTTATTATTGTCTAACACCACAATTTTTCAATTTGTGACCAGATTTGTGATATTGAACATTCTGAATGACAAAATAAAGTTAAATAAGACAAATAACCAGATTAAAAAGTATTTCACATTTAAGCCTATTGATTTGACAATAGATTGAATAAAAATACTTAATTTTGAGGCTAAAATTGTCAAATTTAGCTCTTACGATGATAATGTGACACACACAATTATCAATTAAGCAAATCATAATGACATCCCTAATCTGATCTAATTGAATCTAAAGATGCCACATTTATTTTGAATAGAAATGTATAGTATATTGTCAATAAATTTTATTTTTTAACATTTTGGTATTTAAACAGGTGTCAAATCTTTCCCCAAGTTTCAAAATAGAGTCTGAACTGTTAATCATGACAACACTAGTACACAGTAAGACTATGTAAGCGATGAGGGTAGTCCACACTCTTTAAGTATCTATCTATGTTGTTTTTCATTGATTTCCTGCTTCTCATCTTATGCACTGTTCCTTGTTCATCCTCGGCCCGAGTCATTATCCTCCCACGGTCTCGTCTTAGTCTCTGAAGTCTCGGTCATGGCTGTGTGTGCGTTAGTCTGGTTATTCACAAGACAATATCCGCGCCTCCTCATAATGACATCTTTGAACACCTGCTGCTTGCTGCGCTTGAATCGAAACCAATGTTCTCCGTCCGTCCACCTGTCTCGTCCGCACCGAGACGCTAAACGGCAGCAGATGCCTTCCATTCCATTGTCCAATTGTGTTTGTCTTTTTTCTCAACTAAATGTTCCTGCGCCGTTTGTGTGGACCGTGTAATCTAGTGGTGGTGGTGAATTTTGTCCATCCACCTGCATGTAAGAAACGCCATAATGCAGAGAAAATTGTGTTGTCTTCTATCCGTCTAAATGGCAGAGATGCAGGTTTACCCCCCAAATGTGTTTAAAATCCATGCGTTGGGAGTGTGACAACTCAAAAAGTATAGGAACTGAAGGACATACCGTAAGTACAGACGCTGGGGAAACAGGAAACGGGGAACTAACAGCTATGAACAGAGATGAGGGAACCTTCCTATTTCCACACACCTGCGACACGCTACATGTTACAGCAGTTGGATGATGCTTCTGAGACAGCTGCTCACGGAAACATAAAGGTAAAGACAACCTACTTTGTCTTATAAATCAACAAATTAATGAATTAGTTAATGTAGCTTCCCTTCAATTAAAAAAGTAAATACTCAAACACACATTGAGGGCCAAAGACTATATGGCAATGAAGTGAATGATTAAAAATGTTTGTAAAATTCATATGTTGTAGGTTTGACTGAGCCACTACACCTTCAATAAGGCTTGGAACATTCATTTTAGGTCTGTATAGCATCAAAATGTTTGTTATTTGTGTTATGATAGCAGAATATTTTCAATTTTACAATAAAACATACTACTTTTGGTTATTTGGGTCAATTCAGCAGGAATTATTTAGTGATCGACAATCATGATTATTCAGAAAACAATCACACATTATTAGAAAAGACACATTTCATAAAACTGGTCAAAACTTGAGGAATAGTACCGTATTTTCCGCACTATAAGGCACACTTAAAAGCCTTTAATTTTCTCAAAAAACAACAGTGTACCTTATAATCCAGTGTGCCTTATATATGGATTCATTCTGGTTGTGCTTATTGACCTCGGAGAGATTTTATGGGGTACAAGTTTTGTTTCGGTTAATGCGCCTTATAGTCCAGTGAGCCTTATATATGAAAAGTTATCAAAAATAGACCATTCATTGAAAGTGCGCCTTATAATCCAGTGCACCCTGTAGTTCAAAAAATAAGGTAATGCAAGAATTGAATCAAATGAAAGATTTCACAGTTGTTTAGTGATGTTGTAAGTCCCCAAAATGTATAATACAAATTCAAACCGAAATGCCAGCTTCTGACCTATGTTCAGTTTATTTTTTGCTCTTCCTTGGGACCAATTCGTTCACACGTATTTAAACTTCGCATGGAATCTTTCGGCGACGAGGCGCTTTGAATCGCAACGGCAGATGTGACTTGACACATCACAGAAAGTACGTCAGAGAAAACAATGTCTCCACACAGAGGCTTTGCCATGGCTTGTGATCTGCAGCTGTTGCACGATCTCATGCTCTTTTCCCCTCTTTAGATTACACCAAATCCATTAACCTTACTGTAACTCCGACCTGACAGACCCATATATATTTCAACAGCGCGTAGACTTCAAAACGTACCGTAAAACATGACGCCGCGGATGAAAAGACAAAGTTCAAGTCCTCGTCACGTAATATTTCATGGAGAGATTTGTGACTATAAGTTAAGTCCAGACCAGGGGAAACGACAGGGCAAGGTCAGACCAACAACTGCAGCTACGGAGTATTTAAACATGCAGTAAGTCATGGTTTGTAGTTAGGGAAGTCAAGATTATTCAGATAATTGATAAAGGTGATTATTCAGGTCACAATATAATGGTGAGAACTAAAACATCATAATTCTGACTGTTTTAGAAGCAAAAGGAAGTCATTTCAATTCAATCTGAACAACAAAAATGTAAAATGTGTTGTGCTTTTTACGTGGCTCTTTATGTCTCAATAACTTTAATTTACTGTATTTTCCGGACTATAAGTCGCACCAGCCAAAAAATGCATAATAGAGAAGAAAAAAACATATACATTTCGCACTGGAGTATGTGAAAATAACAAATAATATCACATATAAGTCGCAACGTATAAGTTGCACCCTGGCCAAAACTATGAAAAAAGGTGCGACTTATAGTCCGGAAAATACGGTAGCTGGTCAGATACTGAAGGAACAGTAATGTAGTAAAAGATAATTGACTTTGTTTTGTGTCAATAATTGTTATATTGTGATATTTCTTGTCACAATAATTGATAGAGATCTTATTAGATATCGCAATTCAGACTCTAAATTTGCCTTTTTTTGTTTGTTTGTTGTTACATGCCTTTTGTTATTGTTCAAGGAATTACATTTTGAAAGAGCTTTACGTTTGTTTTTTTGATGAAATTGAATCAGAAAGCATATGATTCCCTATTTTTTTCACAACACGACAAAAGCCGATGCAATTTAGCGCAGCCAATTGTCAGCGCATTTCGAGGATCTTGCCATTTGCATCCACTATATGCCGCATATGCAAAGCTATTTATGAACACATTTAATAGCCCACCAGTGTAACCAAATGCTCCAAATGCATTCGTTTACATATGTCTCAAAGATGTATTCTCGCATGATTTGATAATATTATGTGACCCACTTTTCAAAGAACCAATTTATTTTACATTGGACGCGCAGTAGGGTTCATTTACTCCGGCATACCCAGTCAGCTAAGCGCACATCCGGCAACCAGAGGGTCTGCGGTTCAATATCCCCCGTCGGGCTGTATGTCTTTAGTCGATTAATCGGTTGATGGCGTCTCAGTCGATTCACATTTTTTATTTAAATAGTAAGGATTTTAGGGGGATTTTGTGCAGATTTGGGATTGAACCAAGAGTTAAATCTGCATTTTTACAAATAAATATGCTCTTTCCTAATGCTTTTCTGTTTAAATACCATATTTTCCGGACTATAAGTTGCACCTTTTTTCATAGTTTTGGCCAGGGTGCGACTTATACTTATATTTATACCATATACTTATACTTAGCGACTTATGTGTGATATTATTTTGTTATTTTCACACTTGCAACCGCATTTCATACTCCAGTGCAACTTATATATGTTTTTTTCTTCTATATTATGCATTTTTTGGCAACTTATAGTCCGGAAAATACGGTACTATCTGCCGTCTGAGATTACAGTTTGGGTTAGATAGAAATACTTTATAGTTTTGAGAGCTCATGCCGCGTCTCCTAATCGACACAGCCCTAATCCATGGGTTTCAGAATGATGAGGAATAAGGACCATTACCATAGCAATTGATAATTCAAAACGTACCGTAATAGTATACCTTTTGAATGGGGGAAAAGTGCTCAGAATGCGCTTATTACATGAATCAGAAACCCATGAATAGCCCACTTCAGTCACATTTAGAGCACTTAGCATAAAAAAGACCGATATGGTGAAAAGATAATCATTTAAAGCACGGATTCGTTTCATTTTCACAATCCTGCGCCATACTTTCATCGCTTCTAGTTCACAGTTAACATTTCAATCTGTACAGTACTATTTCAAATTACCGATACATTTTCAAAGACATTTTCTCAAGGCTGCATGATATTTTTTCTTTTTTTTTCTTTTTCTCTGTATCTTTTTCTTGTTTTTTCTTGTTTCTTGTTCTTTTTCTCTGTATCTACCTGTGTTGCAACAATGAAATTTCCCCATGTGTGGACAATAAAGGATTATCTTATCTTATCTTATATAGGGACTCATCTATTTACCATTTTTCTGTCAAGAATTGTGATTAGAATTGTGATTTATGTTTTAATAGTAGAATTCTGTTCACATTTTAAACGCGTCCAGAAGAATTGAAAAAAAGACTGAACGCCTATGAACTAATAAACTAAATAAAGAATCGCATGTATTTCAGAACAGGTTTGTAAAGAGCTAAACCACATAGTTAGCCGTTTTAACGCAAAATAAGAGCTGTTTGTTTGAAATTATGTCACTCCGATTGCATCCATTCAATGTGCGTTTTTTCCTGCAGGCGTATGAGAACCATATAGACTCATTCAGAGGTTATGTTGACGAGAACCACGAGGAACCAACCGCACGGAACTTTTCCTCAGTCATGGTTTACGTTCTGAGCAAGAAAATAAACAGTGGAACAATCTGAATCACTTTCTTCCCTTTTTTTTTTTTTTACACCGTACTTCCCCTTTAAGGCAGACAGATGCGCCTCCTCAAATTCACCAAGGAAACAATCTATAGCTCAATATTTGCAAAGAATAATGAACAATCTCATCAGACAAAAAACGCAGGGCTGATTCTGCTTCCGGAGACACACGAGGCGAATTGACAAGTCGGGTTTATGAAGCCAGCGAAGTAGTTGAAAAAGTACTTCATTATAAAGGACTTGGCAGAGGCGTTCCCCACAGACATAAGCAGACACCCAGGGGCTAACTGTGGCTGTGTGATGTAAGGTAACGTTGCCAGAGGATCAGACTTTATTGCTTGGCTTGTGCTTGCGCATATAATGTGTGTATGCAGTGATTCGGGTTGTCGGGGATGTAGCCAGAAAAACACAATGCGGTTCATTATTTAGAGATATAAACACAGAGGTGTATCCCAGGGCTGAGACACTGTTGAGAGGCGGAGAGATTATGCATCCTTTCTGAAAGCAATACATAAACTTTACAGGCGTGCGACAGTTATTTTGATTAAATATGGGGATGGCGTTGTATAAAAATCATTCAAACACGTGTCAACCATATAATATAATATATATAAGTCGCACTGGAGTATAAGTCGCACCAGCCAAAAAATGCATAATAGAGAAGAAAAAAACATATATAAGATGCACTGGAGTATGAAATGTGGTTGCAAGTGTGAAAATAACAAATAATATCACATATAAGTCGAGTATAAGTATAAATATAAGTCAAAACTATGAAAAAAGGTGCGACTTATAGTCCGGAAAATACGGTAAACAATATACTAAAGCCAATTGGGTCATATATCAAAGTACAAAAAATAAAAAGGTTAATTAACCGTCATTTATTGATGTTGGCTGCACAGAGAGAGCCATGGATCAAAGGTCAATATGTCCTTTTTCACACCACTGCCACCATTTACAATATGATATGGTCATTATTGTTTTCGTCTTTGATCTGGTTGAAAGTCATACATTTTGGAAACTATCGAACCAACTTTCATGACTCTTACTTTGATGAACTGATCTCTAAAACATGAGACTCTTCAAATTGTCAAACGCAACACTCTAATTGGGCATCTGTAGGATTTGGGAAATGCCGTGGCTTTGATGAAATACTAGAGAAACATCAGCCTTAAAAAAATGCACATAGGCTTCTCCTCCTGCTGGGTTCTCCTGACCAAAGTCGAGATCTGATCTGTATCGCACTCGAGAATAGGTCAAATACAGTGACTATACAACTTATACTACTTCTTTACTACAAAAAAAAGCTACTTAAATGCTCTCATCTATACTACTGATTCCAGATAACCGGGAGTTATTTCCTAGCTGAATTATCTTGCATGTGAACAATATGGCTACTGTTAAACTGTAGGGTTAAAAACATGTCTAAAACAACAGATTATGCTCGGATTTAACCTGTTGCAAACGTTTACATTGTTTACGTTGCGGTTAACTACTCAACTACCAACATTGTTGGTACACATCACAGTTGTCCTTCGACCAGCCCCCACGAAATACCAGTTGGAGCAGCGATTCAGGGCATTTTTTCAAGTCTGAGAAGGGAAATATCCTAGTTACCATTTACCTGGAACGCACCATGAGACTAGGCCTCTCTGCATGCAATTACAAATGTGACTGACCGTGGATAAACCAGTCACAAGTCTCACCAGAGACATTTTGAGTTAAATTCAAAGCTATGCAATGATGTCTCACCCATGTAGATCTGATAATAGTTGAGTAAGTTGTGGTCATTTGAATGTAAACAACTCTCAGAACCTTTCACTGAGAAAACGAAGCTCAACGTTTTTCACCGTTTTTCACCTGAGTGAGCCCAGAGTCACAGGGGGGCTCATTTGCATCTCATTGAAATAAGCCCTCCCCCCTGTCACACTGACAGATTGATGTAGTGTTATTTTCATTAGGACTTGAATCAGAATTAGAAGTTACTATATCAAAATGGAAATACTTGGATTACAAAAGGCCCTGAATAGCATCAAAGAATCAGAATCAGAATAGGGTTTATTAACATTTGTCGATAAACTGAATTCACAGGTGATTCAGTGCATAATAAAAATGTATTACTCCAAGAATGTGAAAGTTATTTTCACATTAACAAATCACATCTCTACCATCCAGAAGTAGGAGTTGAATTGAAATAATTACTTTTGATTCAGCACCGGGGGGATTAGCCAACTTTTGATTTCACGAAAACTGAATGGCAAATGTATAAAACATTCTTGAAACAACATGTTTTTAACACCGAATTCTCTGATGACAATGATCTTTTTAAGGTGAAAAACGTTGGTGAAGGAAAAGATGCTTAGTACCTCTTCTGGTGGGGGTCTGCTGCCCTCTTGTCTCCTTGGAAATGCTACTACTTTGCCTGGAATGTTCCACACCATGACTCTATGCAACTGGTGGTTTTATTGCTTTTTTTAAATTGTGAGTGGGCTCGCCTCGCCATAGATCTGACCTGTATTTTGGCTCCATTTTTAGGTACCTACGGCAAAGCAATAACATCTCTCCAGACAAGCCTCTATGGGACGAACCCTCCACCAGAAAGTTACACAGTGCAGTTTTAAGAAGACCAAAAAGTTTTGTGATAAAGAATATTTAAACCGAAGCTTTGAGTTTGTTCTTGGATTGGCCCAAGCCTGAATCCCAAGACGTGGCTCAAATGGGACAGTCCCCAGCATGGCGCTTGTGAGGGACGAGGATCACTCATGTCCAACATCCCGCAGGAGATGAGAGGCTTCAGATTCCTCAAAAAGAAAATGGGTGAACGGAAAAATGGGTGAAACAGATTTATTAATGTTGGTTTGTGGATTCTCTTTTCAGTAGTAAACGGCGGGAATATAGGGCAGCTTAATGTTTTTGCAGACAAAGGCAAAACACGGGATGAACTTAAAAGAACAGACGTGGCAAAGTTTGGATTGGTTGGAAGAAGCAGTAGGACTAAAAAAATACAACTTAAAAAAGTCAAAAAACGAGAGGAATTTCAACCGTTCCTCAATCACACATATCAGCGCCGAACTGCATTCCGGGAAACGTTCACTCACGACTCCAAGTCAACTCGATGCGTTAAACAATTATTGAATATTACGCTCGCAAACACAACTCGGTGACACAAAGAGCTGTACAAATCTTCCATTGCTTTCCTCCTAAATTATGTACGACCCGGGATGCATTATTCATGAAGTTGAAGGCGGTTAAGTATGGACGGCGAAATGGGAAGTTGGGAAAAACAAAAGACTGTACATAATAGGAGGAGTGTAAAAATAAATTTGTCAAAATCCTGTCAAAAGCGTCAACCGTCTTTTATGGATGAATAGAGCCTTATTATGCGGCTAACGCTGCGGCGGCGGCGGCAAGCGTGCGAGACGGATGGGCTCCGTCGCCAGTGATAATGTGATCGGCGAGAGTAACAGCGTTAAGAGCGGGGAATATGTTGTTGAGTGGAAATGCGGCGTGGAAAATATGTGGCGTTATTAACAAGGGGCTACAAATAGGACGTTACACCCCAACGTTTAACCCGAAAGAAGGGGAGTCGAGGGCTGAGCGTAAAGTCAGTGTCCGTATTCGGCGACGTAAGTGCAAGCCACGGGCAAATGTGACGCAAAAAAGTGAAAAACATTTTTTTAAACTGACTAAAACTAAATTAAAGTTTTCTGAACATTTTATTATTTTGGATCAACATAAAATTATTAAATAAAAAAGAAAATCACGACAAACACATAGAAAGAAAATCCAAATTCTATGTTTGTTCTTGTTGTTTTATGTAAATAAATAAATAAAATAAATAAAATAAATAAAATAAATAAAATAAATAAAATAAATAAAATAAATACAATAAATACAATAAATACAATAAATAAAATTAGTCGCACCAGCCAAAAACTGCATAATAGAGAAGAAAAAAACACATATAAGTTGCACTGGAGTATGAAATGCGGTTGCAAGTGTGAAAACAACAAATAACATCACATTTAAGTCGCTCCGGAGTATAAGTATATAAGTATGAATATAAGTAGAAGTCGCACCCTGGCCAAAACCATGAAAAAAGGTGCGACCTATAGTCCGGAAAATACGGTAATCAAAGCATAATTTTAGTAAACTTTCAACACCGGTTTTAAGAGGTATCCATGTATCAGACCAGGTATTGTATCGTTTCGTGAACCCTGCATGTACTGTGTTTTGCGAGGTACTAGGCAACACCCAGCCCTAATACCTATACTGCATATTCGAGATGGTTCAACTATTGCCTCCAACTACATCAGTGCAAAAGTTTCCCTGTGTAATGTACAGTGACAGTGTCTGGGTCAGCTGTCCCATTCCACACGTGAACTTATCCTATAATTACCCGCAGACAGATGCTGCCCGCTGCATGGGCTTTGTGCCGTGGCTGCCCCCCGCTTCACCTGCAGCTGTGCTTTACATGGCAATCGAATAAGCCCCGACTGAGCTGCCCTATGTAAATGAGCGTTATGCTAATTCGCCGGCAATAACTTATGGTCCTTGGCACGGTGTTGCGATATCTTCAAACACAAACGCGGGCCAAGGCCATTTGACAAATTAAAAAGTAGCACGCCAATCCTAAAAGGCAAACAACACGTCACGGTTTGCAATGATTTCCAGACTAATGACGTCGACAAATCCTTCACGATTCCCTCTCTTTTCTCCAGGCTGCGATTGTGGGTACAGGCTTGGCCGCAGCAGCAGAAGCGTCAGCCGCCTCTCCATCTTCACCACCACCACCACCACAAACCTGTCAAACACCTCACTCTGTGCATTTAAAACTCCTTAGGTTGAATTGTGTTACCATTTTCGGGACGTAATTCTGTTTTAAGACCGGATACCGTATTCTCCGCACTATAAGGCGCACTTAAAAGCCATTAATTTTCTAAAAAAACAACAACAGTTCGCCTTATAATCCAGTGCGCCTTATATATGGATTCATTCTGGTTGTGCGTACTGACCTCCAAGAGATTTTGTGTGCTACACCTTTTGTTTCTTATAATCCAGTGCGCCTTATAGTGCGGAAAATACAGTATATTGCACAGTTTTAAAAGAATGCAGGTTACAAAGTCGTATTTCCAGCACAAAAAGTTGATGGATGGTACCGCAAGACACAAACGATTGGAGAGATTTAGTGTATATTGCGACGGCTCAGTGCATTCTGGGAGGTGAGCAGATGACGGGCCGCACAGGGGAGCGCTCGGAGACACAACAGGTGCAAGGACAGACAACAGCTGCACGGAGAACTAATAAAGAATGCACGAGCAGTCTGACTCACAGTGTCTAACTTTAACAATGTTACGGCGGCAGGAACAATGCACAACTTTCACAAATATATTCTGGCAACATGGCAATCACAAATTATCACTATTTTGTTTTATGCTGCACAAAAGCGCCTTTTAAGTACAATGTAAAGCTCGGTGTCACCAGCTTGTCTTGATCGAGACGTCGGTTTGTCACTATGTTCTGAATTTAGCGTCCCGAAATTAGAATGAGTTATGTCAACATTGCACTTGCCTGTAGCTCATTAATAGTTAAGCCAATATATTAGGTTGGATTATAGGTCCAAACTAATTACACTCAGCGATTTCATCCAATTTTTAAAGAATATGTTACGCTTTTTCCCCCAGTACTAGTAAATAGTAGGGCAGTTCTAGACTAAAGTTCTCAAAACGTTTCAGTGTCTGTTTGATCTGAACCAAACGACACTCACGAGACCACAATGAACTATAGGAGGGTCCTGGCTAGATTCACATCTATGCTGGACCATGAGTGTCACCCCCTGCAGGACACTCTCTCCGCTCTGGAGAGCAGCTTCAGTGAGAGACTGATCCACCCTCGATGTGCGAAGGAAAGGTTCCGTAGGTCTTTCCTTCCTGCTGCTGTCAGACTTTATAACAAAAACTGTTAGTCCTGAACACTCGCAATACTGACCTAACCTAATACTGATGTGCAATTCTGTCATATGTGCAATTGCTGTTGGAATTCATGTGCAATTACTGTGAAATTCATGTGCAATCTATGTGCTGTCGTGACACATATTCATGTGCAATTACTGTCGTGATCACATGCAATGGTATTTATGTATTTATTTATTTATTTGTCTATGGGAGTTTTTATTTATTTATAGGAGATCTTCTACTGAAAGTGTTTTTCAGACTTCCTATAAGTGATCTGTTCTTCTGTATCTACCTGCGTTGCAACAATGAAATTTCCCCATGTGGGACAATAAAGGAATATCTTATCTTATCTTATCTTAACTATAGTACTGTGTATTTATGAGTGAAAAGACTGATTAAACACATGATTCACTCCCAAATTTTTAGCTAACTCCCTCCAAGCCTTGTCCTGCTTCCTGTTCCATAGAAATACATATAAGATAACCTTTATTTGTCCCACAATGGGAAAATTCCACTGTTGCAACACAGATTAGGTACAGAAGCAGATTAGGCCCAAAAGTAAATAATAAAAAAACAGATAACAGATCAAATATAATCTTAACTAAATAATTAGTCGACTTACACAACATTTGGTCGACTAATGCACCGCCAACCGATTAATCGACACAATGACTAAAGAAATAAGTATATTTTTACATGTTGATTGTAAAAATGCTAATTATGATTACATGGGATAATGGGATGATTTGCTGACATTGGGACAACTACAAAAGGCACATATGCCAGACTAACTTTCATTTTATATTTCACTTTCTCGCTCTCTGTGTCAAGTTCTGTTTGTGTTTCCGTTATATTTTACAAAAACGATAAAAAGAAAGAAACGCAATGATTGACTTCCTGTTCAAAAACGCTGAACCGATCGTGACATTTCATCCGGAACAGCAAATTTTCTTTTATGTTTTTCATTTCTTTTAATCTTTAAAGAATGTGTATATGTGTCCTATTTTTTCCATTATGTTCGCAACTAAATACGATGTGGGCGGAGATAGGGGGTAGGTGAAAACTGCCATTTCCAAGACAACACAGGAGTACAACGTTGGGTCCTTTTATGGACTGAACGCCATTATAAAATTGTTCAAACCTAATGAAAGTCAATTTTGCATAACATCGCTCCTTTAAAAATCAAATTGAACCCGCGTCGCAAAGGCACACATTCATTCAAGTAGCACTAAAAACCGAGGAACTTTTTGTAGCAGCTATAAATAATATCTTCATTTAGTCATTTTTGTTAATTATGAAGATTATGTGAAGACAAGGGTGAACGGCTTTAATAAAAGTGAGATTAAAATGTTAAGCAGTGAATGCCAAAGTACCTGAATTGAAAACGCATGAATGGGCTCTGACCTTTAATGAGCGATAATTCAGAAAAGTGCGACCCAAACAGCGGGAAGAATAAGGCGAATTCAAAATATGAACCAAATATCAACCAATGGGGGATAATTTGTGCAGGAACATGGAGGCCTAGTTTATTCTGAGGGTGGGGGCTTATTGTATGCCGGATAACAACGTGTACAAGTTACTGCCTATTCAGCTGGAGTACTACAAAAGGGTACTACAGAGGAGTTGGACGGGATCATTAGTTGGATGCCAGGTCCGGGGCTAATGAAGTATGAACCGGTGCGGCGGGAACAGAGCACTGGGGAGCTGAGTTCGCTTTTAGCCGGCATTACGGGGGCGGGCGGAGGCATTCCTGTACGCCGCTGCTATTCCGGGACCCTGATTGGAGAAGGGCTCCGACCGCATTGTTCTCGTGTTTTGCGGGCGCGGGGAGAGGTTGACGGGCGGGTGAGGGGTGCTTACAAGGGTGGGCTTTTGAAATAACTAAACCGGGGTATGCGGTGTGGCTCTGGTGGTGGTTGTTTGTATTGCAGGTTCTGGGGAAAGAGATTTAGAGGAGGTTCAATCTTTCGATATTTAGTCGATCAATCGGGTCATGGAGTCTTGGTCAATCAATATTTTCATCAATTGACTAATTATTTTATTGTCGTGAGAAGCATTAGTGGATGGAACGTGACACTTTTGACTTTATTTGAAAATGTACATATTTGATGGATTAAATGAGACTTGAATATAGGACATGTTCCTTTTTTTTGTTTCTGTTGTCGTATTACTGTTATTATTATTAGGAATATGATATATATCGGAAAGTTTTTCTTAGCTAGAGATTTGGGAGTGAATTATGTTTTTAAACTAGTCGTTTTCTATATACAGTAAATGTGTGAAATCCTGTGAGCTTGTGGTTTTGTAATTGCACAGGGTCTTGTTGGTTCTATTTCGTCGTTAGTTTTTTGAGGTTTTATCCTTTGGTCGTTAATGTTTTTCTAGCTTGGATGTGTAAAGAGCTTCTTGAGGCTCAATTTAGCTCTGGTTTTGTCCTGGTGTTTGAAAGGTGGATCTGTTTATTTATTTACTTTAACAAATTGAATGTCGATTCGAGCTTTAAAAGGCGTAATCAGATTGTAGTAAGCATTTGCAGGCCGTGGATCCCAGTTCCTTCATCCCAGGAACTACAAGTTCCTACAATGCTAAATAATTCCTCTGAACAGTTAAACGTCTACATCTTTATTTAGTTCTGGTTTAGTTGATCCTATTTCATTGCAGTTCATAGTCCTTGCGTTTGTCTTTCAGTCATTTGAACGATTTCAGATCAGTTCTTAGCTTCTTTTCGTTTAGTTCTCGTAATAGCAAAGCTTATTTTCATCGTAGATCGTACTGTGGAAGTCCCGTTTTAGTTGAGGTGTCGCTTGGCGTGAAGGCGTCTGAGACCCAGTGCCATAATGGTGTCGCGTTACAAGGTTGAGGGTCGTAATCCTTGGTCTCTTTCGGGTTTACATTCCAGCGCGGGGCTAATTTAAAGCACATCTGTTGCCGTTGTTTTCACTGTCAGACCGCGGAACAGCTTTTTCAACTCCGTCGCCCAGTGCCGTTCTCGTAACTTGCCTAGTCTCTACTCGTAACACAGGCAAATAAATCAAGTTCTAAGTGCATTTGAAAAGCATTTGATCCATTTGTATTAAAGTGAGGCATGCAGTAATAAGATGAGAGGGTGCAGTGTACTGTAGCCACTTCAGTATTAATCAAATAATTATACTCGAGGTAAAATTAATTGAAATGTTGATTTGAAAGCGGGTGCACAACTCAGACTCAGCGATCAATGACGTTACTTTCACAAAATGTGTCCAGGAGGTTTTACCTTGTTGGGATTTGAGGTTAAAAATGACAAAAAATGTGACCTTAAAAACTTGTGAGCGTTTGTGGTTTGTACAATATTAGAGGGATGAGTGGCTTTCCAGAGAGAAGATTATAAATTAAATTCCCATGTCAGCAAAAACCTGTATCTATGTGTGGAATGAACAGTTGTGAGAATGACAAAAAAGTGCAAAAATTTGACCAATACACACACACACACCGCTTTGTATTTACTTTGTTTTATTTAATCAGTGATACATGTAGGATTCAGCAGTTTCATGTAGCCATTTTGGCACCTTTTTATTTTATTATTACTATTTTTTTAAAGGTAATTTATTGCAAGGCAGGTGCTGTCGTTTTAGATCCTTAATGCGATTTAAAATGTCCAAAATATAAAATGATTATCCACTATATAGCAAACCAAACTAGAATATGTTTCCTTTAAATGTGAAATGTGAAAGAACTTATTTTCTATTCGCCTTTATGTAAAATTTTGAAAACGTTCACAAAATTCTCAATCATTTGATATATTTTTCACATTCATTTCACGGTGTACCCAACCTAACGCACTAAGTTCTTGTTACAACTCCTTACAACGAAAAATAAAGCAGAAATACACACAAAAAGTTGGTATTTCCCATGATGTGCAAATACAAAAAACATGATTAATTCAAAAATGCATTAAAATTTGCAAGAGGACATTCAAGGGACATTCACATGCCCAAATTCCTTTACTTTCTCTGCTGTACAAATCCTCCTAAAGTCGTCCTGACTCTAATTGGAGCAACTACAATACCTGGGGAGATTATTAGGCTTTGGCATCGTGCGCTGTTCAAGGTTCTTCTAGTCTCTTCATTCCTTTTCTCTTGCTCCTTGTCTTTGATGTTGTACCAAGCAAAAACTGACCAAAGATGCCAAAACCACACTCAGAATAGATGAAGATAAATGTGCTGTTGCTGCTACCTCGTTCCAGCAAATTACACAAGGATAAATACGCAGTCTTTTTGTGTCCCCATTTCTGATTCGTTATCTCAAAATATTCAAAGGAAACTCATACGTGCTATTGTAATTATTACGTAAAGGTAGGAAAGAACAAAAAGGAATCTTGGGCTCTATATTTTTTAAATGTGTGAAAATGCTCCTGTAATTGGCTTGGTTGATGTTTGAGTATTGTAAAAAATTGTAAAAAATATGACCGTATATATTTGCTTATAGTTTTGTCATGATACTAAATGTCACAATGTACAAAAACATGTGAATTATAAACATAGATTAATAATGTTCTAAAACTATGGCGGTCACCTGTCCCGCCCACAGTGTTTCCAGAAGTAAATTTAGAGAGATTTGGAAAAATGCTAAAGTTTAAGGGCACAACTGAGGCTAAACCAGCTATGTTTTTTCATTCCAAAAAAAACAAATGAAAAACTTCAAATTGGCAAAATGTTTTAACAACTTGGTGGTTTATAAAGTTTCAGAAACAGATTTGAAAGAAAATTATAGGTTTTATGCCTATTACTTACCACATAACTGATATTTTACTGATTCAAGCCGATTTTTTACTTCATCCCTATAGAAAAAATGAATGAAAAAATGAATGGAAAATGTACTTTCAGAACCAAGCGGAGGGCGGTCACTGTTGAGCTTTTTTTTTTTTTTTTTTTTTGTAAACATACTTAAGAAAACATCAAATAGTACTCACTACTTCTATCTGAGGTTTGACATTTTTATGATTGCATTGCCTTTCTATAACAAGGTGATATATTCCCTCCTCTATTATCACACATAACAGCTATACATCATGGGATTAACATGCACTTTTCCCACCACGATCACACTACACTCCATTAATCAGACAGTTGACAATTGAGTGTTGTCTTTGTTGCTTTAGCGGCTGCAACTTCACATTTAACATCTCATTTTCAGATATAATTTTGGAAACATGTCACACAAAAGGCAATCACGTAGAAGTTAAGCGAGGAAAGTTAAGAAGGAAGTTTAATTTACAAGGCCCTGCAAGTAAAACTATCATTGCTTATTTTTATAGTTTTCTTTAGATGAAAATGGCTTGCATGGTGGGAGAGTTGTTAGCATGGCATAGTTGTCAGCCACCCACAACTTCAAGTTCCTCTACTGCATGTTGCGCGGTTTGTTTAGCCATAAGTGTCATAAAAATATGTGTATCGTCGTTAAAGGTTTATAGAGTTCAGTAAGAACTTAATACCAGTAGTAACTTAAGTTAATGGGGCAACAAAAAGCTCTCGATGGGTTATGAAAGATAAGATAACAAACAAATGAATGGAAACGGCACTCGTCTTTCCATCCATCCAAATGAAATGTGACATGGACAAGTGTTCAAGGGTTCAAGGGAATGACAGAAGAACATTCCTGACAGAATGAAATACCAGCATTGATGTGATAAACAGTTGGTTCACAAAGATTTGTTTAACCTCGACTTCACTTGTATATAACTGTATATGACCACATTCAAGCACTAAGAAGCCTCGCTGAAAGACTTTGGACCTTGGACATGCACGTACAGAGCTGCTCAAATATCAAGTCGTGATTATTTGTGTTAGGTAAAGTAAAAAATAAAGTTATGTTGAGTCTTGAAAAATGACATTCTATATGATTTTAAAATGATGTATCTAGGACATGAAACACCAACAAGGCACTTTTTTGCCGCAAAAAAAAAAAAAAAGACAAAAGGGACGGAACCAACTGTTTGGGACTGGACAGAAGATATATTATAAAATAGAATAAAAAATAGAATAGAATTTCACAATACATTGGAAAATTTACTGAACATTGGGGCGGATTCTTTACTACTGGTATATTCTTGAAGAAAAAGACAAAAGTTATGTTTGCACAGCTTTCTTATTAAAAGTGCACTAATATATATATATATATATATATATATATATATATATATATATATATATATATATATATATATATACATACAGTCTCTCCATGGAGACAAGCAAGGTCGAACAGTTGGAATGCATGTCTAAGGTATTTTTATCTTTTGTGCTGTCTACGTGTAATCATAGAACGTTTTACTTTCCGTGAAGCAGGAACGCCGCCGTTAGCATGCTTATGTTTGTTAGCTTTAGCGTGACGCAAAGTCGGCTCTGGGCTTTGAAATTTGCGGAAAGATAAACTCATCGCGGTGGATAATTAGGATGCTCGGAATGCATTAAGTAAGTGTAAAATACATTTGTAAGCAAGATGACATTAAAACAGTAAACATTAATACAAGACAGATGCCATACCGCGGATCATTCCAGAGCAACATCTCCGAGACGAGCAGATAGTAGTCACCTCTAACTGCTGCTAACTAGCATAAACTTTTCTGCAAACAATTACTAAACAAAGTTCTACGGTACAATTACGGAACAACAATCTGAACCGCGTGGGACTGTGGGACGTGGGTTAAAGCAGGTAAATCCTCTCCACCAGAGATCACCTGTAATTGATCGGGTTCAGGCCAATGGCAAAAGAATCCGTTGGCTGCCCAGCTCGAGCGGTGAGCCGGGTCATGAACTCATCAATAAAAAAGGCAAAAGGTCAATCCGCCTGCAGCTGACCACATGTAACATATCCAATGCTCGTCTTAATAGAAAGCTAAGCACTGCAAGGTGATATTACAGAGAGGTTATTCGAGTTATGGTCTTTTAAAAATGTATTCAAGTTACCTTTCAATTAAAATAAAGCTGTTCAGGCAATTATCTACGATTTTGGGCACATTTTCAATCAAATTGATAAAAGGTGTGAAACCTGAACCAACCTGTGAAAAGTATAAATAAAAAATAGATTGAAATGCTGATGAGAAATGTAATAACGGCAAAACAAACACATTAACAATAAGCAATAAACTGACTCATGAATTGGAATGAAGTGTAATTTACGGACACAATGCTCATAAACACTCAGGAATAATTGAAAGGCGTGTTTTTAATAACAACATTAAACATCAGGGAATTATGTTAGTGTTGTTAGTATCAACACTAACTTTAAATTCTATCATGGCTTTTAGTGTCGGCTGCTGAATAGTAGCATAAGCTTAGGCACGTGATGTTTTGAGTCTAACATTAGTCACTATATATTACAAGATGATATTGGCAACGAGGGATGTCACGATATAACGATTATTGGCGATTATTGACATATAACAAAACCAAAGTGAAAACCTTAATTTTCTTTCATTCTAATAGATAACTGTTCCGTGTGAGTGACCAGCTTTATGAAATCCAACTTTTTCAATGCAAGTATTATGATACAAGCAGCCACTATACATTAAACTTGAAATTTAATTCACTTTATTTATAGTTTTTAGGATTCTGGTATATTGTAACCTCAATAATCTGGATTATTGAATAAACTGAATCATCTTGAAATATATTGGCAACTGACTAAAATGTTGGCGTCTTTATTAGCATGTATCTATTACCATGAACGCTAACAGCTAAATAATATAGTTAATCTCGCAAAGTTGTTATGAAAAAGTGATGATTCCAATTTATTTTCTTTTATTTCACTTTATTAACCAGCATTTTTATTATTTTTTTTTTGACTGGACTGATGTATTATATTTTGGTTTCTATAAATCCTTAGCAGCTTTTCTTTTTTATTTATCGTACTTAAGTGTTTATTTTTTAAATAAAAGTGCACTTTGTCACTTTTCTGGTGTCATTATCTCCATTACAATAGTTACACATGACACCTTTAAGTCAGAATAAATTGTATCATAAACCTTTGCAGTATTGAATTTGGCCACACAATAAGATGAATTAAATTACAGCCGTGCACTCACTCTAACATGAGATATTATCAGTCTGCACGCTGAAGTTAGAATTATCTTAAATTTATTACCGTCTGACTTTTTATTTTATCACTGAGAACCAGCAGTCTGTGTCCATCTATCTCCCCGCATCTCCATTGAAGAGTTTAACAATCCGATTATGGCAGTCAGCGGAAAGTCCATAGTGCGTAATTTATTTCCCCCATCACGCCTTTTAAAGACCTCATGATCACTGCTCACACTTCGCCGTCCGCTCCGCCGCTACACGACCATTTACATCTCAAAAGCCTGTTTCTGTGGACCATGTTTAACCCCGAGACCTTAAAAAAGCAAGTTAGCAAATCCATCTTCCTCTTTCCCTCTCCCCTCGGTGTTGGAAAAATGTGTCAGGGTGGGATTTAAACTGCAAACCACAGCAGCACCTGAGTAAATTTGGCGGATAAGTCGGGATACCGCCAGACTTTCGAGAGCTGCTCGGAGGATTAAGTTTGTTTGGAGAAAAAACAAAACGCGTTCCAGGAGGAAACATCTGTGCCAAAGAGGCTAACCTCCTAAACATGTAGAGCAACGGCCCCAGCGGCACAACGGAGTGCTTAGGGGGCCCCATGTGGTGTGGGGCAGAGCCTGGAGTCCCACAGGGACCAGGCCTCGGACTTCAGGGAAATGTCTGAGGCGTACAGGAGAAAAAGAGACTGACGAGATCGAGTTACAGTTCAAATACTACACATTTTCAGATGAAAAGCTAGTGAATATTGTAGGTTTATGGAGCTGCTGTTCCACTGTTTTTGTCTTTGCACAGTAATAACTCTGTACGTGTGATGCTGTAAAACTCAAATTGTTGACAGCTTAACAAGTAGCAACTGAGGAGTGAATGAATAATGCAATTTTTAGATATCTACAAAGGCTAAAAAAAAGGATATATTATGCTTTTGTCTGCTATATACCGTATTTTCCGGACTATAAGTGGCATAGTTTTGGCCGGGGTGCGACTTATATTTATACTTATATACTTATGGAGCGATATGTGATATTATTTGTTATTTTCACACTTGCAACCGCATTTCATACTCCAGTGCGACTTATGTATGTTTTTTTCTTCTCTATTATAATTTTTTTGGCTGGTGCAACTTATACTTCGGTGCAACTTATAGTCCGGAAAATACGGTAGATAGAACGTATAACATCGGTTCGTCATTATTTCCTATTTTGTTCATATTAAATTGAAATATTGATCCAACAACATCACACAAACATGTATGAATTATTCTTAAACAACTTACAAGTGTTTAAATGAGAAGGGAAAACAGAAAACGTGGGCAAACTTTGTCAACTTTACGTAATATGTCCCAAAAATGGACAGAAACGTGTTGAACTATCATAAATATTTGAGATTACATCACGCACCTTGGAATCAGCACGAAAGCTCGACCTCCTCCGTATTGCGTTGCTTGGATTATTTCTCAGAACTCCAGATGCAGGTAGTTAAATAGAGTTGAATCAATACCCCAACCTCTATTCATACTATTAAAGGTGCACAAGGCTTACAGTATTATTGCTTTGCTTTGAATCTTCATTTTACATTCAGAATTACAGTCAATCAGTGACTGTGGTATTCGCTTCGGCGGTGTAAGAAAATGGCCTTTCTTAGTGCGGACGCTCACCCGTAGAGAAGTGTGTCGTGTATTTAAATTGCATTTACTTTGACATATTTCTTTTGGACGGCATGAACACAAGTCTAATTTCACCGATGACTTCCTTACAATCAATAGAACGCATGCACAGTCAATTTACAGTACGAACCTGCTGGACTGCACAGGCTGTTCATGCAAGAGGGACCAAGGTCAAAAAAGAAAAGAGTAAAAACACACAAGAATTTAATATTTATAGCTGAATTACCCACATGTTCTCTTATAGATTAGTGATTCCATTCGATCACATTCATATGTGTGTTGCACAGGACAAAAATCAGACCGCTGCACGCCGTCTTCATCCAATTACAAAGCTCGGTAAGTTAGACAGAGTTATACGGTCCCTATGTCGTCTTTCTGTGGTTTGAATATCAGATTCATCCGCTTTAATGTAGTGAAAGTATATCTTTGCTTTAGGAAAACTGAAGGGGCAAAATTACCCTTTGTAGCCGTAGTAACAGCAGTAACAAATGTAGTTGTAGTAGCAGTGTACTTCGACTTGAGGCAAGATACTTCAGGTGAACAGGAAAAAATCTTACATTTAGAGGCACCGTACGCATTTCTCTAGTTTAATGAAGAAAAGATATATAAGTCACTCTGGAGTATAAGTCGCACCCTGGCCAAAACTATGAAAAAAGATGCGACTTATAGTCCGGAAAATACGGTAAATGTTTACATGCTTTTCATCATATAATTTTTTACACATAAATAAGTCATTTTATGTGTAAAAATGGTTCAAACCACATTTTTTGACATATACATGAATCTAAAATTGGATTGGGTCTGTTTTAAATTCCAGGCTTTATTTTGTTCATATATTACCAAGATTTTGACTTCCATATTTAGTTTTTGAAGCAAACTAGAAACACATTTTGCCTTATTTTTTGGAGTTAAAAACCGAAACAATTCAAACTTAGAATTAGCTAAGAACAAGATAAATAGTTTAGTGTGTAGGTGCTACTTTAGGGTCCGATCTGTGTGTACTGCATCTGTGAGAGAAACATTTGAACGAATATCCCATACACTTTTTACGGCGGATTCAAAACAAACAATAAAACACCTTTAGTCGCATATTGGACAGATTTGTTACTGCCACTTGAAAGCTCTCGAGTTTTGAGGAAAAATATAACACACGACGTGAGCTCCCATTTCCACCAAACGTTGACAACGAGAACGCCAAAACGAGGGCCGCGAGTGCTAGTGGGACGCGCAAGCCAACGACGCATCATAAAAGGAAGGAATTGATTGACGACGCAAAAAGAGAATTAAGTAGTCCCCGAATGCATATCCTAGAAATAGCTTGACATCTGAACTTTTCATCTTTCTCTCTTTGCACCGCCCCCCCCTCTCCCTCCGGGGCTCTTCCCAGTGAAGTCTCCGTGACGACAAGCAATGAGACAGCGGAGACAACTTTCATAAACTAGCAAGAATTAGCGTGTCTGCTCGCTTTATGCCTAGACAGATAAAAGTGCCTTATAACTTGACTTGTAAAATGTCACCCCATTCCAAAAAGGGATTAAAGAGTACGCCGACGTTTTTCTTTTTTTTTTCAAAAGGGGAATAAGAATTGGCAGGAGCTGTGTTTGAGGATTGGTAGAGATAGGAGGAGAAGACTGCGGGGAAGTGGTATTGGATGAAATTGGCACAGCTATCCCCTCATTGACGTCTAGAGGTGCGAGCAAAGAGGCATTACGAATTCATGGGCTGCAGGGGAACCAAATGAGCTCCCGTCACCTGGAATTTACACAAGGCAGAAATCACTTATTCTCAATGTATTATTTTTTCCCGTAGCGCCGCCGCCATTGGGTGTCGTTTCATTTTTTTTTTTTCTCCCCCTGTCACCCCGCGACCCCATCCGGCGTAATCTCGTCGAGCGGCGTACAATTTTCCCCTGGCAACTTTGTCACACGCTTCAGTGTTCTTAGGGGGAAGAGGTTATTCAAAAGTCACGTTTCTGTTAGATGCCTCATCTTTTTTTTTTATGAGCCGTAAGTGACAAGTGCAACCAGATTCTGCCCTTCATGTTGAGGAAATGTTTTTGGAAGCAAGAATGCAAGGTTGCTTTGTGGATAATATTGTCCAATCTTAGTCATGGTAAGGACTTTGCCTATTTGAAGCCAATCCTAGCAAAACTACAACATTAGAAAAGTTGGTAACACTTTTAATAGCCTTTTAAAAATGTGGGCAAAGTATATTGAGTATGATTCAGGCTTAGTAATACATAAATAAAACCGATTGAATAAGGTTTTAGTGCTCAAAACTATGCTATATCTCCATGATCTGACCACGCCCTTGACCCAACGCCACAAGGTCAAAGAAGTTCGCACAAAATTAACATATGCTTCTACGGAGGAAACTGCTGCTGTGATTTGGGGTTTTACAACCAATATATTTAATTCAATGGGATATAATGTAGTCTTTATATTATTTTTTAATTAATATCAGTAAAATGTATACCTTTCAAATATAAATGTTGAGCACTGCCTAGCACCTGTCATTTTTCTAAGCAACAGTTACAAGTCAGATCTGTGGAGGAGCAACTCTATTCACAGACACATACATGTTATTGAGGGTATTTGAAGAATGTGTCTTTAAACTCCTTTTAAACAGTTCGATTGGGCAAGATATTACTTATTCAACAAATGCATGACCAAAGATATAACGTAGAACATAGCACGCCAATGCATTTGAAGAGAAACACATAACTAAAGCGTGGCACGGGGACGGACGCTGCCACAAAGGTCGACATTTACGGGCAGTTGCTTTGTAAATAACTAGCTCCTTGTAATACAGGCCGCTGAAATGTGTGCTATCTGAACGCACAATCCGCCGTTGTCCTCTCCCGGGACCTCACTGTTCCATTTCACGAGACTAACCTTGGCCCCTTGTGGCATCCCGTCCCAACTGAGCAACAACACGCCGCGGAGAATGGGGCGAGGGCAATGGGACGGGGGCATCGGGAGTAGGAGGAGGAGGAGGAAGGGGGATTATGGCGCCTCGATGGGACCTCCAAGCAGCCGGCTTTTCATCTTCGACAGCCTATTCCCGTCACAACAGCTGGGGCATTATAATGTGTGTGATCTGCCTCGGCTGTGATCACAATGGACTTCTCATTTTACTCCGAGCCTGCGTGACTCCTCTCGAAAGGCGACGGATTCCAGACCCAAATGTGTCTTTCCGTCAGCCCCATAACTCATGTTCTCATGTTTTAATCCAATTAGACATTCCTCTGGTCCAGTGTCCATTCTCGAACTGCTGTGAATACTGGTTTTCCCATAATTGCAGGTGTGTTTTTTGTGACAAGTAACAGATGGGAAAATGTGTCCAGTGGATTTGTTTTGTAGTATTTTGTTTGTCTTTATTTTGAGTAAGTTTCAATAGCTCTATATGTCTTATTTGTTCCGTTTTTAAACACAAACCATCTGTGGTTAGAGCACCCGTCTGGAGGTTCAGAGGATCGATTCCCGATTGTGAATGTAGTAGACAAAGCAAAGGAACTCGGGGGACATTTGTTACAGCCCCCCCCCCTTTCCTTAATACTGTTGTTTAATTTTTGTCTTTTTTCGTGGCATGTACAGTCTAGCTAAATATTTATAGATGCACATATTTACATCACTGTAAATAATAGCTTTTTAAAAATGTGGGCGAAGTATATTGAGTATGTGAGTATATCACTCTAAATATATGCAAACATTTTTGCCCTTTATTTTACCAGGAAGTCCCTTGAGACAAAATATATTTTTCGAGGGAGACCAGGCCAATAAATAAATACAAATACAACATGTTATTCCATGTCAAATACCCTTAATCTACTTGAATGAATACTGAAACTAGTATGGATACACAAATAAGACATATTTGGACTTTTTAGTTTTGGAATGGTCTTAATCTAAGTAAAAACTAAAGAACCACCTACACATTATTTTTATGTTGGAAATTATGTTGCGTAAAAGGGTTCTTTTAAATAGTGGCAAATGGTGCCATCAAAATCAATATCAAGCCCTTTCCCTAGTATTGAAATCGACTTTTTCTATCTCGAAAACACTCCCACAAGTTGTTGTTTCAAGCCGTATCAAATATGCAGTAAAGCTTAAACAATGTCTTTCTGACTAAGGTGTTTTAGAAGAGAAAGTCTGCCCGCTGTATTCTGAGCAGAGTCCGCCACACCCGGTCCAGCTCCAGACACTCAGTCTACCCACACGCTGTGGTGGAGCTGCCTGACTAAATATGGAGATAAAATCGCATGGTTCAGCCTTCACCCTCATGTAAGGCCAGTCAAGGCCGGGACCTCCAAACCAAAACCTTAAAGCAGCTAGTAAAGCAAGTCATGATTATAGCCAGAGGTGTGGAGAGTAGCCAAAAATGTTACTTCAGAATATTACTACTCAAGTACTGGTCCAAGAAATTACTGAAGAGTAGGAATAAAACTGCTCAAGATAAAGAGTAACTGTCTGGACGGAACATCTGATTTATAACGTTAATTTAATTGCAAGGACATAATGAATAAAACACAAAATCTGGCAATTTCAACATAAATTTACTGTATTTTCTGGACTAGTCACACCAGCCAAAAAATGCATAATAGAGAAGAAAAAAAACATATATATGTCGCACTGGAGTATAAGTATAAATATAAGTATAAGTCGCACCCTGGCCAAAACTATGAAAAAAAATCCTTTTGAAAGAGCATTCGATGATTTTAACATTTGTGTTTCTTGCACCATCATCAACACCAAAAGCTTCTGTCACTTAAAGGTGCTTTTACAACGCAACAATCAATTACTCAGAAAGTACAATTTAAAAGTTACTCGTGTAAAAGTACAACCCGCTTCTACCGTCCCGTCAGCACGATGAGAGATAGCGGCTATACATAGGCCCCGACACATTCGCAGCTCTGTGACTTATACCGTGTCATTTATATTTCATGATAGTCCCATTTACATCTTTTTTTGTGGCAATTTTTCACATTTGGTGCGAAAATCAAATCGCGGACAAAAACACGTCCTTCCGCGCGGGGGGTTTCGCTGCGTTATCGGGGGGCATTATTGAGCTAATCGGCACATCCGCGGCGTCAGCATATATGCATCGGCTTTCTTAAATCAGTTTACAGTGACGAATGGGTGCAATTTAGCCCCCGCAGCTGGTCCTATGCTCCGCGCCGTCCCCGCTGGTTTCATCCATCTACATTCGGTTCGTCGATTTCGAAAAGGATGGAAGGTTTGACGAGATCGTAGAGAAAAAGCATTGGGTCAGAGACTTTGGAGAGGGGTAGTTTGTGCAAAAGCTATGTCAGAAAGCACCTGCAGTCTATAAAAATGCCATCTGAGTTAGTGGCAGTAAAACAACAGGAATAGTACTTAAGGTGTGGCTCAGAGTCCTCCGCAATTTCCACAAAGATCCATCAAAGAGAATTTATTTTATCGAGCTGGTTTTGAAACTGCAATGTGTGTCGCTTAAGGGCAAAGAGGCTGCAGACGATACATCTAATAAATACTGCACTGATCAAGCATAACATTATGACCACTGGCAGGCGAATGGAACGTTGCCAATGTCTTCGGCGATGTGGCCACGTGGCACGGAAACGTTTTTTCTTCAAACATCTTGTATATGACCCTAAGCATGAAAAGCCAAACATGACTGAATGTATTTAACAATGAAAATCTGTGATGGTTGAATGACTTGAGTGCTGCCAATCTGGTCAGTATTCATGAAAAGTGGTGATTTACAAAAATAATGATGATATTAATTGAAAAATGTATACATGGATAGCAACATATTATCTTTGTGGTCCAGTAAATTAAATGAGTCTGTTAAATGAGGCTTATTATTTATGTGTTCTGTCAATTAAAGCCCTTATCTTAAATGTATGAAAATCAAAGTTTGACAATTGGGTTCACTTTAAAAAAGGGAAACACAATTATTTTATGTCGATGCCCCGGGCGGCTACTCTGGAGTACGGTGCACATTTTAGGACATCCTCAGTCTCAGTTGAACGAGTCAATTTCACCATCATTCGTCGTCGTTATTTTTCAGAGGAAGATCTTCCTGGAGGAAGATCCTGATTTGGTGAAATTTTGCCTTCAAAAATGTTCAGCTTTTCCAACTCTGGAGTCTGATGCCTGGGACAAGACGTGCCAAACGCTTGAACCGCGACGCTTGAACGCACCATTAGCTTGTTTTATATCCTTTTTATTACATTTATTTACATCATTTTCACTGTCTGCTAATATTCATCAGTAAACCGTACATTCCAAGAGTACATTAGATTGAAAAAAACGCAAAAATTAGGTTTGTCCCTATAGCAACTTCTGCACTCAACGTAACTTTTCTGGTGGGGATTTTGCCACCTTGCTTTGCCTAAAAAGCTCTACAGTATGTCATTAAACGATATCTGACCACAACTTGGCCCGGTAAAGTTGATCATCAGTTACTTTAGGTCACACATTTTGATTAAAATTTTAATAGAAGGAATGTATAAGAAAAGTACAACATCAAACATATCGTACATCATCTTCAAATCACTGTTTCGGCCTCCAAACGCTCAACACATCCCCTTCCGCCAAAACCTCCTTCACTCCGCCCCGCCGCCGCCTCTACAGCACATTTCATAAGGCAAGCGCTTGTGACACTGGCGCGCTTTTATTGTATTACGCCCGTGCCTCCGTCAGCCGTTTGCCCGCACTGTTTATCTGTCAATAATGAGGCGAGGAGCGGCGGCAATCACCGCGTCTCTGATTGTGTTTGCGCGAAACACGAGAGCGCTTTGTCGGAGGCATCAGATTGAATCACATTAGGGATTTTTAGAGAGGCCTTTGACATCTGGACCACCGTCAGCAGTCTTTTTGCGCGTCTAATTTGAGTAATGGGCTCCAACGCCGTTTCGGAAATGGCAGAGATCGCAGCCAGAAGGGCAATCTGATGCGAATGTGCGAGGACGACAAAAGCCACATGGAGCTGGGGATACAATGTAAATATTTCATTTGGTGTCGAGACTATTTATCGAGGAACAAATACTACTTTACTGTTCGTGGGTACGTCTATATACAAGGTTATTGAGAAATCCATCTGAAATGTCGCTAAAATTATGGTTGTTTTTATCAGTCAGATGCTAAAGTCCAATGCTAACGCCAAAACCGTTCAGCGTAACATATCGTGAACAAACAAATCCGCATTTTCCAATGATGAAAATCACAATAATCTTTTCAACAGAAGCTTAAAAGGTGCACTAGTAACGAGCGAGTTGCCAAGTGGTCCTTTTAAAATACTTCTCTGGTAGTATTTGATAGCAGCGGCGTCTCATCTCGCCCGGCTGGCGTGAGTAAAGTCGATGCGCGGCTCCGGTGTCTCAAGCTGAGTCACTAATTGAAAGGTATGGCTTGATGTCGCACGGTTTGGCAGTCGAGAACGGGAAAAAGCGGCGATGCACGGTCTGCCTCTGTTTGTCTGTTTTGAGCCATTTTGATGTCCAGATGTCAGACAAATTGTGTTGGGATCTGAAGTCTATTGTATTTCTTGATTCATTTGGGTTTCCGAGGTTGTAACTGCAAAAAAAATGGAATAAACACATTGTCACGGGATTCAAAGGTTTGATACTGTATACCTTTGATACCATAATCATAAAAAAGAACACGTTTTAAGACAATATAATGCAATTGTCGACTCAAAATGAGACTTTATTTGATATTAATACGTGGTCTTTTACTAATTCAGGACAATGTGCAACTTTGTACTATTTATGTGATTTTACAGTATCGATACCTTTTCAAATGAGTATCGATACTAGTTTTATTCATTTGTCCAAGTATTGCGTATTTGACAAACCTCATGAGAAAACTACTAGTCGTTCACCTAAGTACAAATATCCATACTAATATATGATCCATAACTACTACCGCAATACACGATCATAAACAACACTACCTACAAGTACTACCGAACCGGCTACTTCTTCTACCATCTTTTAAAGTATCTAAAAGTAATTAATTGTATATGAACTATATACAAATGTCGCAGCCTTACCCTGCACGTGTCAGTCTTTGTAATATACAGTGCAGTACATATGTGAGAATATGTTTTTTCCTTCTCACCAACTAAAAAGAAGATACTTTCTGTTCACGGCAATTTCTTGTGGGAAGCTTTGAAGGTAAAAAGCTCAAAGCGACGAGGTATGGAATGCACACTGGAGTTTGCGGCTCTGGCTGGTGTTGCTTCGCGCCCGCCATTGTCATCCGTCTTTTCAATGTTTATTTGATGTGGAATCACGCACGCACTTGGTGATGTCGCCTCCAGGCAGAATTTGCAAAGACTGACGCCAAAAGCAAGAGGCTGGCAATACAAGTGCGGACAGCGGCGGAGTACTATAGCCGTCGTGTCGTGATTTGATAACATTTTGTGCGTTTTCATCCAACAGTTTGTGCGGATGAATATGAGTGTGACTGTATCGGTGCGTTTAAAAGGTCCGAGCGAGACTCTGGGGGGAGTAGCTTCCAAAGCGCTCTGGCGGCTCGTTTTAGCTAAGGAAGAGAGAACGCAGACTCTGGCGACAACAAGCAGATATAAACAGTAAATAATTGATCACCAAACGCTGACTTGGATCTGAATCCACTGCTATCATTGCACAGCACTTCACATCAAGACCAAACATATTCTATTTCTTGCGCATAACGAGTTCGACGCAATCCAAACCCCAATGCGTTACATAAAAAGACGTTGAAATATGGTGTAGAGGCACAGAGAAGTGAAAGAAAAGCAGAAAAAGCTGACAATAAACTCTACATAAACGCTACATTTCACTGATTTGGAAATACTAATTATTTTTTGTGAATTGCTGAGATTGAGCTATGATTTAAAAGTATAATTCAGGTACAATTCAGATAATATTTGTTCTATTTTGTGATTTCAGCCTCTCATGTTGCAGATCCTGCCTTTGAACCGTGAGCCAGGCCCAGAGCATGGACATGTAGGCCACAATTAAAAGAACCATGTCGAAGAGCTCTAAGGCCAAGCAGTCTGAGGGACCAAGGCCGGTGTATATAGAATATATAATATTGTGTCTTTTCAGTACAGTATATAACTCTTGAACTTGAAGGAAGACGCAATGATTTTTTCCCTTTTATGTCGACACATATAACGAAATTGACAAAAATCCTTGAATCTTCTAAGACCCAGTTCAAACAAACGTAATACCTTTTCAAAGGAATGGAGTTTTCCATGCTGCATAATGAGCAGTGCAGGGGAGGGCGGCTGCTGCGAAGGCCCCCGCTGTTTTAGTGATAAAAATGCCATAGATCTATCGGAAATTAATAGATTTACATTAGAAACATTTTGCAGGATGGATTGAAACGTTTTGGGAGCCAGATGTAACTTGTAATATATAACACTTTACTATGTTGTCCACCATATTTCTGCCACTCTTCTACTACTGCTATTCTTATTTTGTTGTGTGTTTCTTCCACTTTCGTGCAAAACATCTAAAAGCACTTTGGAAAGGGTCTATTAAGTCTATTAAGAGATTTCCTCCCTACTCTTAATCCATGAAGATGTATTGAAATATCTGTCCATTAGAAAGTCATCCTTGATAATTACAAGACTAGAAATCTGACCAAGACCAAAATTATGCACAAGCTGTTGCTCCCGGGGCTCAAAAAGTTGTGGTTGAGCCATCTTCAAACAGGCCACTGAGGCTGGACGCTCAGGAAGCGGTGGCAGTTTGGGACGAGACATCAAACCCACATTACCCAGAAGCCTTAGAGTCATCCACGGTCAGCACTACTGCAGTGCATTAGAAAGGCTTCATGTGGTGTGCAATTCATTCAAGGTGGGTCTCATTATGTAAATGTTTAAATGTGTTTGCTAATGGCATTTTGTGAGAAAAATAGAAGCAAAAGGTTTAAAAAAATTAAAATAACAATACTAGTGTGTCTATTTTCACTGACTTACACCAAACAAGAGCTGCCATTTTGGAGCTGCTCTGGTCATTTTTAGTATGATTATCACATTATTTCCTTTAAAGAAGACAAGCTGTATTATGGTTTGATCATTTGAGAGGTTTGGTTTGATCATTTTACGTAATTTTAATGGAAATAAATAGGTAAACAAACTGTATGTGCATATAGTCACAAAGTGCTTCAAACAGTCATACAAGAAACTTCAATATACAGTAAAGTCACAGTGAGTCAGCCAGGCTAAAACGCTTTTTTGAAAATATGAGATGCTTTTTAAAGACATCCAAATTTGGGGCGCGACAGCTTTGAAAGACAAGTCTCCTCCGGTTTTAAAACATGTTGGAGGGACCACCAGCAGGACCAGAGGCTCCGGGTCGAGCCATGTACGCCGCGCCCCGCCCTGTAGCGCTCAGAAGGTCAAAACCAAGATTTTAATAGAGAACACGAGTCCAAAAAAGGAGTCAATGATGTTTTTGAGAATAGATGTGAGGTGGGCTCTCGGATGAGGAGCCGAACGCATGGATAATCATCCGGAGTTGTTTTTTGTAGAGTAGATACAAGCTTTGACATGTTTTCAATGCAGCTGAAAGAAGCGGTTCATTATAAGGTTGTTTCGACTGATCAAAGGATGTTCAAAGGATGTAGCCTCACTCATTTGACAAGACGGTACAGATTAATCAAGCGTATTGTATTCATTGTTTTCGTTTGCTACTACTTATTGTACAATACTTTGGAACATGTGCTGTATAAATATAGATATACTAATACTAACGTTGACTTGTGACGTCTTTATGTCAAACTGTGCGTCACACGTGCAGATGAAATGTCACTAATTGGCAAGGATGACATTCTTTATGACCATCAAACAATATAATAGCATATTTTGTATTATTGTAAATGTAAATCGTGACTCCAAACGCCTTCATTTCATCAACCGCTCTGCGCCAATGAGATCTTTTTAAGCTGGGGCCCCCCATTCATTAATCTTACTTCTTAACAATGCGCTGTGAATGTAATTATTTCTCAAATGGGATTAAATAAATCTGGCCACAATCTTCAGCGCATGTGCTCTAATCTTCAATTTCATTTTTAATTAAACTCCAAGCCCCCCTGCCTCAGTCCCCCACAATGCACGGCTGCTTATATCTCCCCATGTGATCCCTATTTAATGCACGTGTCTGCTGCGAAGTCGATGTACAGGCAATGAACTTCCACTGATCCAACACTATTGATTTTTACAGGTCTAACCAACTAATTAGCGGGATCTTGACAGTATGACTTTATCTACAGGCTTTTTTTAAGTTCACTATGTAACTTATTTTTTTGGGCTCCAGAGAGATATCGTTGCTTTGCCGGGGACGTTTCAAATGACTGCATTAAACTCATGGACATTCATAGATGTAAAATGATCTCCTGCTGCTCAGACTCACGTGGCCGGTGCAAATGAATTGTGAAGCAAATCTCCATATAAAAGTATATCAAATTTCTGTCATTTCTGTGATTTATCTGCTCGTCTCAGCAGTAATATGCAAAACATGGTGTGTAGTGGTCACTAGATGCTCTCAAGAAGCACACAAAAACAGAAATCTCAACTTAAACGCAGTTAGCCTTTAGCTCAGAGGCCAGTTTTTAACGTTAATTATGATCTAGTTAAAAAGTTTACATACCCATCAGTGACTTTTAATAAGGGCTGCAACAAGTTAATAAATCAATCGCAACTAATCGATTATTAAGATCATTGTCAGCTAATTTAGTAATCGGATAATCGTTATCTAGGCTATAGACAGACTCCTAAACAAGTGTGAGATGTTTTATGACTCAGACAAAACAGGAATTACATCAAAATGACATGCAAGCAGGAATTATGATCAAAATGAAGAGTTTTTGATCAAAAAACGATTTTATTTGTAATATACTCCATCAGGACGACTGCAAGCGGCGTCATCTGAACTTCATCTGGGTCAGATATTGTAAAAATCTGATATTTACAGGCACTTTGCGTTCCAATTACTCGAAAGAATAATCGCTAGACTAATCGATAAGCAAAATTATGTTTTGGGGGGCGGGGGGAAAGAAGTCTAAAGAATAAAGCCTAAAGTCTAAGACGTACAACTACAGTGGATGGCGGTAATGTAACACTTGGATATCAACCGCCATGAAACACCAAAGAAGAAGAAGAAGAAGAAGCAAAATGATCATCAGTTGCAGCCCTATTTTGATCTACAATAAATATGCTCATGCCTTTTGGACGATTCATTATTATGTTTTTGCGGGCTAATGCTAACAGCTAACAGTCCTTCAAATCACAGCAGAAGAGCCGAGTTGCAAAATGATCTATAGCGTGAGCGTCAAACGCCGCGTCTACCCATTTATACGTCTATGATTGCACTTATTATCTCCATGGAAACAAAGGCGTCGCCACCGGGCAACATCTCCACAGAGACAAACCGACTCTCCACCTGAAAAGTAACATAGTGCACTTTTAATGTTTATAGTTATGAAATAAACTCAGTAATTAACTACTTAAAACCCACCCATTTCAGCTGTTGCCACATTAGAACAGGAAGTACTTTTTACGCCTTAATTTCAAGAGCAAACAGGGGAAAAAACACGCTTTTATAAATACTGATGGGCTTTCAAACTAGTCGTAAGTGAATTGAAAAGCATGTTTGTTGACAATACACAGACACTTACGATCCAAAGCTCTTTTCCTTTTCTGAAGTTCTCCCCACGACAAAGACACTGCAGGAGACGCAGCTGCAGTGTTAAGATGACAATGACTTCTGACAGACAAAAAGCTCGCCGAGGCCTCCGATTGGCTCAGAGACTTTCCCTATGATGTCAACAGCCGCGCTCATCCGTAAATAAATACGTTTTCGAGATGCCACTTGTGAAGGGCGCAAAGGCACGACGGGCACGTTCGGTCGGATCAAAGGCCAATAACTCTCCAGAGAACGACTGCTTTTTAGACACTTTCATAAACTTCATAAGTCCTTTATGGTTTTATGCATAACGCCCGAGTACTGAGTCACACAGCGTCATTAAAAACACAAGTAAGCTCGCATCAAAGTGTTGTTTTTGCAGTGGGAAGAACTGGGAAGCCTTTGTAATAAGAGTCTTACACTGGATTTGAAATGAGAACTTCTGCAAAACCGTAATACATGGATGTGCTGAAGCTGACGCATTGGTTACATCAAAAACGACTATTTTGTTCATTAAAGGTGCACCATATTTACTGGAGTTCTGCACATGTTACTGATCTGTCTGAGTAGTCGACATTATTTCCAATTTGATGTATTTAATCGTCTCATAATACATTTTAAATCGTTTCGAATTGTTTTATTCAGTGTGTTTTCAGTGTGTGCACGTCAACCTGTTTTGTTTTAGAGTGTGTTATTGTAATAAAATGTAGATATATGATTATATTTCCGTGATGTATATTATCTGCATAATAGTGATATGACAATATTTGTATATTATCTGCATCATAAGTCTAAGAGAAAAATGGCATGTGTGACAAACTGCATTTGTGAAGGTATCGTAAAGATGGGCCAAAGGAATGTTTATCCTAGGGCTGGGTGTAGCAGTAGGGTGTCCCAGGGGAGTTTAGGTAAACATTACCCATGATTTATCTCTAATGAAAATACCAACTGTTGTAAAAGACAAGTGCCTTGATGTGAAGTTAACCAATGAGAATGTGATCCGCCCATTATGCCTAAATCCATAATGTGAAATAAAACCAACCTGCAAGAGAAAAAAAACATCGTGAGACCAAGGAGGGTCGCCAGGCTATTTACGCCAGCCTGGCGACCCAGCCCGAGGTTTTTCCCTTGCAAGCTACACAAAGAGTCTGACGTTTCTGTATCGTTTCATATTCTAAGTTGAATTGTGTTCTCTGTGTGTTAAGGAATAGCATTGGTTTATGTCTAATTTCTTGACAGTTATGGATAAAGTTGCAGATAAGTATTATCTTGGGGCAATAAAAAAACACCTGTAATTGAATAAATGCAAGATAGGTACGTTTAATGTCATACTGGGGAACATTCCAGGCAAAAGAACAACTTCTCCACACAGTAAACAGTCATAGACCTAATAAGTTACAGTCATTTTAATCTTTATTTTGATATAACTGGCCATTGTGAGTTACAGATGTCAGCGCCATACGGCTCACAATAACTAAATGTAAAATGATCATCCCTGCACTTTCTGTTGCAACTGTTCTCTGTGGCGGCATCGGCCCTCCTGTACGGTGTGGCCT
The DNA here is from genome assembly GCF_026437365.1 of Eucyclogobius newberryi. Lineage (NCBI taxonomy): Eukaryota > Metazoa > Chordata > Actinopteri > Gobiiformes > Gobiidae > Eucyclogobius > Eucyclogobius newberryi. The sequence continues at coordinate 9,816,109 of NW_027315835.1, read as the reverse complement.
GCTGGAGCAGCAGCATCACAGAGAGGGAGAGGAAGAGGCTGGACAGAGTCATCAAGAAGTCCAGCTCCGTCTTGGGCTGTGCTCTGGACTCGGTGCAGGAGGTGGGGGACAGGAGGGTCCTGGCTAGATTCACATCTATGCTGGACCATGAGTGTCACCCCTTGCAGGACACTCTGTCCGCTCTGGAGAGCAGCTTCAGTGACAGACTGATCCACCCTCGATGTGTGAAGGAAAGGTTCCGTAGGTCTTTCCTTCCTGCTGCTGTCAGACTTTATAACAAAAACTGTTAGTACTGAACACTTGCAATACTGACCTAACCATGTGCAATTCTGTCATATGTGCAATTGCTGTTGGAATTAATGTGCAATTCATGTGCAATCTATGTGCTGTCGTGACACATATTCATGTGCAATTACTGTCGGGATCACATGCAATGGTATTTATTTATTTATTTATTTTTCTATGGGAGTTTTTATTTATTTATAGGAGATCTTCTACTGAAAGTGTTTTTCAGACTTCCTATAAGTGATCTGTTCTTCTGTATCTACCTCTGTATCTACCTGCGTTGCACCAATGAAATTTCACCATGTGGGACAATAAAGGAATATCTTATCTTATCTTATCTTAACACATATTAAGATAAGATAAGATAAGATAAGATAAGATATTCCTTTATTGTCCCACATGGGGAAATTTCATTGGTGCAACGCAGGTAGATACAGAGGTAGATACAGAAGAACAGATCACTTATAGGAAGTCTGAAAAACACTTTCAGTAGAAGATCTCCTATAAATAAATAAAAACTCCCATAGACAAATAAATACATAAATACCATTGCATGTGATCCCGACAGTAATTGCACATGAATATGTGTCACGACAGCACATAGATTGCACATGAATTTCACAGTAATTGCACATATGACAGAATTGCACATCAGTATTAGGTTAGGTCAGTATTGCGACGGGATAACGTGATGATCTCCGGGTAAGACGACTGTTCTCCGCAGTTTCATGAGTTCCTCCTTTGTGGAAACGCGGTACGGCGCAGGCCGGGGGGCGGGGCCGTAGCCGGGGGGCGGGGCCGGAGCCGGGGGGCGGGGCCGGAGCCGGGGGGCGGGGCCGGAGCCGGAGGGCGGGGCCGGAGCCGGGGGACTCAGAGCCAAGACACATCGCAACGACACGACGAAAACACTCAATCCAGCCGAATAAAGTCAAAACAAGTTAATTTAAAGCGATTCCAGTGCGTGTCCCGATCGTTCGTGAAGTTCCTCTTTCATATAAACGTGTATATAAACGTGTACCGACGACACGCCGTACTTTAGCGCGGCCGGAGGGCGCGGGGGGGGGGCTGGTGGGCTCGCTCGGAGCTAGCTCACGTCACAACAACACAATGAACGCAACGAAAAACGCTCAAATCCAGCCGAAAAAAGTCAAAAACAGTTGAATTAAAAAACTATTCCAGCGCGTGTCCCTATCGTACAGTAAAGTAGAAAAAATATACTTACTATATTTACAAAATATAGGAGATAAAGCACAATAAGTGTGAGAAAGAAGAGAGAGCGTTTACACCGGGCTGCCAGCTGTACCAGCGCCTTATGACGTAAAGTAAAATTACAGCGTTTAAACTACTTTTAGGCCAAAATTGTACTTACGATTGTGAGTTAAACTACAGTATTATTCATTACAGTGCATAGAAACAAGCAGGATACGCACATGTACTGATACTTTGCAGCCACATGACACTGGAGATGAACTGCGCCTATTTTTTTGGAGGATTGGTCAAGATTTTCAAACCAGATCACATGATAGTTTGAACTGTTCTTTATTAGACCGCGTTAAAACAAAGTTCGGATTAAAGTCGAGCTTCGGCAAACGTTGATGACGAAGTTGATGGCCATTTTCTATCACTGACTGTGACTGATGGGTTCGAAAAAAGATTCCTCCGCTTGAGAAAGTAACAGGAAGGAAGTAGGTTGTAACTCGAGCCGAAGCCGGTGACGGTCCGTGTACGCCGGGGCCTAATTGCGGAGCCTCACTTCGTCTACTCTAATCAATCCGCATACGTCTTCTGCCAATCAATAACACGCAAACACAAGAGCTCGTTATGAAGATTCGCGGTCGATAAACGGGGCCGTGTTCCTACAAATATGTACAGTATGCGTAGTATAGCGCTTTGGACTGCAGTGGCAATTGCGCTCTTAAGGAAGTAATTAATTGACGGTGTGAAACGCAATGTCCTCGAAATGTCACGTATGTAATTAGTGCAATTGTTTTTTTCCTGTAAAGCCGTGTCACTGGAAAATGTCAGTCAATTTGCGATCAGAAAAGGCAATTTGTTTATTTAATCCTTCCTGTTATTAGCCTGTTATTATTTCGTTTGGTGTGTTCTGCATTTGTACGTAAATGAATAAATTTTTAAATGAAAGTAGATGATAAAAGAGACTGACTTTTGCATTTCGAGTGCTTTTACGAACAATCTACTTTTGAATGGCAATAGTTAAAACGTCTCATTACTCTTGAACCACATATATAGGAATATTGCTTAAGTGGGCGGAATAAGGTGAATATGCACAATATCTAATCAATAAACCTGAGATCCAGAGGTGGAAATAGTATTAGATTGTGTCACTGTAGTAAAAGTACAGGTACAAGAAAATTTTAAAAAATCTTAAGTATCACATGAAAAAAGTCTGCTAAAAGTATTGAAGTATCAAACAGATTTTTAGAGCTATTAAATAATCCAACTGAGATATTATTGTGTTGATTTTCAGTCCTCAGAAGAAATTATTTTAAAAATGTCCTGGGCATTTTTCTTCATATTGCTTATTTTTGTTTACTGGGACTTGAACCAAATATTTCCCTAAAAAAAAGGTAATAAAACAGCTAAAATAAGTACCATTTTACTACTTTGTTATTCAGAAATTATTATTACAAAATGACTATTACTCAAATAAAACATCATGTAATAAGAATATTGCTGAATGTACCTTTTAAATGCAAAATTGAGGCCAAATGTGACAATTAAAATGTTTTATTACAATTAAACGGAGCGAGTTTAAGTGACATCTTGCAATTGTAAATGTGTCCCGCTCTGTGGTTTGTCTGACACTTCTTTTTGAGGTAATTAAATGACTAATTGCCCCTCTCCTCCCAAAATGATCGTATTTGTGACACGATCAAAAAACAAACATCTTTGCCACAGCCTCGAGGCATCAGCTCAAATCCCAGAGTCTCCTTCTGCATTTCCTAAAATAATTAGCCTGTTCTTTGATTGGATGTAAGCGCTTGCATTTATAAATGATTAAAGAAGACACCAGAGAGAAAAGCATTGATGAAACTGACCCCAATGTGGAAGTCTAACACCGGGCAAACCTTCATTTAGCTTAGCATTGATTTCGAGTAAAGAGCGAAAAATACAGCACCCAATGAGCATCAATAGACCCATCATTGAGCTTATCAGAAGAACATTTGTCAAAGGCATGTCTGCAATTCATATGGAGGTTATAACAAGTAAAGAAAAGTAAAATTATTCATATTTTTTGTTTGGATTCAAATGCTAAGTTAAATGTTTCCAAAGGTTATTTTCTCCTCAAAGACACAAAATCGAGTGTTAATGCCTTAAAAAATGTGCAGCTCCACTTCCTGCTTGCTTCATTCCTTATAGAGAATAAGCAGTCTCACAAAAATAAATCAATGATAATTTAACGTAAAGCAGAAAACGAGTTACAGATGGAAGACTTTTACGTAGCATGTAAGCACTTCAGCTGAGGACATCTGTATGATTATAAAAGTGTGTGGTTTTGTCTTTACGCTAATGCTAACATACAATAAATGCAATTAATAATGTTGAAATAAGACCACAAACTGACTGAACTAACCCGTTTACAAAAGCACTCGACTTTGCATTCTATGTAGTTTTATCAAGTTTGTCTGTTTTATATTTAAGTTAATGTAAGTTAGCCTTTAGTTTCCCTTTTTTAGGTTTCCTCCGGCGACATATTTACATCATACGTAAAAGTCTTAACGTGCTGCCAGTGATCATCCGTCTGTAACTCGCTCTCTGCTGCTGTGAGATCTTTTTTATTTTAATTTATTTGAGCAAGACTCGGCTAATTCCCGCAGAGAATGAATGGAACGAGAATGAAGAGCCGCACTTTTACGGCAATCACACATAACACATTATAACTACACAAAGGCCTCTGGTTTTACTGGTTTTAAAATGAAAATGTTTCCTTATTCCTTATTCAGTCGACGTTAAAACCCTGTTTTTATATTGACAGAGTTTGACGAATACATTAAGGCATGAACATAATTTAGTCAAAATGTATATTGAAATATCACAATAAGAAAAGATAAGATAAGATATTCCTTTATTGTCCCACATGGGGAAATTTCATTGGTGCAACGCAGGAAGATAAAAAAAAAAAACACTTTCAGTAGAAGATCTCCTATAAACAAAAACTCCCATAGACAAAACCCAACAAGGGATGGAGGGGAAAAAATAATAAAGATAAAAATAAATAAATGCATAAATACCATTGCATGTGATCATGACAGTAATTGCACATGAATATGTTTCACGTCGGCACATAGATTGCAGATGAATTTCACAGCAATTGCACATGAATCACGACAGTAATTGCACATATGACGGAATTGCACATGGTTAGGTCAGTATTTCAAATGTTCAGGACTAACAGTGTGTAGGGGAATGGAGATGGACATTCCACGGCCAGATAACAGAAAATCTCTCTTTGAACATTGGGGGGTTTTCGTTCTCCCTCTGTCCCTCACCGCAGGGGAGCCGCTGTGACTTGTGTGTCTTACAGGAGGACAGTCTTACAGGAGGACGCCCCGATGAACTATGTTTTATGTGATTATGCCATGAATGTTTGTCCGAATCAACTCCGTAAACCGCATGTTTCCTCTTGTGTTACGTATTTTTCCACTGTTTAAGGTTTTATATTCCCAATGCTTTCACAGGTGAAAGAAGATGTAAAATGTATCTACCTCAAGAAATAATGTTTAAATGTTTTGCCATTATTTACGTTACTCTAGCTTTATTTTCTCGACCAGGAAATGTTAAACGGGAAGTCTGCGCAGTAGCGCCCGCCCCTTTCGCTCCCAGCATGCCCTGCGGGCCCGGTATCAAAAGGACGCTCCAAGCTAGAAACGTTCTCTTTGTTCTCCTCTTGTTCTCTTCTTCTCATCCCCTTTGTCTTCTCTCCTGGAAGCGCCTTTCACTTTTTCTTTGTCTCAACAAAATCCGTCCGTCACGTGGTCGACAAGGCCGTGCCAGCCCTGGACTCTGAAACCACCTAAAACCACCTGGAACTACCTGGAACTACCTGGAACTACCTGGAACTACCTGGAACTACCTGGAACTACGCTTAAGCGCGAAACCGGACAGAGACTTTCTTTGCTACTTCGTTTCTTTTCTTTTTGAAGTAATCTACGCCGTTTACGTGGATCGGCGCTACGTCCTCATCTGAGTAAAGGCCGCGTGAGGAGCTAACACGCCGCTAAAGCGTTCTACCGCTAAGGAACTCTCGGATATTTCCTCCGTTGCCGCCGCCTCTTCAAGGAGGTCGCAGCACACCGCTCCACGCGACCCCTCGCTCCCCGGCGCAGCACACCGCTCCCCGGCGCCAAGGACCTTACAGCACGTCGCAGCCTCCTCCGCTCCACGCGACGCATCGCTCCCCGACCGCCGCCAGCTTCACGAACCTTCGCCGCCACACCGCTCCACGCGACGCCTCGCTACGGACCTCGTCCGTGGACAAGGACCAGTCGGACCGAGTCTCTACAGAACCGTAAGCCGAGTCAAGTGTGCGGTCCCCTTTTGTGGCGTGATTTGGGTAGAGCTCAGCTGTTCCTCCTCCCTTTAGCTTCTCACTTTCCCTCTTTTGGATATAGATTAGCATAGACACGTTTGGTTATCAAAGGCAAAACCCTGGTTTAACATTATCTGCATGAAATCTGCTGTTAAATCTGATATAACATCACCTGTGATTTACCTGTGCACATTTCTGCTCCGGTGTTTTGATTACCCCTTTGATAAATAAACTACACGAAAGAGTTATTGACTATTGTTTGTTTGATTAGACTATGTGTAAGTCCCTGAATCGTGAAACACCCTTCAGACCTTTTTAACGAGCGCAATTAAGGACCGTATCTTAGCTCTTTGGGTTTAACCCTGGTGCCCCGTCTTGTCTCGTTTCTGCTAAGAAATATTCCTTAATCATAAACTGAATACATGTAGTTTGAGACCCTACAAGTGTTTGTTATAAAGTCTGACAGCAGCAGGAAGGAAAGACCTGCGAAACCTTTCCTTCACACAGCGAGGTCAATCTCTCACTGAAGCTGCTCTCCAGAGCAGACAGAGTGTCCTAATAACATTGACATTGCAGCAGTCAGCAGTCATATTGCAATTATTTCCATCATCGTGCAGCCCTAATGCGGACCCTTTATGGTCTTGAGCATCGTCAGAACATGCTTAAACAGCGGCAACCTGTCAAAAGTGTGAGATTCCATCCAAATCTGAACCACCCCGGTCGCCCCCTGTAGGTCTGAGGGAGGCACTGCACTTCTCTTGATGTCGCGCTACATCTGGACGGGACAGATGTGAGAGGAACATCAAGGTCTCTGGGGAAAGCAGCGAGAAGAAGAAGAAGAACAAGCCTAACAAGATGACACTGAATTAAATATGCAATTCCTAAACTACTCTCTCATTCCTGTACATTTTAGGTCTAAAGTTGTGTTATTTGTTGATTTTTAATGATTTTTAAATGATTTTTTAGAAGACTGTGTGCTTTAGTAATTGATTTATTACTATTGTTATGCTGTTATTTGTAGCAGTAAAAAAGTAGCATTCACAGTAGTAGTAGATTTAGTCATGGTTTTACTTATAGATGTGGTAGAAGTAGTAGTATCCGTCACAGCCATATGTACTTGTATCAATCAAAACAAAAGTATTCGTAAAGCACATTTCTTACAGTACTTAAGATAGTACTTTACAGAATAAGAGTGTTTTTCAAACTTCCTATAATGGAATTTCCCCATGTGGGACAATAAAGGAATATCTTATCTTATCTTATCTTAAAATCACACTGCAAAGCGTAAATAATCATTCTAAAACTAATGTAAAAGAGAAAGTGCAGATATATTTCACTAATAAGCCCAACCAAGCAGTAGTAGTAATAGTACACATAGGCAAAGAGAAAATAAAATAAAACGTTAATAGGTTCATGAAATAAGTAGTATTTATCTTGTTCTGAGTGTATTTTGACAGTCTTAAAATGAGATTGCCAATGGAACAAGCATAACATGTATTACATTTTCTAAGTGAATGATAAGAAATGCTACTGTACTTGAAATAATAACTTCTATTGGCAAATCGTATTCTAAGAATGTCAAAATATACTCAAATCATGATGAATATTACTTAATTAAATCACTTTAAATGCATTATCTTATTTAAGTTTCAATTTGTTTCCAGTCTAGTAGTTATAGTTGAGCGATGCAGCCTTTTCCCCCCCATTGTCAAACCATTTCAATAAACCGATTGATTTGAGTTTGAGCGATTGACACGCCTTTTATCAGCCGGAACGTTCCAAGTCAAAACCGCTCTGACATTTTGTGCACAGGTCGGCAGAAGTGCGGGGGGGACGGCGAAACCCTTTGTCATTCCGTTTACCCCCTTGATGTACCCTGCCCGTGTTTTATATGGAAATGCCGCGGTGCCTATCTCCCCCTCCGGCAGGTACAAGCGCAGATAGTGAGCTTGGACTGTCGAGGCTCCCTAACAAGGCTCCCTAATCCCTGTGATCCCGTCTTTTCTCCCGCGCTCAGCTGTTTTCACCGCTCTGCTTCACAGCCATCTGCAGAAAGTGCCCCGCTTTTGGCTTTCGAGCTCCTTTACGGCTCTCTCTCTGTAGGCTTTTTCTTGCAGGTAAAAGCCGGGCAGAACACAAACCTGTGACATGCGGCATTGACTGCGTGAACCCCAGGGTGGTGGACTAAGGGCTCTCAGAAGGGTCAAAAACAGCAGTATTTTTTTTGTTCTGTATTAAGCAAGTCCACACGCGAGAGGTTAGACGTGGGCTTTAGATTGAAAATGGGATAATATTGTGAATGTTGTTTTGCATGTCGCGTTTATTGTTATATTTTACAGACATTCCACATTCGTCTGTTTTCATGTGTTAGTTGAGGTTTAATTAGAAACACGTTTCTATTTGAAGGACATAATATTGTTGTCAAGTTTCTCCAAAAAATATAGAGAAATGAATTGTAATATTGCCCACTCCTACAACATGTAAGATAATAGTCATATTTGAAGCGTATCTGACATAAAAAATAAAATGAAAACTTGATCAGTACCAAATCATTACACAACAAAGCAGCAATGATGTGTGATTGTTAAAAGTCGACTATAAGGATTCGTGCCTTAGTAAAGCATGAACAAAGACTTATTTCATAGTGAACAAATAGTATATTAAGAACGATTCAGACTTAGAAACTACATAACTAATACAAACTAAATAAGTAGTTACTAAGCCTGAATCAAGCTCAATAATCTATATGTTCATTAAGTGAATTAAGTCTATGTTCATGCTACGTTAAGGCAAATTAAGGTGTTGAAAAATGTGTTAACTGGACTAGACGTTATTAAATCAGAATTTCAAAAAACTATTTCAATAATATACTTTATTCACAAATGCTAGGTTTAAAACCCTATATGGTTGATATTGTACAATGTAAATACTCGCTAAATGTGTCAAAAGTACAATTCCAAATTCAGAAAGTTGGGGAAATTCATTAAAAAATACCTCAATAATCCCAATAGTCCTGTTAATATTTCTGTTTTTGCAAGACCTGTCAATATAACTCTACATTTAATTTGTAAAAGTTTTGTTTTTTTAATGCAATATATACCATGTCACTGTATGTTCCAACTCGATCTCGACACACATGTCTTTTTCAGATGTATGTGTATTCAAAAAACATTATAGAACCGAAGGGTCAGAGAAGCTTTATGAATTCCGTTGGATCCCTGGAGTTGGACATGAGAAACAAAGCCGAGCACAGTGGGGCATGTGCCGCGGAGATGCAAAGAGCAGAAAGACAGATGAAGGCACCGAGCTCCGCCAGCTTTAAGAAAAACCTCCAGGCTTGACTCTGGGCCCGTCTTTAATTGGCAGGCCAGTGTGCGCTTGGATGACCACCAAGCACAAAATCGGCCAGAGATTACCGGAGGGCAGATCGGGCACGCCACCATCACATCCCGCCACATGGCACGAAATCGCTCCCCCGATTCGCCCTGCTGCTGCTGTACCCGCCGTCCCGCCCCGACATCCCGATGGCGTCTTCCATCTGCTGGTGTTGTCGTCGTGGAGGGTTTTTTTGGCACGGGGGTCCGACGCGCGGAACCAGACAGGGCAGGTGCCGGGGCTCGCCAGTGCCAATGCGCGGCGGTGGCACGCGTGGAAAGGCATATCGTTGACCTACTAGGGCGGTATCCAGGTCCAAAAGGGCCTCAGGTTACGGCAGTGAAAGCTGTGAGACGGAGGCGGCTTGTAGCGCTCCGACTAGGTCAACGTGAAGGGAAGACGATGCTCAGTGAACAAGGTTTACGGAAGAATCGAGATGTGTCAGAGTTGTCTTTCTTATGTGGTTCATTTACTCTATTTAGCTATGAAGATGAACTGCAATATCAGGGCTACATCAGGGCTTTTTCCCACGTTTTGATCAATCTCAATTCTTGATTCAGTCTCATTAAAAACAGAGAAAGATGTAGGGCTGTGGTCACTAGAGAAAGGCCTTGTGCAGCTTCTTTTTCCAGAAGAGGAGCGGGAAAAACCTCTGAAAACGATGAAGTATTGCTACTATCTGACCGAGACTGGACACACAATCTCACAGGATTTCATAAAAACAACTAGTATTTACAAATGTGCAACTTGATATTTACATGTTGAAAAAGACACAGAATGACACAAATGAACTCGCAATTGAAATCCTTACAATCCCATTAGCCGACTGCTGGTCCACCGATTTATAGACGAAACGAAACGACCAACAGCCGTAGAAAATTTGCTTTCAACCTTAATTTCATGAACATACAGTATACAACAAGGGATACTTTTAATCAATGCCATTTAAACCTTTGACACATTTTAAACTGTCCTCCAAATTCCATACTTTGCACCAAAACAGATGCTTTTACTGACAAGGCTGACTGCAGACATCACAAAAAAAAAAAAAGAAAAAAAGATTCATAGCACAGCATAACATCCACTTCAACTGATGCATTATTAAATGAATTAAATGAAATATTATCGCTTGAAATGTTACGACTTGGCTAACGATCATAAAATGGCACAATCAATCAATCACAGACCGAATCTATATTAGCGACAATGTTTTCATTTGTCTATAACACTAGAGTGATTATTGGACAAGCAAAATGAAGCCCAAGATCAATAAAAATATGTTCAAAATCAAATATGGCTTGTGTTGAAATGTCATTGCAATTTAGCTACATTCAAGAATCCATTTAGTTTGAGCTGAACACACAGCTTCCATTTGAAAACATCCACCAGGAGTAACCATGCTCTACCCCTTATGACATTTTCTTTTTCCTTTAATCCTCTAGAAAACTGCTCTAACCACACTTTCGCACATTTTCCTTCCCATGAACACTTAGAACCAACTTATGATTGTATGGTAACGCTGTGTTGAGTGCGGACAAAGACACTATAGTGTTGAAACGAAAATGTGCGTCTCGAATCAGTTTAGCTGCCTCTCTCCATCTCCATCCAAAGCAAACAATGAAGTCCAAACCACTTTCCCCCCACACCCCGAGGAGCCCGTGTGTACATTCCCAGCCACAAACAGCTCCGCGGTAAAGGGCTGGGCGACCATCTATTATCGAGTGTTTATTTAACTCCAGAGAAGACAGACAAAACAGGACGTCAGAGCCGAGATGTTTGGACAAAAATGTGTTTGGATTCCAATGGCCGAGGAGAAGGGATGCACAAAGGTGGTCTGAAGGGGGCGTGAAACTAACTGTACGTGTTAAAAAGGCTGATGAACGCAGTAGCAGTAGCCCGCTTTCTTTTCCTCCTGTATTTAGGCGTCAATTTAGACTAGTGACCTTGTGTAACACCACTAAACGCCCAAAGTGGAAGGGATTTCGTTCCATGTCAACCGATAGGGATAATAAGATGAACTACCGTATTTTCCGGACGATAAATCACACCGGAGTATAAGTCGCACCAGCCAAAAAATGTATAATAGAGATGAAAAAAACATATATAAGTCGCACTGAAGTATAAAATCTAAGACCAAGAACAGACAATTCATCTTGAAATGCAATTTAAAATAATAACAGATGAGAGAACATGGTGAATAGGTGTACGTATGCTAACGCTAACACCTTCAGCTACATGAGGCACAGACAGAACTGTGGTAAGTGTCTGGTATGTTAACGCAACATATTAACAGTTATTCAGATAACTATAGCATAAAGAACATCCTAACAAGTTTACCAAAGCATCAGTTTTACCCCAAATCACTAAATCCATTGAATTCTTCTTCCTCTGTGTCACTTCTAAACAACTCCACAAACTCCGTAGGTAGAGGAAGTGCAGATTCTTCTTCTGTGTCACTTAAAGCCTAGAGCGCCCTCTTGCGGTTGTCAGTGTGAAAATAACGAATATTATCGTTATTTGTAAGTCACTCTGGAGTATAAGTCGTACCTCAGCCAAAACTATGAAAAAAGGACTTATAAGCATTTATTTTCTTTTTTTGGTTATTTTATTGACCACCCAGAAGTTGCCAATCTGACCTGAAACCACAAGTCAAGGAGGCAGAGGTCGATCCCAGACTGGGAGAAGAAGTTGGGAGGCCTGCGCTTGTGTATATTTGAATCCAGTCAAGGCCACATAATACGCAATCTCCCACTAGAGCAACGTGGTATGTAAATAATCTTTGTTTTGTGAAGTTTGTATATAATATACTGTATGGGATAGTTTCAGTTTATTTTGGCTCTGGATAAGAGGCAGAAAAATGCCTGTTACTTCCAAATACTTTCAAAAACGCAACTAAAAATGTCTAAAAGATGCAATACCACAAAAAATCAGATCATTACTATTACCACTAGGGAGAAAGTCGACTAAATGTACCTTTGGTTGACTAAAAACATGCTCTCTCAACCAATAGAGCTCTCAAAATGATTAAAAATGTCTATCTGACCACTGATTGAATTTTACAAGGCATTTTATTGTTTTTGCTCTAAAATCCTTGTGTTGACACGGCACCATTGTAAAAACGGTCATGACTCTCATGGTCTCATATTCTGAAAGCAATATTGATATCTACTATGACAGAGTATTTGGACTCATTTGCATAACTAATACTTGACATGTCGGTAATAAAGCACCACATTTACATTAGAGGCCGCGGCGGTTTCAGAGCAGCGTGTTCATAATTATTCAATTGTTTCGTGCGAGGAGATTTGTTTCCCCACTGGCTTTGCATTTGATCCATGTATCTAAGACTGGCAGTGCCGCTTAGCTGGGCCTCGTCTCATGAATGAATAACAATTTTAATCAATGTGCCTTTTGTTTGGGGCGCACTGTAAAACTGAAGACGTGTGCCGAGCTCACCTGACCCTTTTATCAGCCGCGCACAATACCGAACCTCATTTTGAATCCGTGCGGTGCTCTCTATACGTGTAAATGAATTAGAAGAACAATGTATCACTCAGAGTATCAGTAGACTGCGGTTTAATTACACTTTGTGGACTTTGGTTCAGAAATTGGTCTTGGTTACTTTAAATGTTTGATTTGAAGGGGAAGAAAAATGCCAAATATGATGCATTATTTGTGTTGTTGTCAGCCTTTAAACATGCTCTTGAGTACCATTGGTTTGGCCTCTTGTGTTGTCATGTACTTCCTGGTCTTGGAACGCAATTGTACTGATTGTGATTAGATGGGAGAAATTCACACAAGTCTGGCGATGATTTATGGACTTAAAAAACTGTAGAAAAAATTCTCAGAGCCACGTCACAGATAGAGAAAGCATCAGTTAGCGAGGAGATTCAGAACGGGGTGTTTTTGACGCTCGGAGGGGAGTGGACTTTCTAACCAGGATTCATTCAAACTAGCCTAAATGAAGCTAAATGCAACTCCAGGTATGTTTTTGATGAGGGAACAATGTTAGAACATGGTTAAAAGCTCAGAAAAGTCAATTTTGGATACTAATTTATGTGTCCTTTAAAAATACATGTATTTTATTTGTAGGTGTCGAATTTTTTTTCCTCTTGCCAAAATATCTGTCAATAAAATCAGATGCTTGGCCTTATTTAGTTGACAAGTTGAAATGATTAAGTGAAAATCCCTAGACTAAAGTCCAAAGATTTAGAGCAACAAACAGAAATAATAAATACAAATGTTGTATTTTCAAAACTATGAATCAAACAATAATCAAATTTCAAACTTTATAACTGGATATTTCCTTTGTTGCCGTGTTGGAAATAACAAAAAACACTTCAAGGACCATCTTTAGGACATGACCGCAAAAGAAGAGCTGAAATGTGATGGTTGAGGAGAGCTTAGATTTATAACGGCCATTTTTCATGTAGTCTGCCATTTCTTGTTTCAATTAGGAGGAGTTACTTCTTTCTACTCACTACTTCAACCCAACTCTTCAAAGTGCAACTGATTTATGGCAAAACCCCTGTTATTTTAAGGTTTTTTGAGACGTTCCTTACTACTGGAATACTGAATCTAGAAATAAAGTTTGTATCATGACTGAAAACAAAATGGGAAAACCTTCATTAACTGGCAAAAGTAAGATATTAGAATGCACAAAATTGGACTGAATCACAGGAGGAAATGGCTTTGAACAAGTGCCAAATATGAAATATGAATATGAAACAAATTAAACCGGATTCATACAGAGGAATAAACAATAAAGAAAAAAGCTAGGACTAAACCAAGACAAAACCAGGACTAATTCAGGGCAAAAACTTGGACTGTACAAGTAATGCTTTAGGGAACAAACCAGGACAAATTCGGGACTAAACCAAGACTAAAACAGAATTAATTCGGGACAAAAATAAGACTACATCTGGATCATAAACATACAACTAAACAAAGACTAATTCAGGACTAAAACTAGGACTAAACCAGGACGAAATTGAATTGCTCTGATTGTACCAAGAGAAAATCGGGTGCACAGAAAACATTCATCCAACTAAAGCACAACTATTTGTGCAAATTTAGTTTGACCCACTCCAAATTTTCTATTTTTTGCTCTTCTACGATGTGGCGGAGGCCGGCGATGTTAAAGCAGTTCAAGGTGACGGTCAAACCTGAAACGCAGGCTAAAGGACAACACTTAACCGAGCCCTGGCCCAGTTGGGCTTTTCAGCAGAGCACGCAATGTGCTTTTACAGAACAGGCAGACATTTGGTAAATTGTCAGCCCAAATACCAACCCATAATGTTGTTCTCCCATGGTCTACCAGCTTTGTTCCTCTTCATGTGCATATTGGAACTGAAAAGCCCATATTTTTTGCACAACATCCATTTAAACTATGTAGTAACTAACCTGTTTGACCTTAGGCTAGTCCTCCTCCTAATCTTAACCCAAACCATTATCTCAACCTCTAAATTTTGACCATAATCTGTTTCCTAACCTAAATCATAACCCGGTTTCTAAACTCCCTTGCTTCAAATGACCAAAGAAGACCCTCCCACTGGAGCATTGCCCGAGCAGCCAGTCCCTTCAGCATTCTGACATAAGGGGGCGTCAAAAAAAGTCTTAAGACGATCTTACCACGGATGGTAATTTGTACCACATGTCTCTCAAGACTTAAATATTCTCGCAACATTCAGATTCAGAACAGTATACAGTAACAGTACAGTACAGTAAACCCGACTGAAACAACCGTGTGGGAAGACGAAACCCGTGGTCAAGGAGAAGATGTCAGCGTTCATGAGAAGTGTCAAATCATTGGCACAGAGCAGAGAAAACATTAAGTAGAAGCAGAAACGAATCTACTACAGATCTGACCCCCAGTGAGAGTGTTTGGGACGATCTGGAGAAGGCTTTAGAACGTGTGCCTCTTTTTTCTGTGGCGACTTTTTTTTTTGTGGACAGGCAGTGTATATATGTTAATTGGGCCTTAGACTCCAGACTCATTCACCCTAATGTCCCAATTTAAAGGTGCACTTATCGTAGATGTGAGACGCACTGACGCCCCAAAAGGACTGAGAGGGAGAGATATAGTAACGTGTGTGAGCAGCACCAACTCTACTGGGGAAAACAGCAAGTAAAACACTAAAGCATGTAAACAAGACCGATGAGTAGTGCTTATTCTGCCCCAAAAATCTCTGCAAGGACTGTAACAACCCTTTATTTTACGAAATTTTCATTTTCCGAGTCCAGATGGGCTTAGGATTGCACATGTGCCGGCTCGTCTGGATTTTTTTGGTTCAATCTAAACTCTATTGTACAGTGGCTTCCTTTTTTTTTTAAAGGCCTGAAGGCTCTAGTCGACAGGACAGTTGGAGCGTGATAGATCAGTCAGTCTGATCAGATATGAACATTTACACAATCACAAAAATCTATATACCGTATTTTCCGCACTATAAGGCACACTTAAAAATGTGTACATTTTCTCCAAAAACGACAATGCGCCTTATATATGGATTCATTCTGGTTGTGCTGGAACTCGAAGCGATTTTGTGTGGTACACGTCTTGTTTTGCTTAATGCGCCTTGTAGTCCAGTGTGCCTTATATTACAAAAATGATCGAAAATAGACCATTCATTGACTGTGTGCCTTATAGTGTGAAAAATATGGTATATATATATATATATATATATATCTTACATTCATTAATTTACATTCACTGCAGACCTTCAAAGTAACTTACAGCATCTTTAGTTTTGACGTACACCAATTATAAAGCAGTGACTACGGTAATTTCCTCCTTCCCTCTAGCCCAATGCCGTTAGTGTTTTTCCTCAGGCCTATGAAATATTTCAAATTATGGTTGCGCATAATATATGTACAGTGGAAATGAGATTTTATTTTTTTTCATCATGCAGAAAACGAAAGGAAAATACTTGACTGATAAGAGCGAGGCAAAGAAAAACAACATGCTAAAGTCCTTGAGGAAGAGGAGGCACGAGAGTATGAAATGAGAACATAAGAGAAGCTGAGGAGGAGGAGGAGGAGGAGGAGGGGGAGGGAGAGAAAAACACACCACTTGGAAAACTGGAATAACTGCAAAAATGATCATTGTGAATTGTTTTGTACATGGCATTTTGCATAGTTTTCTTTTTTATTTGTGTGATGTGATGAGTTTTGTTCTATAATAAAAGTGCAATTCACATTCTGTCACTTCCCATCAACGTGAAAATCTGGACGAGCTATTTTGCCAAATGCAGATCACCGAATGTTGTTGACTTTTATGAATAGAAATAGTTGTAAAAATAGAAATTACTATTTAAACTATACAATTTAAAGCTGTGCTACCCGACTTTCTTGGTTTTTCCACCACAAAGTATCTCTTAAAAGCCGCAATGTATTTAATTAAAAAAAAGTATTGGCGTTGGTAGTCCATCCCTGCTTCCCTCCGCCTGAAAAAAAAAAAAGTCTAAATCTGTGCACGTGTCCAACAAAAAAGGATCTATTTGGGTTTTTTTTTTAAGTAAAAAAAAACCCAAAAATACATATATATTCCCGAAGACAAACGTCCAAGGCATTTTGAGTTTAGAAAAGGCCATGCTGGGTCAAAACATGTATCTTATATCAATAGCCATGCTGTAATAAAGGCTTTTTAACTTGTATTACTTGTCTTCAAGTATATTTAATACACATTTTGCTATTATTTTTTCTTTTTTTTTCTGAAAGGGGCAAGAAGTGTCATTTTCTCCAATTGAGCAACACTTTTTGATAATGCCTTTAAAATCAATATTTTTCCCTGCGCTCCTTATCATTTCTATTCTTGACTTTGAATACTTACTTCCTCCTGCTGTGGACAGATAATCACTCCAGGTTCAATATCAGAGTTTAGTGGCTTGAAAACGGCACGCCGCCGTCTCTTCCCACCGACGCATTTCCGATCAGCTCTGACCACATCCTGCGGAGTCATTTTTTTTTTCCCTTCTAATGCGTGACAATTTGCTTCCCATTTCTCTCGCCATCCACCAAATATTCTGCCGTTTCATTACCCGCCGCCCACTCTCCCGCCTGTTGACTTGTCATTCGAGTCCTCTTGCCCTATCATCACCATTCCGCTCCACTTACCCCCCCCCTCTCTCTGTGCCAGTATCCGAGATGGTGTTAAGCTGCGGCTCATTGCACCGTGGCATCGCTTACTGGGCACTGGCCATGTGGAAGCTATCGGGCAAGGCGAGCTGTACTCAAAAGGATCGTGGCGGCGAGGAGAGATGGGGATTCGCCCTTCTCGTCTCCTCTCCAAAAACCTGTATTTTTCTACTTAGATGATCTGGTTGTTTACAGCTCAGTGGCAGCCGGGCTCTCTGCTGGGCTAATTTGTCACCTAGTGGAAAAAAAGCTAGGCGCCATGCACAGCGGAGTGGAAGTCGGAGAGCTTGTTATGTCGGGAGACAAAGTGTGGAGAAGATGAGAAGGGAAATGGGCAGATAGGAACTGGTTCAAGTGTGGACGGAAATGGGGGGGGGAAAAGTACATGACATGGTTTGGATGTGGAGATGGTCTGATGTAGATCGTTTGGTTTTCTAGCCGACATCGACGTCCAATATTTGATCTGCGTCTGTGGTTGATAATGACATTTCGATTTTAAAATGGCAGAAACATTGATGTTAAGTGTAGTATACATACTTTTTACAGTTTTACTTTATAATAACTCCACCTTAATCACCCTTCACAAATCACAAATCATGAAGAAAGATTGTATTAATAAAAAACAAACATGATTAACTACTTAATTAAAGTTAGCAGATCGGGTAGGACAAGTAGGTATTTGTTCATTATGAATTACCGTATTTTTCGGACTATTTTTCGGACTTTTTTCATAGTTTTGGCCAGGGTGCGACTATGTTTTTTCTTCCCTATTATGCATTTTTTGGCTGGTGCGACTTACTTAAATAAGGTAAGTCTTTTGACCACCCCTATGCTTAGGATTTGCCTTTCAGATGTCTTTGTCGTTTGTCTCCTAACCTGGCTCACAGCAGAGGAATTCTCGCAATATTTGTTTCACCAACTCGTGAGAATCCATCTGGGCAGGCTCACGCTGTTCGGTTTGAGCCCGGAACAATCACCGCGCAGCATTGTAGTTTGGGCGGAAGTCAAAAAGACGAACCTAAACAAACATGGCGACGCCGACAAACGTACAATGGCCTATTTTAGCAGATTTAAGGACTATTTTCTTGTTTCAAAGTGTGCACATAGAAGCGCTTTGTGTATTTGAGGACAGGGGAAGAAGCCTGTGCTTTTCTCTGACAGGATTTAACATTGTTCCTGTCGACACTTTAACCAATCAGATTCAAATATATGTCATGACGTTGTGCTTTTTCCCCGACCGTCCAGATTGATATTGTGCAGCACTCAATTCAGAGAGCTACACATATCAATCTGGCGGAGTACGGTTGGTACAATTCAAGATCTCGCAATGTTTCATGACTCCAAGCTTCTTATTATAGGTCTCCATGTGAAGGACGTGCTCGGCTGACCGCGATGGTCCGGATATGCCTCTGTCACTGTGATAGAATCGCCCTAACGATGATCCTATAACTCGCCCAAATCCCCAATATTCATATGCTATTGGTGCCTGCCCGGCTTTTGGACTCTTATTCTCCACGCATGGGTCAGTAATGAGCTGGTTTGGTTTCGCTGTCCCTTGCCACAGGCGTGTTTTTTATACATGTGCAGCTAGAGGGAAAACACGGAATGAGGCCACTAAAATTCAAAACATTCCGTCTGTGTCAAAATAGATAAATAAATAAGCAGGATCAACGTTTGCTATATGTTGCGTAATTTGCATTTCTTATATAACTGAGACTTTTCTTTTTTTCTTCTTCAAAACAATAATTACAATGAAAGTAAAAGCATGTTGGAACATATTCTGGAACAATATTGACAACAGAAAATGCTGAATAAATTGGGGCTGGCACAGATACATAGCACATTCTGACGGTTGAATAATAATATATTTATAAATACATTAAAACGTTTACCCAGCTACTAATCAATATTAAAACCATCAAAAATATATAATCATTTTAAGTCGCATTTTAATCACACCAGCCTAATAGAGAAGAAAAAACATATATAAGTCGCACTGGAGTATAAGTCCCATTTTTGGGGGGAATTTATTTGATCAAATCCAAGACCAAGAACAGACATTTAATCTGGTATGTTAACATATGAACAGTTATTCAGATAACTATAGCATAAAGAACATGCTAACAAGTTTACCAAAGCATCAGTTTTACCCCAAATCACTAAATCCATTGAATTCTTCTTCCTCTGTGTCACTTCTAAACAACTCCACAAACTCCAGAGGAAGAGGAAGTGCTGATTCTTCTTCTGCGTTGCTTAGAGCCTAGAGCGCCCTCTTGCGGTGGTCAGTGTGAAAATAATCAAGTATAAAACGCACCCCGGCCAAACTATAAAAAAAAAGATGTGACTTATAGTCCGGAAAATACAGTATATCAGAAATTGTAAAAGAACACAAAGTAACATTTTTTAAAAAAAACAGAAAAATATGTTATGATGAAAATGCCATTATATTGTGTAAAAAAAATAAAGGTTGTGGTTTTGAAACTGGTACACAACGTCAAGCCAAGGTAGTGAAATCCAACTGAAAATTGTTGTATTGTGACAGCATCAATAGAAAAGATTCCCGCACACACTATACATGCAAGATAAAAGACGCCTCGGCACAAGGCCCTCATCAGGCCCGATTCACATTGTGCCAGGCAGTATGTGGGAATCTTTTCTATTGCTTTTCTACTGATGCATTTTGGGTTTTTCCATCGCCTCCAAAGCACCAGTCTCCAAGAATTTGAAGTACGTCCTTTTACACTAATTCTGACACGTTGCTGAATGTCTTTTGCTACTCTTCACCAAATGCATGTCCGGCTCTACCAATTCTAATCATGTCACTGCTGCAAGTTAAGGAATTATATTTAAGTCTCAATGTTTTCCCCCTCAAAAATGAAATAATGCATACAATAAATCAGTAAAACAAAAAAGGACATACTATAAAAATGCCTATTTTACCATCTACTTGAAATATACAAAACCTCCACAAACTAAAAAAAGAGAAAATCTGTGAGACTCTTAAACACCATCTTATTTCACAACAAATCATTCACGTTTCCCATAGACATATTACCAAAGCAAGCAATAATGAGTGCACAAAAGCATCATTCATGAACTGGAAAACAACCCTTCGGGGAAAGCCATGCATTTTAGCAAAGTAGGCGTCGCGGAATTGCTCGGTTTTGATGTTGCAATCTCAATAGCGAATTAATGGTCCCCTCGCGGGCAGAAAAACGCATTGTAAGACCAATAAAGCCACAAAGAGGAGATCTATGGAGCAGCGTGTAAACAGTAGTTTACGCTAAAAGCCTGACCGCAAGGGATCGCGGCGTTCATGACACAGAATCTGAGCTCTATCATTGATCGTTGAAAATTTTTGTTTTTTTAGACAAAATATCCAAACAGGACAAATGTTAAACTAGCGCTGGGCAATAGGGAGGATTTGCGATCCCTTTCACGCGACGATCTGCTGTTTGGATCAAATATCGCCATATCGTGATTCGCTAGTTTTCTGTTGAATGCTGCCCATTGCAATGACGTGTAGATTGTAAGAAGAAGCAGATGACTTTAGCAACCTCCTCAAGGCAATATAAAGTTACATAGTAAAATCATGATGTAATTGTATTTAGCATATCGTGTTAAACCATACTAGCCACACTAGTTTGCCACTTTTTCTGTCTATATACCCTATTTTCCGGACTATAAGTCGCAAAAAATGCAAAATAGAGAAGAAAAAAACATGTATAAGTTGCACTGAAGTATGAAATGTGTGAAAATAACAAATACTATCATATATAAGTCGCTCCGGAGTATAAGTATATAAGTTTAAATATAAGTATAAGTCGCACACTGGCCAAAACTATGAAAAAAGTTGCGACTTATAGTCCGGAAAATACGGTATGACTTTTTGCTGATGGAGAAGACATTTAGCTTCGCACCAGTTTTCGTTTCATATGGTTACGGTTCGTATGATCAGTAATTTCAGATAAATAAACCATAAACCAGCTCAAACCGTCTTCATTTCGACGGTTAACGGCCATTTCTACCCCAACCCTTCACCCCAATGACAAACTACGGTCTCTCAAACGTTGTAACATCACATGAACCCAACCTATTAGGATCATTGCATCAAGACTCGCGCTCGCTGCAGCCTGTTATTCCGCGCGGCTGGGCTCGGGAAGATGGATAAATTAGAGCCCGGGGCCATTAGTCATGTGTGACCCGGCCGGCCGTAATCAAGAGCCCAATACAACAGAGAGATACCACCGCTGAGGGCAAAGCACGCTAGCAATTTATCACCACAACATCAGCTGTACAATGGCTCTTTATTAACGGTGCACTTAAACGGTTGGTGGTCAAGTGCGGGGCGGCCAAGGTCGGGGCCCCGGGTCGTCGAGTGGTGTATAAGAAGACCGTCAGGGTGCAGTTAAAGCCGTTCTTTATTTGTGGGTATGCTGCTATGGTTTTCCGCGGAGGTTTGGAGATAGCTTGGAATTATCTGCGTTTGAATGCGCCTCAGCGATGGGAAATTATCGTTTTTGCAAGTGAGGTGTTATTGAAAGATCTCGAGAAGGAACTTTGAGGTCAAAATGAGGGATGTCGCAATAGCAAATGTTAGTGTTATGATTATTCTGAGAAAAAACAAGTATGTACGATTGAGACTGTGAAATCTTTCATTTTCGTTAATTTCCTTTGTGAAATGTAACTCTCTGAAATGCAAAATTAAGTTAAATGTGACAAAAACAGCAGAATAAAAAGTTATTTATACAAAAAAATGTATGACAGAAAATGCGCTGACGATTAAGGACTGGATTATATTAAAAAAAATACATTCCTACTTAATTTGAAAACGGATAAATTTGACAGACTTTGGACTAAATGCAACGTTTTATTTGGGTTTTGTGCGCTATAATTTTCGCTTATTTTGCTTTAGTATTTGCTGAATGTCTCATGTTTTGATTTTATGTCTGTTTTCTCTCTGGTCTAGTTTTTTATTTCCCCTTGTTTTTTTATGTGTTGTTAGATCAAAATTTTTTTTAAGTTTTTTGGGCTGTATAATGAATAAAAAATACTTAATTTTACTTCTACAATCTTTTTTTGTATTATTATATTGTCACCTGAATAATGCTTAGTGACAACATCCATACAGATCCCATAATAAGCAAACAGCATGCAGGAGCCTTATAATGTGTCAAAATCAGGACATTTACCAATCGCAATCATTGAAAATAAAGTTGAATAGCTCTGCAGTAGGTGTGATCAATCATATGATTTCTGGTTGAAAAAAATTATCAAAAAAACTATCTTTTCCATGTAATTTTGTCTAAAAGTAGTTGTTACCGACGCATTTCACCGGAGTTTATTTTTATTCACAGTCACAATTCCGTCACTAATCTCAGTGCTCCGAGACGCAGCAAGAATTCAACTTCTTCTTTTCTCGTCCAAAAAAACACATCTACATCCCTGTAGGTGGCGCCGGTCCGGTTACTACCCCATTGATTTTCGAACACTTCTACTAATTTTCATGTGGCGTTGTACAATGCAGCAGAAGGGCAGCGTTTATCCTATTTGAGATGGAGAGAGAAAGCGATTGATTGAGAGAGAAGGATATAGAGACGGGTGTAGAGAGAGAGGAAGAGACGACCGATAGAGGTAGAGAGAGAGAAAGGGAGCGTTGTGGTGAGACGGAGAGCGAGATTCTTGGGACGGTTTGAGCGAGAGAGGGAGTGAATGAGATAAAGAGCTGAAAAGAGGAGAAGGGATGAGATGGGAAGAGAGAGACATTGAGAGTTAGACGAGGAGAGTGTAGAAGAGAGAGTGTTAATGGGAGCTGGATAGAGAGGAAGAGAGGAAGCAAGAGATGAAGAGGAAGAGAGGAGAGAACAAAGAGGGAGGGAGAGAGGAGGTGAGAAAACAAGCTGGGAAGTGAGGAACATGTATGGAGGAGAAGTGATAAGAGAGAGAGGGAGATGGAAAGATGGAAACAAGAAAGAAAGAATGAGAAAATGTGGTGATGGAGAAAGTGAGAGAGGAATGTAGAGAAGGAAAAAGAGAACGATGGAAAGAGAGAAAGGCGAGTGAGATAAATGAACGGAGGAAGAGGGAGTGAGAGAGAGAGAGAGGGCTGGAAAGAGCTAAAAATATGTTGATTGAGAAAGGGAGAGAAGGACGGAAAGACGGGGATTGATGGAGAGAGGGAGAGTGACACAGGAATAGATGAAAGGAGGGGAACGAGACGGGGTGAGGAGAGAGAAAAAGAGGGAAAGAGGAGGTGAGAAAAAGCACTGGAAAGAAGATGGAATTCTGCGATGGAGAAAGCGATGAAGGAGATAGAGAGGGGGCGACAGAGAGAGAGGGATGGGGACAAAGGGAAAGGTGTAGTTAGAGGTAGAGAGTAAAGAGGACGGAGAGAGTGAGGGATGATGACAGGGAATGAGAGAAAGGTGATAGAGGGGAGAAAGATGGTGATGGAGAAAGGAAGAGAGAGATGTCAAGAAGGGAAAAAAGAGAATGAGAGAGGGAATGAGAGAAGGGGTGAAAAAGAGAGCTGTGAAGATAAAGAATGATGAAGAGAGGGACGTCAAGAAGGAGCTGAAAAAAGAGAGAGGAAAAAGGAGACCGGAAGAGATGAGATAGATGAGAGATGGAAAGAGAGAGAGAGAAAGTTGAAGAAAGCGGAAGAAGAGAGTGAGGAGATTGGAAGAGAAAACAGAGGAGGCACAATAGAGAAAGAGGGTGATAGAGAGAGCTGGAAATAGGGAAAAAGAGAAGAGAAAGAGAAGGGAGAGAGAAATTAGCTGATGAAAAGAGGTAGACAGGAAGCAATAAAGAGAGAGAAGAGAGATGGACGGAAAGAGAGCGAGAGAGTGCGGAGAGATTTTGAGAGAAAATGGAGAAAGGTGAGAGAATTAGCTGAAAAGAAGGAGAAGAAGAAGCGCTACGGGGAATGTAAGGAAGAGATAGAGAGAGAGAGAGAGAGAGAGAGAGTTGAAAATAGGGAAAAAGAGAAGAGAAAGGAAAGCAGGGGGAGAGGAATTAGTAGAGAAAGAGAGAGAGAGACAGTTTGATGGCGAAAGGTAGAGATGGAAAGATGTAAACAGGAAGCGATAAAGAGAGAGAAGAGAGATTTTGAGGGAAAATGGAGAAAGGTGAAAGAATTAGCTGTAAAGAAGGAGAAGAAGAAGAAGCGCTAAGGGGAATGTAAGAAAGAGATAGAGAGAGAGAGAGAGAGAGAGAGAGAGATGGAAATAGGGAAAAAGAAGAGAAAGGAGAGAAGGGAGAGATACATTTGCAGAGGAAGAGAGAGAGAGAGTGAGAGACAGTTTGATGGAGAAAGGTAGAGAGATGGAAAGAGGTAGACAGGAAGCGATAAAGAGAGAGAAGAGAGATTTTGAGGGAAAATGGGGAAAGGTGAGAGAATTAGCTGTAAAGAAGGAGAAGAAGAAGCGCTACGGGAATGTAAGAAAGAGATAGAGAGAGAGAGAGAGAGAGAGAGAGAGAGAGCTGGAAATAGGGAAAAAGAGAAGCGAAAGAGAGAAGGGAGAGAGAAATTAGCACAGGAAGAGAGAGAGTGCGGAGAGATTACGAGAGAAAATGGAGAAAGGTGAGAGAATTAGCTGTAAAGAAGGAGAAGAAGAAGCGCTAAGGGGAATGTAAGAAAGAGATAGAGAGAGAGAGATAGAGTGATATGGTAAAAGAGAAAGAAAAGGGGAGAGAGAGAGAGAGCTCGTGGAAGTGGCAAATAGAAAAAGCTGGAGTAGCCTAGAGCTCAGTGATTACGGAGTGATTTGAGCGTGCAGCTGAAATTGCCGCTGTTCCATTTTGTTCACGTATAAAAGCGGTGTGTACGGGGCCGAGCCTTTTCCCCGACACATAAAACAACCGCTAAGTTTTCATCGCCGAGTTCCCGGTCATTTTTTTGTTTTATTGTGAAGGCTCCTTTAAAATACAAGGCTCGGGGTCAAGTTCAGGCCCCCGCATCCGTCAACACCAAGGGGCGAGGGCAACTGAGGTGAGGGTGTAAAAAGGAGAAACATCTGGACTTTTAAAGGACGGGAGATCGTTCTTTTCGATAACGTGCGGTTAAGGGCAACGTTAGCGGTCATTTTGAAAGTGCTATTTTAGGTTACAAGCCTCAAGCATTTTTTTTTTATCATTATTTTGTATTAATTTGTAGTTTAATTCATTTTTCCAGCTTGTTTCAGATATTTTTCATGTCAATAACTCTTTTAAAATAAGTGATTGCAATGTCACTTGGCAATACCAGGAATGTAAAGATAAATAATCATCATATTTGATTGATTAGACTAAAAATCTACAAAAAAAAGAGATACGGCATGGCAAAAGATCTTGAAACTATTAAAAAAAACATAAACGGAAAGGAATCAATGAAAAACAAACTACTATTTACACAAAAAGTACCAGTAAACGGCACATTTACATGTAAAATTGACGAGTAAACGCATGATTTGCTCCCAAAACATCTGCTGCTTTTGGTCCAAATAAATATTCACACGTCACGTTCAAACAGGAAGTGTCTTGCCCAAGAACACAGCAACATGACGCACCAATTACACATTAAAACTCAATCATTTGTGGTCAAAAACTCTATTAAACTGATTTAACACAAAAACATCAACACCTCGTGATTAAAAAAATGCTATATTGATGCTTTTATGAGTTTGTGGTGAAGAGAATCATTATTTTATCCAACATGGCAGACATCGTTTTTCAAAAGTGGACGTCTTTCGTGGCGAGCTGTCAATCAAACGTCGACATCCTTTGCTAAACGCATGCTAATGTAGAGACAAAGTGTTTTGACAGAACACTCCGTCTTTAGACTTCTTCTAAACTGACCTAATTTTCCTAAAGATTACAGCCCTATATTGGTTGTGCTTTCAAGTGACTGCTAAAGAAAGATAATGCAACTATAAATAAAAAGGCTTTAAAGTGCTGCGTAGACACTGGAGCGTTTGGACGTTCTTCTGACGGAGCTTAAGTAAACTGCAGTCATTAGGAACACATGAAACGAATACACTGACTCCTTTAATCAGAGCGGAGTGGAGTATCATGCAAAGGTTTTAGTTTTTAATGATATAAATGTATATTATTGGGTTATTCATTTGTATGAAACGCCAATAAATAAATATTTGATGATTTATTTATGTACAAATCACCAGGATTGAAAACAGAATTTACTCCTGAACTAAAATATATTGTTTGAGTGCTAATAATGAATTATATTTTTTAAAATTAACACTACCAATGGACAACCACAGTTTTATTTTCATATGTGCGTCTTGAAGGAGGCAAACTCGATTTTTTTCTCATAACTTTGTGTATTTTTGTAGTTGACCAATTAGATTAGACTGATATATCTGGTATTTGCACTTTTTTGCGTCTGCCTTAATTCTCCCAGCACTGGCCAATATTTTGTTTCGGTCGACAAAACAATACACATAAATCTAAAAAGAAAACTGCATTGCTTTCTAAAATGTTTGTGATAAAGTTTATTGTACATTTGAGTTACATAATTTGGGGGAAAGTGTCAAAATATGAAAATCAGTTTATCAGCCACCGGTTTCTCTAGCTTTTAAATAATCGGTAATCGGCAAAAAGAAAACATTTTCCAGTGGACAATAGATTTAGCCAATTTCTAATGAACAATATGATTTTTCTTTCCTTTTTACTATGATTATGATGAGTATTATACATGTAAACTCACTATAGCAGCTTGTTTTCATAGGTACACTCTACACCTACAGCACTATTTTGATCTGTAATACACAAAGCTTCAGAATTCTTGGTCCATGGCTGAAAGTACTATTAAGAATAAAAGATGAGAAGCAGAGCTAACTAAAGCGGAGTGGTACTTGGAGTATGAGGGGCGGGATGGACGATGACACTCCACATCAGTCTCTCTACACTCCGAGGGTCTTCATTACCTATTCTCACAGCACTGAGGAATCCACTCACACTTGTGTTATTACTCACGTTCAAGTCTCGTCTCCCCATCCCTCTCCCCCTGCCCTTCGTCTCTGTCGGGCACCGCTAAGTGCGACGCCACCCAGAAGTGTCGCCCACCCACTGTTCACTCACTGTGGTTGTCAGGCAGCTTGGACTAACTAAAGGTTTGAGGGAAAAACATTGAAAAAGACGAACTAAACTAAATGTAAAAGAAACTTCTCACCTCCAAGGGGTCTGAAACTTCCATATAGATTTATTGAACATTAAGGATAATTGAATATATAATATATGGTTGTAAAAAGAAAGGCCATTTCAAAAGCCTCACTTTCCATATTTTGGTATGTATTGTATTTAATTTAATTTAATTTAATTATTTTATTTTATTTTATTGTATATATTGTATTTATTGTATTTATTTTATTTATTTTATCTATTTTATCTATTATATTTTTTTTATTTACTGTATTTATTTGTATTATTTGTACTATTTTTTCAGGGACAGTGCATAATAATAAACATTTCTGTCAATTTAATATGTATCGTATTTTGATTTCCATCAGTTTTTTCTAGTTTAGTTTCCAAAAGTGAAATCAGAAATTAAAACATATAAACAGGATCAAAAACGCTGTAAGATACATCATGTTCTAGGGTGACAGGGCACGGACACTTTTAGCCCTGAACATGACATTCTTCACTTATAATCATGTGCAATACTTTAAAATGTCAAACAAATCTACACTCAAGTCACTTTACCTGTCATTACTTGTCTGCACCATATCCTGTACTGTACTATACCATAGCCAGAGACTCTTATTGTACACAAGATGCACTTTATCACTTTAGCTTCAAACTACCTGCTAATTATTCTGTCCATTTGCTGCACTGAACACAACCATGGTCACTTTTAAACGTATAGTGCTTTTGAGCATCACGGACTTGACCATTTTACTTGCTTGTTTATACTGCAACTCCCTCCTCACTGGCATCTCCTCCCATTCCCTCCATAGACTCCAAATGGTCCAAAACTCCGCTGCCCGCCTCCTCACCCACACCCGGTCCCGTGATCACATCACTCCCGTTCTCCGCTCTCTCCACTGGCTCCCCATCAAGCAGCGCATAAACTTTAAAATACTCCTCCTCACCTTCAAAGCTCTTCACCACCTTGCCCCCCCCCTACCTGTCTGACCTCCTCATCCCCCACCGCCCCTCCCGAGCTCTCCGATCCTCCTCCTCTCTCAACCTGACTGCACCAACATCCCGACTCAAAACTTTTGGCGACAGAGCATTCTCCCGAACAGCACCCCGACTCTGGAACTCCCTCCCCCAACCTGTCCGCCACTCTCCCTCACTCACAACATTCAAATCCCGCCTAAAAACATACCTCTTCACCCAAGCCTATGACCTCCCCTACCCCTAGCCTCCTCTACCCCATTGCCTACTCTTCTACCCCCTGTTACATCCCCATCTTTTTCTCTCTACTTCTTCTGTCTTGTTCATTTTATCTGTATATTAATGTGTTCTGTACGTGTTGTCCCCCCCTGTCTGTAAATACCCCCCCCTTTTTTATTATGTTCAGCGTCTTTGGGTCACTGAAAAGCGCTATATACATAAAAGTTATTATTATTATTATTTTCTTGTTTTTTGCTTAGTTTTGGCTACTTTGATAATCCCATATGAATTAACTAATGCTCAAATAAATGTGGGTCGGTTCAGAGCGGGTCATGAAAGCTGCTCTCATAACTCTGCGGTAGTGCACTTTTTGCATTTGGCAGGTCTTGTTCCTAATTAGTCTCGTTTCTAAGTGAAAAAGGGGTGGCATTCTCATTAAACATGCATCATTTCACAGATCGTCCTACCTCGTCCGTGATTGCGGTCTCTGCTTCAATGTGGAGGTCCATAGTTCTTAAATAGTCATCCACGAAAGGCTGTCGTACGCAGTGATACACTTTTATTCCGTTCAAAACTCCCTCGCGTTCCTCCAGCAGGAAAACACAGGAAACACAGGGTGAACTAGAAAATATGGACTAGATTTCAATAAGAGCAGTCACACTGAATACCTGGAATGGAGCTTTATTTTGTACCGGATCGAGAGTTCAGTCAAACGAGCGTCAAATCCAATACGATTCGCCTCTGGTTCGTAATTCACAAAGAATAAAACACTTGAAATAACTTTAATTTGTGGAAAATGTTGCATGAAACAGCTGAAACTTACTGGTCTTAACGTATTGTTCATCCATGTTGCAGACGTACCGAAGCTCAGATAAAACGAGACGATGAGATCTGTCGTTTCCGTTGCGGTGCTGCGTACATTTTGAAAGAACTCTGGCAAGAGGACAAACTGTAATGGCTGAAGTTAACTGGGTCACAGCATCTTTGAAATTACATCTCTTTTGGGATGTTCCCGGTTCGTTGCAGTCGGTTGCAAAAAAACTGAGGCAGGGAAAAGAGTAAACAAGCCTCTTCCAACTGGCTTAGTCAAGGGCAGACCGCAATGTACTTTTTATGATCTTTCACATCAACAAAGCTTCTACTTCACATTATATATAACCTTTAACTCTTTGCGTATGTACATCGCTATGTTTGCTGTGATACGTTTGACCAAATGTTGGGTATTGTAGATTTAATCATGTAAAAAATACATACTACTCTTTCGGGTTGCAATGATTAATTGGAATAATGGTGATTAATCGATTACTAAAATAATCATTGACCATTTTGATTATGTAAATAAAACAGACTATATGCAAAAAGCGGTTTCATCACAAAGAAGCCAGAGTTGTTATATAAAAAGAGCAAAAAAGAAAATACAATACGTGATTTTTATCAATGGTAGAAAAAGTTATGATGGATCAGCAAATGGAGGATTACAATGAACAGATTTTTATCACTAATACACTTATCTTGCAAATATTCTTCATCAAGAAGCCTTCAGTCAGCTTATTTTTACCTTATTCCTCCTATTCTCAGTCCTGGTTTAAGCTATTTACCGTATTTTCCAGACTATAAGTCACACCTTTTTTAATAGTTTCGACTTATACTTCAGAGCAACTTATATGTGATGTTATTTGTTATTTTCACACTGACAACCACAAGAGGGCGCTCTAGGCTCTAAGCGACGCAGAAGAAGAATCTGCACTTCCTCTACCTCTGGAGTTTGTGGAGTTGTTTAGAAGTGACACAGAGGAAGAAGAATTCAATGGATTTAGTGATTTGGGGTAAAACTGATGCTTTGGTAAACTTGTTAGCATGTTCTTTATGCTATAGTTATCTGAATAACTGTTCATATGTTACGTCAACATACCAGACACTTACCACAGTTCTGTCTGTGCCTCATGTAGCTGAAGGTGTTAGCGTTAGCATACATACACCTATTCACCATGTTCTCTAATCTGTTATTATTTTAAATTGCATTACAACTCTGTTTGTTAAATGTCTGATCTTGGTCTTGAGTTTTATCAAATACATTTCCCCCAAAAAATGTGACTTATACTCCAGTACGAAGTATATATATGTTTTTCCTTCTCTATTATGCATTTTTTTGTTAGTTCAAGACATTTATCGTTCAGTTCGTGGTTTCGTCCCAATTTTGACGCAGGTTCTGTGCCCCCAAACGACAAAATATATATATATATATCCATTCAGAAAGTTGCGTTAACCCCTACATACAACTCACATGCAATAAACGCCGTGCTCTCATCCTCTCCCGTCTCAGCTCTGCCTGCAAAACCAGACCCTGAGGGCATCTTCACAGCAGGAGCACTGTTCACCGCCGCGGCCCCTTCCCCTCTCCAAACTCCCCTCTCTGTCTGCCTCACCAGCACCAGCACCTCCCCCCGCTCCGTACACAAGAGGCCCCCCCAGCATCAAGACACAACGCTGCGCTACAGCTCTATTAGCTAACTAATCTGAGATAACTTTATTTTATTATCCCCTAAAGACCGCTGCCAAGGCCCTTTTCATCCTTTATGGATTCGGTTACTGGGCACGCTCCCCCTCCTTCTCCCTCTGTCTCTCTCAATCTTTCAATCCCTCCATCTCGTGAAGGAACCATTTTTTTTTTTCCCCCCTTCTTGGCGTCAACTCGTGTGGGCTCGAATTTCATGCTACAGACATGCGTACGGAATTGAAAATAGGATGTCAGCTGAGAGCGACTGCCGGCCAAATAGGCACCGCGGCAGCCCGTGTATATAAGAAGCGAGAAGACACTCACCGGGGAGGTTCGGTATCTGGCGGAAAATGAACTTTGAGAGGTGATTCAAATATTCAGGTGTGTGTTAATGGCTCCGCTGACGCCTAACGATGCCGCCTGCCATGTTGTTTTTCATCTTCCAACTCCAACCTGGCACCCCCGACAACATATGCTGCCATAGACGTAATGCCAGCCCGAGTAACAGGGGAAATTCTACACTGTCAAGAAGAAGAATGGGCTTGGCTGGGCCCTATAAACAATTTAGCAAGATAGAGAAATAAAGGTAGGCTTTAATGTGCCTGTAGGGAAATAGTGCCTCTGCATTTGACCCGCCCTGCTACAGTGTGTGTACATTTTAAGGTAAAACTGAATTATTTGAAGAAAACCACATTGTAAAAAAAGACAAATAGCTTGATATTTGACAAAAAATACATATAAAATAAATTAATACATAATACGAGTTCATTAGAATCAACACTGAGTATTTACACATCCTGAAAAATAAGATAATCAGATAACTAACTAACTAACTGATTTTCGAGTGTGTTTACTTGTAAAAAAAGAAAAAATGTGACATCAAAAATATTTCTACGACTCTAAAATTCAAACAATTAATGGACAGGTCGGTTGCTTTTTTTGAATTCATATTTAGAAAAGGAAGTACAATACATTTTAGTTTGCCCTATTTTTTTGTGTGCATAATTTTCCTTATCAAAAGAAAAACCTGGGTGCACGGTGGCAAAGGCGGTTAGCGCTCTTGCCTCCCAAGAAGGAGATCATGGGTTCGATTCCTGGACCAGACCAACATCACATGATCTCTCTGGGTGGAGTTTGCATGTTCTCCCCGTGTTACCGTGGGTTCTCTCCGGGTTCTCCAGCTTCCTCCCACCGTCCAAAGACATGTATGTGTTAGGTAAAATTGGTGACTCTAAATTGGCCCTAGTGAATGAATGTGAGCGTGAACTGTCTGTAATGTCTATGTCTCTGTGTTGGCCCTGCGACAAGTTGGCCACTGTCCAGGGTGTACCCCGCCTAAGGCCCGAAGTCACTGGGATAGGCTCCAGTCACCCGCGACCCCGAAAGGGAACAAGCGGTAGAAAATGGATGGATGGATGGAAAAGAAAAACCTGATAACTCACATAAGATATAACATGACATTTTAATAATTTGATAACTCCAGAAATCAGATTTTTTAGTGCACATGTAAGTATCTTAATCACACACACTACACAGACTTTGTTGGTTGTAATTAATTCACAATTTCCTTGAAAGCTGATTTTTTAAGTAGAATGTCGCAAAAAGAGTTACAGTATGTTGGCACTGACTTCCCCAAGGACACGCAGAAGATGAATGTGTCATTGACTGTGAAGAATGAGAAGAATTGAGTCATTTGTTTCATCACATGTTAAACAGCTTAAACCGCACAAATGCACATTTACACAAATAGTTTGGCCAAAATCAAATCGATCGGGGACTAAAGCACTGCACATGCTGGCACTATAGCTAACAATAGGGTATTTTACTACGAGAATCAAAAATAACTCATTTGGCTGTCAGTAAATTATCTATAGTAGTAGTTTATTAAAAAAATGAAATACTTAAAATAATCCAGAGACACAATTATTTACTCAAAATTCCACAAAAAACTGGCCACACAAATGTCTCCTGCCGTTTAAAGTAGATATATTTCCCGACATATTAGCACAAAAGATACATGTTATTACTCTGACATTGTCTCCTAACAGTTGTTGTTAAGTTCTGCTCTGTGGGTCTTCGGCAGGCGATTGGCGACCTTTACACAGGCACTTTACGCTTATAGTTAGTGACATAGTTGCACTGTGGGCCACCGTTGTTGTACCAGCACATCGGCGTGAAGCTCGGGCACAGCGCACTCGGAACAAAACCAAAGTGACACGGAACAGAGGGCCGCTCCTGTGCACTTTGCTGGAGGGAGAGTGGACGCCAGGGAGACAGCACAGCCCAGATACGTGGTGAAGGTACACACATACAACACATACAACAACTAGTACCCAAGCTTTTCTTTTTTTGTCATAATTACCTTTTCATCGTTTGGCCAGGGTGCGACTTATACTCCAGAGCGACTTGTATGTAATATTGTTTTGTCATTTTCACACTGGCAACCGCATTTCACATGTTGATTATTTTTACACTGACAACCGCACGAGGGCGCTCTAGGCTCTAAGCGACACAGAAGAAGAATCTGCACTTCCTCTTCCTCTGGAGTTTGTGGAGTTGTTTAGAAGTGACACAGAGGAAGAAGAATTCAATGGATTTAGTGATTTGGGGTAAAACTGATGCTTTGCTAAACTTGTTAGCATGTTCTTTATGCTATAGTTCTCTGAATAACTGTTCATATGTTACGTTAACATACCAGACACTTACCACAGTTCTGTCTGTGCATCATGTAGCTGAAGGTGTTAGCGTTAGCATACGTACACCTATTCACCATGTTCTCTCATCTGTTATTATTTTAAATTGCATTT
The DNA here is from genome assembly GCF_026437365.1 of Eucyclogobius newberryi. Lineage (NCBI taxonomy): Eukaryota > Metazoa > Chordata > Actinopteri > Gobiiformes > Gobiidae > Eucyclogobius > Eucyclogobius newberryi. The sequence continues at coordinate 9,782,124 of NW_027315835.1, read as the reverse complement.
CAAGACGAAATCTCTGTTCTTGGTCTTGGATTTTATAAAATACATTTCCCCCAAAAATGCGACTTATACTCCAGTGCGACTATTGTCCGGACAATAATAATAATTGTGTTCTTTCCCTCATAACGTGAATTGTAAAAGCAGAAATGTGTGAAGAAATGATATACCAATGCATGCCATCTTCATCTAATTATTACTGCTGAGTTGTGTTTAATGGCTAATGGCGATTCATTATTGTGTTGCATGTTAACGCATGTCAGTCAAAAAACCTGAATGAACAAGCCCCGCTTGTGTGTACAAGCTGCGCGCTCGATCTGCACCACAGAATCTAAGCTCCGTCTGAGTTTTTAAATTATCCAAAAAGACCCAGTAATGACGGAGAAAGGGCCAGCTAACGACTTCAAACCGACTTCAAATGCAGAGAAACGTATTGATCATCCATATTTGTGAGCACAGTGCTAAGTAACAGTTTATTGTCCCTGTATGGTGGTTCCTTCCCTGCATTTGACCCATCCTTTAATGCTGCTGCGGCAACCCACTAGCAAACAATGTATTCACAATTCTGCTAACTCAGTCCTTACCTACTCCTTTATTCTGACGTCCCATATCAGTATTTATAATAAAAATGACGAATAAAACTTTTGGTTGAATTTGATTCCATTGACCGATTGACAACAAAAGACAACAACGACAACAACAACAACCTACTAACAACCTAAGCCCTACTTAAAGCATCAGATATATTACCCCGATACTACAAGACGTTTCTACTATCTAGGACCTGATATTTTCCCAACAGTTTATCCAACTTTATCCGACATAGACAGTCTGACATACTTCCCAAGATATAAACTACACTACACTACACTACACTACTCTACAATACACTGACAAACAAGCTGTTCCCCCTGCTTACGAGCCTCCTCTTCTTTTCCACTCCCTATGACAGAAATTCCTTCCCTCCATTATCACCGTGCATGGATTTTCTCCCTCGAAAATGTGATTGGCAGCTTTGATCAGAAAACCACCTCTCTTGGCTCCGCGGCGCCGGGCTAAGCGCACTTATATCGCGCCCGGCAGCTGGACTGACAGGCAGCCCGGGCCGGCCGTATTTGTCTTGCTCCGGGAGACAATCTGTCGCACGGCGGCTGGTGGCATCTTCAGGCAAATCCGCGGTTCCACTTCCCTGGTCGGCAGGCACAAGTCTGAGGGGCAGCTGCGCCGACGCTCGACTGTCAACCGTCCATTGTATGTACAGTGAGGCGCGGAGAGAACCAGCTTGATTTCTTTTGCCCGGAAGGCTTCAAGTCTGTCCGTTCGCAGTTTTTTTTTTTAAATGGGATTTGGCGAGCGCTCTCCTCTCGCTGTCTCGCCCGTCTTTTTCCGTGTCCACTTTTACTCCGGGCCGAGGAGGGGGAAGTGGAGATCAAAGCTGGCCCGCACACTCAGCCCCAGATGATCTCAGATGGAGTTATTAAAGCCCCGGTGCGGTTGGTTTATGTGGGTACTGTTCTTCTTGGGTGAGTTTCTGGTCTCATGCCGCTTTTATCAACACAAGTTATACGAGCCCTAAAAGCCCGTTCCCCCTTTTCGCCAGCAATGCCTCTGATCTTACCACACGGCACTTCGAATATAGTTCCGCACAGCATCGAAGTACTGTCTGTCCGTGATCGTTTGGGTTTGTTTGGGCGTTTCATCTTTGGATTTCACCCAAACCTCTAGCCATTAATAGATTGGCCCATTCCCGCACCAATGATGGTTCTGGGCCTATCGCAATCGCAACACGACGAGTGAGTCCGACAAAATGGATTCTCAAGAGTTTGTGAAGTTACAAAACGAGAGTTCATTTTCATGGCAAAGTTCAAAGTGAAAATGAGCCATCTATGAATTGGAGTTTCCAGATTTGGACTGTTCTGAGGTCCGGTTCTGAGAGCGGTTGTGTTTCCTAACGCAGTCCGACTTGTTGCAGTATGGGGTCTTCGAGGAGAGCACTCGTTACCGACCAGACCTGCTCCCCACAGCAGTATTGACATTCAAAAGTCATATCCAATGACTTTACCATCGAGAAGAATACAACTACACACCTGTGACTGTGGCTTTTGTTTGCGATAACCATTCCAGCTCACTGACTCTCTGATGCTGCTCCTGTTATTCAAATGTGCCATTTTCCACAGCAGCACCGACTTTACCCAGCTTTACCACTTCATTAGATGCCCGCCTCCTGCATTATTCATTTGATTTAAATATATAAACTACAACTGCGCTCTGGCTAGAAACTATTCCAGATGACAGCCGCCCGTCGATGTAGGACATTTATGTAACAACACTAAACCCTGTGTGCCAGATATCAATCTTTTTTCCCCCGCTCGCTGTGGTTTGAAAAGAGATGAAAATTTCCCAAAAGTATTCCGCTTCCAATCCAAAGCCTTTATTTAAAAACAGAAATGTTTAAAATGTAAAAGTTTCGCAGGCGTCGATCTGCAGCGGGGATTGAGCGCGTTTCTGTTTCCTTGTAGAAGAATGTGCAAATGTTTTCCCGGATTTGCACAGACCACCGTACCCTTGTACAATGGTTTCTATACTTCCCAAAGGAGAAGGAGTGAACAGATGGAGAGCTGAAACAGTGCTGTCTGCCTGAGCTATATCTGACAAAAGGGAGTATTTTAGCGTTGTTTTGTATACGGCGAAGTGCAGCAGAGTGTCTGTGAACATGTGCGACTGTATTTTGTCAGGTGGTTATGGTTACGAAAGAAAAAATAAAGAAAAAAGCTGACAGGTTTTCTCCTCGTGTCTAAAAACTGAACAGAAATCTAATTTTGAGTGACAGGTATAATAAACCAATAATAGTAACGTGTGAACTCTTAAAAGAAACATATAGATTTAGTTTCATTATCAAGGCAATAAAAGCTTTTGTGTGAGAAAATTGGAATTTGAAATATTGAGTCAATGTGTACATACTATAGTGATGGTTATTGAACATAATACTATTTACTTAAGTCACTTTACCTGCTATTTATTCTGTCTATATGCTGCACTGTACACAGCCAAAGTCATAGCCATGTACTGTACATAATAGTGTTATATGTTTGCTCTATCTGTGTTTGATTTAAGTCTGTTCTTAATAGTTATTTATTGTATATTGATTTTTATTTTTATTGCATGTTTCTATTGACCTGCTGTTCTTGAACTGTGTGTTGTGACTGCAATTCGACCATTGTGGGACAAAACAAAAGTTATCTTGTCTTTTCTCTTTTCTTTTATCTTATCCACCCCACCTTGAAAAAGGCCAAGTACAAGTGGGCGATATATACAAAAATGTATATCTGGATATTTTGTGTGAGTGTCTCGATAACAATATTCAGACCATACTATCCAACAGAAATGTGTTAAAACATGTGTTGTTATGTAGCATTTGTCACTATAATCGATATAGCGGTACTCAATATTCAAATGTTGCAACGATATTATCTCAATTTGAATTAATTGATCACCTCTAATGTCAAATTATTTGGGTAATTGACGATTGTGATTTCCCAGGTCTCAATATAATCGTACCAACTCAAAAGTAATAATTGTGACCACGTTTAAAGCAACTCATTTGAATTAAATCTATCCAAACAAGTCAATAATTTTAAGTTATGTCACATGAACTTAAAACTATCTCTGCTGCTTTTTTAATATGAAAAATCCCTTTCCAAATCTTAATATAATCCACAACATTAGTATGGGCTTTGTATAAGAAGGGATAATACATATGGATACTGAGGTTAAGGTCAAATACTACACATATAGAAAGGTATTTTTGCAGATTGGTGAAGTAAATAAATAACAAATAATAGAATGAACAATCATACTAATACAAGAAGAATAAAAGAAAATGCTCCAAACACCTGCTATTGTTCAGATACACATGAATCACATAAATCAAAAACATTATGCTGTAATGCTCAGTAGGGCTGTGAACATAATTCCACCGTTCTGTCTGAAGTAAGTGGCTGTGCTTAAAATATAGGTCTATAACATGTATTTAAGAGACCAGCGTGGTATTTACAGGAAGCCACACGCGGGAGAAGTCACGAACTCTGCTGGTTGGAGCCTTTTTATACACTCACTGATTACATTGTGTAGTTTGTTTGAAAGTGACAATAACTCCGGTCAAAGTAAACATTTACATTAATATTTCAAGTATTGTAGAATTCGAAAAAAGTTTAGTGAATACAACTACTGCTCCAAGGCATTAGAAACTTCTCAATCCATGTGTTTTATTGCTAAATACAGTATCATATGATATTTACACACTAGCAAACAATTACAGACACTTAGGAAGAAGCTAAATTTGCAATCGTAAAAGTATGTTTCCGCTTGTCTTGCTCTTTTAACAGTCAAACAACACATTTGCAAGAATTATGACGCTTGTCCAGCCTTAAACAACTGCAAATTGGTAAAGTATTTCATTAATTTTCAGTCCAACAACAGCATCTCTCTTTTATGGATGTCACGTTTCACGCAAGCTGTTGAGGTAGGACCAGTCTGTTTAGCCAAGATACACCGCAAGCTTCAAACTTCTGTCATATTTGTCTTAAACACCAGTGCCAGAAAGAAAGTTTATGATTTCCAGAAGGTATCAAAGCAAGCCAATTCAATACAAACTGTCCACACTTCTCTGATCACCAGAGTATAGCGCCTGCTAAAATGCTATATAAAAAGTAGAAGGTTATAGTCAAATGCAGCAAATGCAAAACTGCTTCGCGGAGGAAAAGGTCTCATGTCTGGTGTTGGCCTCCAAAATTTTAAACAGCTTTAACTTCCATAAAATAAAAAAGTAGTGATGTAGTAGAAGCTGCAAAATATGATGGCCCTATTTTTTACAAGGTTGAATATCTCAACACAGAAGTGCCCCAGTAGCAGATAAAGTGGAAAAAACTACCAACAACTGCTTCTACTACAACAGCTGAATACATTTATTCATTTGGTTGTAATATACGAGTACGTACTGCCTATATTATGACAAGTATAGTACTGCATGTGTCCAAATGCGCATTACCACTATTATCGCCTACAATTAGCTAGGCAAGGCGAGGCAAGTTTATTTGTAGAGCACATTTCATACACAAGGCAATTCAAAGTGCTTCACACAGCAGGAAAAATGCATTAAAATCACAAAGAAATTACCGACCACATACAGAGCATTCCAGACACTCTTTCCCATCTTTATTTGACATTGCAGCATGACAGGTGTCTCCGGGATGGACACATCACTTTTAGATTGATTCTTTCCCATATCAGCACGCTATCTGCAAACTAGCTCAACTACTTCTGTCATTGTCCTACTAGGGGTGTCCATGGTTAACCGAATAACCGTCACCAAGCACTGCACGGTTCACTGGCGCGTTTAATTTAGCCTGTTTTCAACTTATAACTAGACAATCATGCATTAGGCTAATCATGCCATACATATCGGTCCAAAAATACCATCAGAGCTTATCCGATGGTTGGTTTTGCTTCATTATGACCCATCGGTATCGGCATCGACCAAGACGCCAATATCGGTCAATCACTAGTTTTAACACTTATACAATTACAGTATTACTACGATTACTACTTTGCCGCAAGGATCTCAAAATACAGCCTGATAACAAAATACAGTTTAATGGGCTTGTGCAATCGATCGGATTGTGATGTAATGGTTTTGAACAATAACCTTGGGGCTTTTTAAAATGTTTGTGTTGAATGGCAGTGGAGTGTAAACTGTGGCTTAAGTTAAGGTGACCAGATTTTCAAATTTAAAAACTGGGACACACCCGGGTTGGGATGGGACGCAATAAAAGTGTAAAAAAAAAAAAAAAAAAACGCAGGTAATTAAGTAAATGTGTATACACTTGGATCATTCGTACCTCTTTCACGGCTCGCTTGTGAGACAGCATCAAATCGTAGAGGCTTTTTTCAGTAGAAATGAGTGCATCGTTTGTCTTTTTGTTATTCTAAAGCCAGATTTTTCTCAAGTTTGGCTTAAGAAACAACAATATATTCCCTTCTTTACTGTCGGAAGGTCTCAAAGTGGTCAAAACTGGGACATGTCTTGAATAAAACTGGGACAAATCAATGGTTTTAGACACATGTGCTGGGACATGGGACACAGGGCTCCAAACTGGGACTGTCCCGGGTAAATAGGGACATCTGGTCACCCTAGCCTATGTTGAAATGTATTTAGAAAAGCCTGTCTTGTCTATTTTGCTGAAACATATTATTGAAAGCCATGAAAGCCAAAGGAAAAAGCTCTACCACATGGAAAGAAGACATTTTGCTGTGTACCTGCCTTTAAGTATCTACTTGCAGGTGGAAAAACACGGCGTAGATAGATTGCAGTCTGCTGCGGTCAAAGAGAGAAGCGTCCCATTTAAACGCTGCAATTAATAAATTAGCCAAAGCGAATCGATAGCCCCCCGCAGAGCATGGCAGGCGGACAGCACTCAGGTGTAATTAAAATGGCAACTATTGACAAACCAAGACGGATAGAGCACTTCCTGGCAGTTCGCATCGCTCCGAAGACGGATTACCTCGGTGTCGCGAGGTCTAAACCCTCATGTGTGCGGCGATATCGGCGTGTAATGTAAACAAACTCAGGCGGTTGGTTTTAGTCTTCGGTTAGCGCTTAGCCTAGCATCCGGAGGTCACCGGGTCACGGGTCGACGCAGGCAATCCAAACATCCATCTTAGTCTGTCACCTTGCATTATCTTTGGGTCGTTCCAATTAGCGCAGGCGCTAAGTGGCTTGGTCAAGTGTGAAGTGCATCCGAGCAAATGACAATCAAGGTGTTAGTGGAACGTATGTGATTATGGGGTGGCTAACAAGGTGCTAGCAAGATCGCACTTAAATTTCAAGGGTTTTTTTAGGTGTTGCTTACCTCGGATGGAAATAATTCATGAGTCGAAAGCGGCAATAAAAACTGGTGAAACAAAGAGAATTGTGATCTCGTTCATGTGACGGATTCGCTATTTATTGTGATTCACTTATTGTCTCTTGAATGCAGCGCTGTCCGTAAAGAATTGCAATGAAGTGTGAACTTGCAGAGGAAGCAGATGTCCTTTCCTTTGAAGTGTAAAAGAATCATGATAAAATATACATAAATTGTGTTCTGGGTCCAAGAAGTCCAAAATCATCCTCCCAGCTTATTAAATATTACTTCCAGACATTTTCTAACAGCTGCTTCAATAGAATAAGGTGATAGACTAACAATCCACTAGGCTATTTAACTAACAATACAATTAAAAATAAGTTATATGACATTCAATTGGAATATACTATGTTAATGATTGCAATTAGCAATTATTGTAAAGACTGCAAAGACTATAATCACTTGAGTAACCTAACAAACTAAACATTCTCTCTTATTATGTAAAAACTTGCAAACCCAGTAGTTTAAACCTCTGTAAACAAGTTCTTAATCGCATGCAATTATTGTGTTAGTTCAGCTGCTCATGTTTCATATTTTTCTCAGATATTATCGCCCTTCAAAGTACTAGAAATCATCCAATTGCACAGCTTGTCAATTGCTATTACAAAATCGCTATAGATACAATACCAGCAACACAATGAATATCTCTTTTGGCTTGTCATACTGCCAAATTGCGTCAACCCAATGAAAGAAACATGTAAAATTATTAAGACAGTGTTTTACATGTGGGATGGCAGGAGTCAAAATCATCACTTCAAAAACAACCAGCCGACCATGATCCAATCTCGCAAATATTAACACAGCTCTGTTTTCCTTCCTGTGATGTGATGCAGACTCAGAGCCTGTCCACTGTGTCAACAAGGACAAGCAAATAACACATTCAAACTCAATTATAGTTACGTTCATCTTCATCTAAAATTAATTTTCTCGAATATGATCTAATAGGAGCTAGGTGCAAAGTTTCATTTTGTTAATGATTATAAAAAAATGAATGGAATGAATGTTATTTAATAACAAGTGTAATTATTGCCGGTGAAATATTTCAAAGTGTTATCTGCCCAACTGGTAATAAATTGCAGACATAATAGGAAACTCAATGTAGTATAGCCCCTAATGGTTTGAAGTAGTGGGCCCTTCGCGGGTGCATTATCGTACATTGCCCTTTCGACTCCTCTGTAATAATACAATCCATTAGTTCCACTGTGTGCTACCTCTTGGGCAGGGGTCGAAAGTGGTTTTTACCAATGTCTCTAGTGGTAAAGTCCAGTTAGAAAATGGTACAAGTAGCCATGGGTTCCAAAATGGTGAAGTCTGTCTCTCTTTCTTGGTTAATGTATTGTTGTCCACTGTCCCTGTATGTAAAAAACATACTATACTATATCATTTACTGATTAAAAATATACATATTCTATATTCTCTAACTATATCTTTTGAATAGTGACTCAAAATGGGGCCACCAACTAGCTTTGGGTCTAAAGTATTTGTCTGGACAGTGTTTTAGAAATTGAGACATTCAAACTGCCCGCATAAGTAATTTTCTATTTGATGGTACAGGTCTGAAAAGCTGGCGTCAGGAGCTGTACTATTTGTCTACAGTAACTGCACAAAATGTATTTCAAAAGGCAAGTCTCAAAAGAAAAATCAATTTGTACAACTTTGCCACTCATATTTCTATTACTACAAAATTGTCTGGCAAGGCAAGTTTATTTGTAGCGCACAATTCGTACAAATGGCAATTCAAAGTGCTTCTCACAAAAAGGGAAAAAAATAAAATTGTTTCAGTCATGTGCACAGCTAAACAAACTTGTTATTCCAGGAAGGTCGGTCTTTGAGGTCCTCAGAGTCCGAGATGGTTCATATGGCACTAACATATCCAAGATGTACTTTGGTGCTAGGCCATGGAGAGACTTGTACACAAGCAGAGCTGCTTTAAAGTCTATTCTCTGAGCCACAGGAGCCAGTGCAGAGACCTGAGAACAGGACTAATGTGATGGTACTTCCTGGCGAACCAGTCTCTACTACTCCTAAGCCACAGTTTGTTTTTACATGAACGTACCATGCGTCTCTCTGATTTGTCTGACTCTCTCTGTAAAACTATGCGCTCTTTGTTGGCTGAGCAAACTTCAACCCAGTTTATTACCAATTTTATCATACAGATCTAAAATTATATTGTGTGTCTTCTGTATTCTAATTCCAAGTAGAATGACGTCTTCTATTTCGGCAAATTTAGTATTGAAACATGTTCGTACTGATTGTGAATGTCATTTCACAACCCATTCCAAAAAAAGCGCTTCCCAAAATGTGTCAAACCATTTACCGTCAAATGAATAAACATACGGCATTCGCTTGAAAAACGTGGGAGTCACAGCTTCTAACAGGAAGGTTACATCATTTGAATGCAGATGCTAAAAAGTGTAATAATTCTCTTCATTCCCACTTATTATTATGTAAAGCTTAAAACGTGTGCCTAAATCAACGCACGCTACAAATCAAAGTTAAGGCAATTACAATCTTATTCCACCCTTTCAAATGGCAACAGCTGTTTCCCTTGGTCGAAATTGCCATGTAATTGCACGAGGTGGCATATGGTTATGGTTGATTAGTCCAACCGGGGGTGAAGGCTCCATCCTTCCTTTGCACGGGACGGGGACAATGGGGAATTTTACGCTGGGATATATGGGGCAATGAGATGGCAAATAAAAAAGTCGGGAGCGGGCCTTTGATGAGATGCCGGTTAAAAATGAGGTCATTGTACGGATTGATCAGGACCCTCTAGATCCCTGTGGAGGTTATTACATTGATCGCTATGTCATCCGAGGAGAAAGAGGCATGCCGATGACGCCAAACTGCGGAGAAAGGGTTGAAAGAAGTATTTTTTCTCTACCATATTCAAGTATTGCAGTTAGATTTGTATTTTATGGTTTCAAATTGGGTGTTTTGTAAAAATCGTATTTTTTTTTTTACAAGAATCCAATGCATTTCAGATTGTTTTAGGGTATTTTTTTAAGTCTAAACTACAGGTTTTTCAGGTTGTTTAAATCTGGCTGGGAACTTTTAGTTACTTGAATAATTGGATCCATTGCGGTTCGCTAATTGTGACCGTTCAACTTGCGTTTACGATTTTAACAACGATCATTCTTGCAGTAAACAGATCTTGGGTTGAATCCTCTCACTGCCCCCCCCTATGTTTCAATGTAATGCTTGTGAACTTGACTCGCAAAGGTTTCATTTCTGCACCATCTTTTGTTCAAGCTGAGATGAAAGGATAAAGTTGCTCCTCCTGGGAGAGTCCAGTATGTTGCTGTATAATGAGAGTTAGAGGGTTGTCAAATGGCTTAGAAGAACAAGCAAGCAATACAATTAGGAAGAGGGTTCGGACTGGCAGACTGGACTGGTTAGCCCTCTTGCTTCTCTATAATGAGCTTAAGGAATTGACCTATACGCCATTTATTTATAATCTCTCACTGGCCTTCTCCTACCACCCAAGCAAGTTGTATTTCTGAATCTAAATTGCATTTTTAGTTCGTTTGGGTCTTGGGAGTGTCTTGATCTCCAGATATCAACCATGTGAATTACAGGCTAATGCCATGTGATTTCTAAACCACGAAAGAAGGAAGTATGTATTTAAATCACTGTAACTAGTTTCTAGCACTCCCAAATACATAATTCAATCATTACTATTCACAAGCAATAATTACCGGGCATGAGCATGGCTTTAGAACATCATTCCTGGTATCAGACAGTGCACAGCAATCTCCTATTGTAACAGAGTGCTGCTTTTACGGTACACTCTTTGGGGGGAAACATGACATTTACTCCATTACAATTACTTTGGTGCCAGCTCAGAGTTGTTAATCAAGAGGAAGATACAAAAACACATCTCTAATCCTTTTCTAATGCCCACATGTTAATTATTATAGATTGAAGCTATATATACACCCAACCGAGCCTTTGTGAGAGTATACTTCCAACCTGTCACAACATTACACACAAGTCTTGTATTTGAAATCACACTTATCTTCTAATAAGTCAGTGTTATACAAGTGACCAGTCAGTTTTCATCTCAAAGTCTTTTCTAAAGTCTGTTATTGAATCCACCGAGTTCAAGTTCCATACATCTTCCGCAATTGAGAGCGCCTGTAAATTCCAGTCACCGTACAAGTCTATTAGTGCTAAGATTTATAGCTTAACAGGGTGGTCAATATAGCGCCGTATATCAATACAGCCATAGATAGTTCCCATTAGTGGGACGAGATGAGGCATTGACTAAACACTGGTACATGTACTCGTAATGAGGACAGATTAAGAACAATTTAGCCATCGCCGTAGATCTATCTCCCTAAGGTTTAGTTTTACTTCGGGGCAGCGTTTTACCACTCCTGCCTGTCCCCTCCGACCAATAATGTTGTTTTTTTTCCCAGGCTTAAGCTGCCGCTGCACACTCCATCACCCAAAACATCACCCAAAGGGAACAGCAATTACGAGGGTCAGAGTTCGTTTCCCAAGCCCCCCAGCCAATCCCAGTGCATTTCTATTATAAACACACGCCGCATGAGGTGCCAGAGGACTCCTGAGGCTCCAGTGTCAAGCGAAGGTCCGTGCTCATTTTCGTTGGTCCAAATGAGGGATGTAGCAGGTAAACAAGTCTGGACGGTGGAGTGCCCCCCCGCCTGTCGCAGCAAGCATAATGGCCTTGTCCAGAAGCCGGGAAAAAGATCAAGTCGAGTAATCAAATGTTCAGCTCCAGCCTTATTATTTTGGAAATCATTACACGGGATATTCTCAAGGGACAGGGACAGCAGTGGATGTCAAGTGCAGCTTAGTTTGAAAGTATAGAGCTTACATTACAATTGGAAACCAGGATATGATACAATGTTGTGATATTTTTGATGCATGAGGGAAAATGAGGCTACATTTCATCTTATAAAATAGAGAAACTGCAAAGAGTCTATTGCAGGGGTGGGCAATTATTTTCCTCCAAGGGCCATATTCGAATTCAGGCAAGTAGCGGAGGGCCGGCCCGCGATCATTGGTGTGAAAAAAAACAAAATATATATATTTTTTAATGTTAAAAAATATATAACTTTTCTGTCAAATATAGGCTATTGAATCTATTATTTAATTCATTTCACATCATATTTATTAAGGATACAAGTGCAGACAGATGACTAAGGGCAAAACATATTTGTTATATATTTTTTAAACCACATGTGGCCTGCGGGCCGTAGTTTGCCCAGGTCTGGTCTATAGGAAAAAACTCAAGAATAAACAAGTATTGGACTAAACAAGGTTTTCCAACAACCACATTTGCCCACATTTGGATTAATATAACTGTCACTTATCACTAGTACTCGAGTTCAAACGCCAATCCGAGGGTCGGCAGTTTGGACCCCAATCAGGCTAGCAAATACTGTTGTTGTGTCCTCTCTGAATATGAACACGGCGCGCGAGTGTTTGGTGATTGGTGATCAATACGTCACATTTGAGCTTCTGGAATAGACCCTTCCAGTGCTATGTTCCATAAGGGCCAGTCCATGAGTTAGCACTAATGTATTCATTTTCAGTGGAAGAGTTAGCGTGAGCTTCCAAACATCACAACTCTACGCAAAAACTGGGCTGATTTGGCGACTGACGGATCACACGACCACATGTGAATAACAGCAGAGCCTCGCTACAAAATATCACCACCTACAGAAGTGTTTTGTGTAGATTGTTACAGATTAGCATTAACATTATTCTGGACAATAATGCACCAAAAACAGTAATTTTCTTGTTTTGTTTCACCGAGTGCCACAAATCCAACAGTATTAAGTGAACTTTAGAAAGATGCTAGTCAGTATTTGTTGGAAAATGGGGTGAATAAATAACAACTATGGGTTTGCGTTGTCTACAAACAACAAAAGTACAGTTTTGTTTGCTGCTCCATTAAAAAGAAAGGGATAGAACGTAAACACAAGTACCAGGATGCATGCAAAGCTATTCTAAACACCTGGATGGGTCTATAGTGCTATAAAAGACTTTTGCACTATTACCATTAGTTGTATTGTAAATGGCTGTACAAGTAGATTTTTATTTTGTAATTATGTATCTTGACCACGACAAAGGTATTATGTTTTGACTAATGTGAATGAAGAATACCTTTGGCCACTTAGAGCTACCTCGATAAAAAGGGCATTTCATCCTTATTCCACATTTTTTGACAACAGCCTCACCGGGAACTTAATCCCACCTAATCCCCAGATTTCAGATATAAAAAGAAATGCTTTCTAGTTCCTGAAGATCTTAGTAACATCAGCATACACGCTATCGCCGCCACTATATCAAAGGTGAACACCTGCATGTAGTCTTTAAGGTGAAAATACATGAGTCGAACATAAAGCCTGTTGTACATACTATAGCTATATAAATAAAGATGTAATTCCAAAGCAACTAATCCCGCCTGGCCTTGTGTGGGGCTGAATGATCAAAGCAAAGAGGGCAAATTATTCATGAACGTCAGATGAGCAATAAGGAAAAGGGATCCACCATAACAGCATATTACTGATGTCATGAAGTTGTACATACATAAGAAAATCAGAATCCATTTATTAAGCAGTAACTTGCAGTTCCACCTAACTTGCATTGTTGGCACTTCATTTGACTTTGGAATTATACTTTGATTTCCGACAAGAGATGCAGTTTTGGAGTTGGTTGGACCCAGTCCCAATGCGTTTGCAATTTAAAAAAGCATGTACTTTTGATGGTTAATCAATAAATCCTCGTATTATGAAAGGATGTTTTTTGTAGTTGTACAGCTAAAAGTAAAAAGGCTTCTGGGTTGAACTTTTAGTATTCTTGTAGTCTTCTCTGGAATATTCTGAAGACATTATAGTATAAATATAATCGATTGCTTAATAAGTATTGGCAGTCCTAATTTGTTCCATGTAAAACCTACTAAACAAACCGTTCACAAGCTGTCCATTATATCCAGCTTGGAAGGCTTTAATGAGGATACTATCTTTGTTTGTGGGTGAAATTCAGCCTGTCGCTCTCTAAACCAAACACACATGCTTTGTTTTCTGGTAAACAAACAAGTTCCATCATTATAGGTCGCTCCACGCGCCCTCCTGTCCATCAAAGTGCATTGTGGCGCCATTCCACGTGGACCGTGTGCCCTCCTTTGCCCAGTCTGCCCCTCACTGTGAGAACACTGCCCAAATTAATAAGCATGGACAGAGAAAATAGGACAGGTCTGGCAACGCACTCTCCACTCCATTGTGCCATGTTCCAGGCAGTGGGCAAAATGACAGCGGCGAGAAGCGAGAAGACATTTTGAGTTCCTGCCCTGGGTGGAGATTTTGGGAAAAAATATCCAAAATGTACTTTAATTCATAGAGGTAGTTTATTGAAGACAAGGAAGTAACGTTACTGTACAAGTCAGACCCGTGGAGAGGCAACTCCGCTGAGAGTATGAATAGAGGTGGTCAATATATTGAAATTTAGATAATATTGTGAATGTTTTTTTTTTTTTACATTGAAAATATGATATTTAAAGATATTTCTGCATTTTATATATGTTTAAAATATGTTTAAAGACATGTTATAACACGTTTCTGTTGGTTTTACATAGTATTGTCTGACTATATCGTTATTGGGACACACATTTTTTTTTTTTTTTATTAATTTATGTCAACAAGCCAGAACCCCAACGCTAAGAAAGAATACATGTTTTATAAGGCATTTTTGAGAAATAACAAATGCCATACTTTTCAAGCAAATTTTTAACATTACCATGGAAACAAGCAGGTGTCAAACCCCCACCAGAAATGTACACAGTGCACTGTTAATTAAAACACAATTTACAACCCAAAATAAAAGTGTCAAATTCAGCCAACCAACAAACCTTGCGTTGTGAAACTGAATGTAATGATGTCCCAGAAGATGTACCAAGAATATTACGGTAAAAATTATGTGATATGCTCGAACTACTTATATAGCGCTTTTCTATTTTTGCTTGTGTCCCAACTTGACCACTTCAACTTGACAACCTAAAATGACAATACTGTTTTGTAAGATTTAAAACCTCTCAAATCTGAACGAGAAAAGTGACAAGCCAATTGGGAGCAAGGCATCGGGAGCAGGTCTGAATAAAGAGCCGTGACCGAGGACTGATTATGTGTCTCATTCATTGTCACCCCAGCGCCCTCTCAGACGCCTCGAGCACCTTTTCTATCTGTGCCAACTTCGCCTGACCTTATCTTTGTCTGGGCATTAAAGTATTAGCGCTAATGTTAAAGCTATTTGTCAAGTACCACACTCTACCTTCCTCCCTGAAGTCACGTATTTAAACGTAATGTAAGACCTTCTCCTAATGGCATTTAAAGTCCTGGGACCAAACCATCTTTTGGAAGCAAAGGAATTTTAAAGAATACTGTTCCCATCTAAGGTCAGGCTGAATCCTCTTTGTAGCATCAATGTTAGGCTACTGGAAACTACAATTTACAGTCAAATCGTAAAACAAAGCCAAGTGTTTTAACTTTAGTATTGATATTTTTCATTAGAAATTACAGATTTTTTTGATTTTTTGCAACTTATAAAACGTCTTGCATGTTAGTGATACAAATTGAACCGCATTAAGTTTAAGTGAACAATTAGACTCTCCCAATGTGACAGGGACCACAGTTTAAGAAACACTGCCATACAGAGGATAATACAATTTTAGAATCATAATGTATGGTGTAACTTTTCCCATATCATTAACTTACTCCCAGTTGTCAATTGATTGATTATTTTTTTTTAATCCTATCCTCAACCACATTCCTGCCAATAATTGCTTACAATTATTTCTCAAGCGATTATACCTCTTAATAAATAAATGTCGAATTTGAAAAATAGATATACTACCACTACTAATTAAAGGTACATTTCAGCCAACTGGTAACTGGGATTATTTCCACATTCGACTGGAAAAATCCCTGGAACGCAGATCCGACTGGTACTTGGAAATGGTTGAGTGACTCCCACTCCACATATGAAAATGGGTAACCACTGCTAAAATCATGTACATATTTGCCAATTATTGAACATGTTAGAAGCATTCCATAATATAATATTTAATTTTCTTCAGCATTAGCCAAATTGTTAACAAAGCCAGAACGCAGCATGTAGTTAAAAAGCATAAGTCTACTTTGAAATGTGATGCAATTTACATTTCAGGTGAAGATCAGAACAAATTCATAGCAACCACAATGAGATGCATTCAGGACTAGGTGCAGGGTTGCTGAGGTAGTCTTGGCTGTTGTCGAGCAGCAAAATAATTGACGGTAAATTAGACTGAAGATGCCAAGATGTAGCATTAAATCTTGATCAACTCCAAGCTAAAAGGCTTGACACATTTGTGCGTGTTTCTCCAGCCTCCTCCACAAATTTACATGGCCGCATTAATACAAACACCTTGGTAAAATGAGGACAGCGCCTGCTCAGCACATTGCATTGTGATACTCTCTTGCACACGGGGTCTGTATAATGGGGAACACTGTGTTGCTTTGTGCTTTGGCTCAAAGTGTAGCGCATAATCTTTTTTTTTGGTATATAATTAGACTGAATAGACAAAAAGAAAATTCAATAAATAGGTAAATATTGTGAAAACGAAGGGTGATGGTAGAAGCACAGTTAAAATTTGCAAAAATAGAGGATATCTGCCTCACCTTAAAACTTAAAGTTATCTATAGCAAGCTTAACTTCTATTAAAGTAAAGTACAAAGTAGAGGCAGGTGTTTTCTATAAAATCTAAAATTGAAATTTTGGGGATCAGAAACATTGGAATGTTTAGTATACTGTCTACAATAATAATAAGAATGTAGGAATAGGCGTGTCTGACAATATTGCCCACCTCACTATCATTGTCCCATACACTTATCATTGTCCCAAGAGAAATGTCATCTGTGCATTTGACCCTTTGAATGTTGCCATTAGCCAATAATACATTATTTAAATTGAGGGGGGAAAGTAACGTACCCTGAGGAAACCCACGCAGACAAAACATGCACAACTCTGCAAGGAAACACACAAGGGTATAAAAAAAACATTTAGGGTTAACCTGTACTCATTAAGTTACTAGAGTATTGAGTTACTTTCCACCTGATCAAAGGTGTGTGTTGCAGTAGTTGTAGTGAGCTGTGGCCGATAGGCTTACCTCAGATGTATTCGGTAGGAGCAATTACCATGCAGCTTTGCCTGTGGCCACAATCGAACCAAAGATAACAGTGGAGCACTTCAAGGAAAACCATGCTCGCCAGCGAGGGCAGATAAAACAGCTTTGTCTCGATGGTACCCACTGTTCACAATAGAAAGCTACACGTGAACGGGGTACATTCAAAAGTTATTATGATTTTAATTGGTTGTGCATAAACTTCGGAGAATGAATGAATGAGAATTTAGGAACCTCTGAGGTGAGTGAATGCCAGTTTGAACAATAATATGTAACCAAAATATATCTCCAGATGCCTCCAGAAGTCTGATAATATCTCAATATTTCTTGTAGTTGCAGTTAGCGTCTTTGTCTATTCACAGGTTTTCAGTGTGTACGACAAGTTGACTCCAAAGAGTGTTTTAATTATGTTGTGAGCTCGACATAATCTTTCAGCAGGCCTAATTCAATACATTCTTTTGAAAAAATGTCGCCATTCTCTGTCTATACAGCCAGCAATTCTTCAGTGACCTGTTTGCTTGAGTGCAGCGAAAGATTTTTTCTCTTTTTTTCCGTCTACTTCTTTCGCAAATTTCACATTGTACCGCCATGGCTACAGGAGCTCTCTTGTCTGTCAATTATGATGAGTGACAAATGGAGGCATTTGTAGTCTGGAGACGGCCAGTCAACCCCACTGTCTGCACGAATCACTCACAGCCCAATCACTTTGTCCACCAACGCTCCGCCCAGCTCTGCTTTAGTCCCCCTGCCCCCTGTCCGTCCGGGGGAGACAGATAATCCCGGAACAAGACCACTTACATGATGACATCGGTGTAATGGCTATTTGGAAAGTTTCTGATTCAAAGAGCATTAGAAGCAGCAGGAATCATAATAGAAAGAAAATGAAAAGATTATGATCATTCTCGATGGTAAGCATTGCATCATGGAGGAAATATGATAGCCTTTTTTCCCCCAACTGCCTTGCCCAAGAACACAACAAAAGTATCCACAGTTCATAGCTGGGATCTGAGGTACGGTACACTTCTATTTTCACCGCAAAGAAATGTCTTATCGTCTGCATTTGACCCTTCCTTTGATGCCACTCCAGCATCATCACAAAGATAGCGCCCGGGTTCTACCTTAGCTAGTTTGTTGTACAGAATTCTCCTCAACCTATAACTTATGGAGCCATATTGTTCTTGAGAAACTTAAGTTAAGTGAAATCCTTAATTTTCCTTCACTCTCATTCTCTTTTATATCCCCCATTCATCTACTGTGTGACTTTAAGCAGTCAAACCTTCTTTTCTTTTTTTAACATCCAATGACACATTTAGATGTGCCGTTTTGTTGATTCGAATTTTTCTCCATTTTGTTCTTTTTGTTGTTATGGTCCTTACAATTTACATTGCGCTCTGAATAACGATTACCGATGGATCTCGATACTCTCCGTGTTTATTCTAGTTTACATATTTGACCTACAACATCAATTGGCATTTGCATCACAAAAAGCATATTGACTTTGCTCGAATATCTTCCCGTGCCAGAAACTGCCCACCACCAAGTCCTTCTTGTGCCAAAACAGCTATTCTTCAGACACCTTCTATACAAATACTGCTCGAAGCCAGGACATCTTGCTATGGTCCAGTAGACACACAATGAAACAGTGCTGGATGGTAGGCCAGAGCATGGAGGAAAAGGGTAAAAAAGCCCCAAGAAAACAAAAGAAATGCTGCTCTCCTCTCGCCAGACTCTTCCTGAAAGCGTTCGACTGTCTCGCCGAAATCTTCTGCTGCCTGTTGTTGATTATGTGCCCTATTTTGTTGCCTCCGATAAGGCGGCATCCAATTTTGCCTCTTCCCACTAGAGTAGTTGAGGGGTGCTTGCAAAGTGCACGCATTTTATCCCCGCTGCACAATTTCAATTCAATCTTCTAAGAGATTCAAAATGAAGATGACATCCTTGACTTCGATTGCTTCGTTGAGGTCAATGGTCCGATGCGGAAAAGATTTTTTTCAAATCATTAGGCGCGAAATGACAAAAGGAATTAACCATAGCACAAATTTGGAAGAAGAAGAAGAAGATGCTTTGCACATCAAAACCAATAGTACATGAGCGCAACTATTTATTCAAATCAATAAGTAAACAGCTTTGAGTGTTAATATGTATAGTATTTTAGAAAAAAACTTCCATCTCTGTGTGTTAACATTTTAATTAATCGCGGTAAAATTGTAAATCTGCCTTCAACTGCGACTGCGATGCCCTGAGTGTCTGCTGTGATGCAAAAATGTGTGCGCCAAACATGCCATAGCAATTCTCCGCTTAAAAAAACCCTGTCATTTTAAAATAGCAGTGTTAGAAATGACAAAACCAGCAGGCGGGCGTGGAACTGTCTCGGTACAACTGTGGTGAAATGAATAGGCCGAGCAGACAGCCTCTATAACTGTCATTTCAAGCTAAACATCCGCGGTGCTGACTGGGGAGGGCGGCCTGTTTTAGCCCATTTTGAGAAAGTGCATGAGTATGTCATCTGCCAGAAATAGGCCAGTCCAGTGTGAAGGGAAGAAAATTACAAAATGTCACTGCTTTTACCATTTCAAAAATCACTGCTTTGGTAAATGATAGCGCAAAATGTTATATTTGACTATAATCTGGTGCGATCTACGTACAGAAAGGCAATCATGGAAAAGGTCAACTGTTTGAAAAGCCAAATTTGTGAAGACATTTCGAAGTCGTGTTCTGGTTTGGTCTTGGTTTAAGTACAGGTTTTGGTCTTGTCCAGGTTTAGTAGTCTTAGTTTTTATGGGGTGTGTGCAAGTGTGAGCACCCCCTGCAATTATAATGGGTACTCCCCGGACAAAATTAGTTCTTTACCTGCAAACATGTCAAACTAGAGGTTCAAACCCTGATTCAAAACTCAACTTCTCACAAACCGCAAACATTAAATGTAGCGTTGTTGGCGTAGTGACCTAAGACTTGCAAGTGGCCATCTAAATATAGATGCTACACTATTACATAAAATGATTGGACCAATTACTGTAAACACAGCAGTTATGACTGCAGTTTATGTACATCACTAAATGGAGTCTTGTTGTTCAAAGTCACTCCTACTCCTATGAAATAAAGTGTCTTTAAATGTGCACTAGGCAACATTTATAGTGGATTTTGCCACCTGCTTATCTACAAAGAGATATCATTTTAGCCTGAAATTTCTACTTACTATAAATATAAGCAGCCACATGACCATGACACTAATAAGAGCTGTGGAGGGGCGAGCCAACTCAAAGTAAAAAAAAGCATGTTTTCGAATTGTTTTTAGCTGTTACCTTAATGTATTTATCATATTACATGTGAGTACAAAAACATGAGGGAGATCAGATGGCAGGATTAGTCTGTGACAATGTGCACTGCCATTATGGTCCAACCTGACCAGCATGTTTTTGGAGGTGGGAGAAACCTGAGCACCCAAAGGAAACCGCAGGAATGGGGAAAACATGCCAACGCTATTCGGAAAATCACGGTCTGAGGATCGATCGCACAACTATACAAACAACAAATAAGTTGAAGTATGGTACTGTGGAGCAGGTAAAGCAATACTGAATCCATGGAGACCTTTAAATGCTGTATTACAAGCATTAGAGCTTAATTTTACATGATGGTCAACACAAACAAACACAAAATATCTCTCCCCCTCGAGCTCAGCAATCCGTAAACTTCACAGCTCTCCGCTCTTTTCCCATCGTTAAAAGTTGTTTCAGTCGAGCGGTCATTAAACTGTGGCAGCAGACGTGTCCATCCACAAGGCATCGCGCCGGCCTCATCATGTTCTTTAATCATCGGGCGAGAAAAGCGTCGCGGACAACAGCCCACGCGGGGGTCACGCTGTCAATGAGCGCCTCTCCGAACGGTCTGAAGAGAGTCCAATTAAATCCCACGTTTTCTGACCCACGAGCCGCGGTGTAATGAAATCCGAGGCGGGCCGATGGCGAAGCCGCTGCCGGACGAACGCGCAGCAGAGGAGGAGGAAGACGACGAGGCTGCCAGACAGATGCGCAGAGAAAATGACAGGCCTGGTCCGTCGCCAAGTTCAGCACGCACACAAGTACACGGACAAACGCAGTCCCGACAGAATGGCAAATCAGGAAGCCTCATTCCATCCAGGGCTGTAAATAAAAAGCCAGCCCGCCCGCTTTGTAAGACCACGGCAGAGGGCAAAGAAGATAACATTTTGAGAAGAGAAGAGAAGATGTGGCACCGAGCTTTTCGAGAAGATGTGTTAACGCATAAACCTAGGAAGACACTTGTTCAATTTTTGGCTGAGGTTCGTATTGACATTGTGTCCACGTTGCCTAATACATCGCACAATAAGACAACACCAAGATTTACGCATGATACGACCACTGATGCGTACACATTTGGAAGCGATCGGGGCGTCCATTACGGAAATAAAGACATTCTTGATTGGCCAAAGACACGCCCTGCCAATCGATTTGTCAATTTAATGGGACAGTGGGGTGAAACGGGCAAAAAGCTCTCGAAACGATCCGGTATCTCTACAATCTGACCATGTGTCTGGCCCAAACTGCGCTCGCAGGACAACAACCACGAGCAATAAAACACTAATTGTACAGGTAAAGTACAGGTAAAGTTTATTTATATTAATTTATATGTAACCTGGAAGATTCACAACCAAATCTTTAACAAACACATACTTTTTTTCCTTTTCTGTTGGTGTCGTCCCACATAAATCTCAATCTAAATCAATTGAATTAGTTGATTAATACAAAATTAAGTCAACTTAAAGGCGGTATGGACGATTTTTCGGCGATTTGAGAACGCAGGTGGAAGTGCGCATGCGCACTCCCCCGTGTGGACTGATACAAATCACACGTGCGTTTGTTTATTAGCGCAACGGAGCGCATTGCATCACTCGTCTCCCGTAGATTTCTGTCCACTTCTGCGTCAGCTCGAACTGTCTTTCTCCGTCTTCATTTTGCCCCGTACACTGAGGGAACTATATTATGATAGATCCATGCGCTTAGGCACGCGGAAACGTGGGGACGAGCCTGACGCGGCTGCAGGTGAGCGATAGGTGCGTTTTATGATTGATACGTGGCAGGACAAATGATTTATCCACGCCACGAGGAAATATGATAAAAAATTTGCTGAAAAAAATCGTCCATACCACCTTTAAGCAAATGCAATGCCGATTACGTACAGTATGGTATCCAAGTACTCACTGTAAGTACTCACAGTAAGTTCAGGGGCAAAGGCAACACTTTCACAACACTGAAAATGGAGGCAAAGGAGCGTCTTGACCAAGGGCACAACAGCAGCATTCAGTATCAGCTGAACTGTGCCGTCCCAATGTCATGTCAGATAAGAATACCACAAGATAGTAATTTGTTTGTGCAGTAGAAGTGCAGCCAGCGTATTCAGTCCTCATCTCAAACGGGCACAGAACCGCTTAAAGCAGATCAAAAAATCACACAAAATCTTCCCACAGTTCTGCAGTATCATCTCGAAGACCCCCGACGTCACCAGTGTCAATCCCCGCGACACGCGACTTACCCTGTAAATGTCAGACTACACCCTCCCCTCATGAATGATGGATATCTGCTTTTCTTGTTTCGCCGCTTGTTTTCCCCCCTCCATCTCCTCAACGTTGTATTGTTGACCGAAAGCGATTGAGAGGTTATACTGCTTTACGGCACAATCGCAATGGCCCCGCGGATTGAGAGCCGGGGGGAAACAGCCACGGCCCCTCACCACGTGGCACCAAATTGTCTGGTTAGTATGGACGGACTGAGAAAGCGGTGCCAGCAGCAATCGCAAGATGTTTCATTGGGGTTCTCATCAGTGGCGACCAGAAAAACTGAAGACATGAAGTGAAAACTAAACTAAAGATGATAATATAAGAAAGGGAATGACAGAAGGATGTAATGCAACCAGGACTAGACAATAGCTCCGTGGACCGCAAGTGGACCAAACCAGGACTACACTGGGAGACTAAAAAACAGTTGGGAGAGTGAGTTAGCTGAAGATTTGGGAGTGAATCATGAGTTTAATCAGCCTTTTTGACATAAATACACTGTTTCCAAGTGCTTTTGCCTTCTAGTGACTGCACTTTGGGTCAGAAACATGTTCGGATCACCTTGATTGTCAATATCTTTGAGAGGTTTCGCCGTGCTCCCGTTTTAGTCGACTAATCGATCAGCCGGGCATGTTTTTTTACATGAACTTCTTTAGGTGACTACAGCCCTCAAAAACATGCAGGAAATGTCTTGATCTCCCAACAGGGCAGGGTTTTAACTAGCTCTCAGTGACAGTGGAAGACACAGATGTATTGACATTTTTGTGGTGATTTGAATCCTTTAAAAAACACTTACTGTTTCTCATTCATTCATTTTTAAAATTGTGGTTTTAAATGCCATGGATCTGTACTTGGCTTCAATAAGCGTCCAGAAAAAAGGTTTGAAAACAAAAGACAAAACTTAACTTTATCCATGGCGGCATTTTCTTCGGGAAGTGCATGTATCTACACAGCAAAACCTACATGTATTTGCCTTTTTGAACAGTGTATGTAGCTTGAATGTACTTTTTTCAGACTCATCTGGTCCTTTTATGCAAAGCTTCAATAATACCAAATCAAAATGCATGGACCACTTAACAACTTCAAGATTACTCAGTGAAAACAGAAGCTGCCCTGAGGTCCCGCTCTCCAAACGCTCTCCAAGTCTTCAAGATTCTGTGGGAATAGAAGTCCAGCCACGCAATTCAACCATTAAAAAACACTTTAAACTTAAGTATCTCTTGTCTCTCCCACAATGCAAAAAATAAATTCCCAGATAAGCCATTAATTATACACATTATTATTATAATTGCCCTGCGTCTGCGGTGCCGCTTTGCCTCCTATCAATATGCATGTGTTTGTGTTCACCAAGTTTCATTTCCAAAGAAGGCGCCTGATGAATTAATTAGTAGTTATTAAGCACATTAACATTTTAAGAAGCGTGCTGAACTGACATATTGGTAGGTGTTCCCGGCAGCAGTAATGGAAAGCGATCCCAGTGTTATTGGTTAAGCGGGGGGTGGTAATTATCATTTTAACTTTGCATTTCATTCTCCAAAACACACGCACAAGGTATTCAATAGATCCTGGAGACATCACAGAAGGCTGCGCGCGGGGCGGGACACGGGACGACACCGGGGACGACCGAGCCCCGTCCACCGCGCGCGCATCCCCGGCCAGCGTCTTACCTTGAGCCGGCGTGGAGCGGATGAGTGACGTGAAAAATACAATCCATGCGGCGCGCCACATTGATCTGCCCCAGGATCCCGCCGACATGGTCCCAAGGGGGGGGGGGGGGGGGGGTGAAAGCGTGCGTGCGTGGACAGGGAGGACACACACACGGCGGGGGACAACAAGTGCCCGGTGCTCCGTCCGCGGAGAGGAGGAGGCGACGCTTGTCCAGAAGACCCGGCGTCCCGGCTCCCGCGCGTGAATCGTCGCGTCTCTGAAGATGTGACGCTCCGGGAGAATCCCAAATACAGTCCACAGTCCGCGTGAAACAACTCTTTCCCTCGTGTTTTGTCTTGTTCAAACTTCCCTTTTTGGCGTGCGATCTCTTTGCTTTTAAGTCCGTTTCCACAGAAAGAAGAAGAGCGCCGCGATCGGATCCACTCTCTCTGCGTAAAGTTGCGTCCCCCCCTGCGGCGCGCGCGCTGTCAAGGTCGGCGATTCAGTTCGGACCGTCCGCGCCCCGTGGGAGAACTTCCCTCTGCCTCTGGCGCGGGGAATATGGGAGAAAAGAGGGGGGAAAGAGGGGGGGGAAAGAAAGTTGGAAAGCAGTGCGGTGTCACGGAGCCACGGCCGGCGCGTGTGAACCGGTGCTGAGCCGCGGATGGTGTCTTTAGCGGAGGGGGAGAAGCGGAGCGCGCGCGCGCGGTGCGAGAGCGAGAGAGGAGCCAGAGGAGCGCAGTGCACGACGCCACCGCGCGGAGGAGCGGGGAAGCGCGGCGTGAGGCTCCGAGACCTTCGGCGGGGCAGGGCTGGAGCGTGGGGATGGAGAGGTGCGTGCGGGTTTACCGGGGGAGGTGCGTGTGCGGTGCGGTGCGTGTGGGCTTTTGGCGGAAGGATAACGGACACGCGTCGGGCTCGCGTTTCAGAGGCGATGGAGCGCGCGCGTCTGTCTGAGGAGGATGACGCGCGCGTGTGGATAAGATGTGTTGGATCGTGGATTGGATTTAAGTTAATTTGGAAAGTCTGGGAATATATGTATGATAGTCTTTAATTAATAAACATGCGTGTGTATTTAACGGTCACCATCATCATTTCATCATTTATGTGAGATGTGATGTCATGGAGGCTACTGCACTCTAACTTAAGTGCAGTTTGACATCATTTAAAGTTTTAACAGCAAACCAGTTTTATATTGACAGACACATCAAAAGTTGCGCCTTCTGTATCTTGTATTTTATTTACTTGTTTTTCACTTTTAGCCTTACTTTGCACCTCTGTAGCTATATGCCTATACTTAAAAAATGGTTAAATGATTTATTAGAATCTAACCCATTCAAATGGCAGGCTGTTTGTATTTGTCTGGATGTAAATTACCCATATATTTATTTTTATGTTTTTCCCCATATAGACTAAAAGTTTAAAAGCTTGTTTGGGGCAGCTTTTTTAGTTTTTCTTTTGAAACTAATGTAACTAATGGCCTAAAGACCTGTATCTGTATCTAAAATCTGTTTCATAAAACGGTTATTAAGGCATTTAGCTGTTTTAAATGTGTCTTTTGGACTGTCTTTTGCTTATTCTTACTTGATAAATTATAGAATCATAACTTTGGTAAAGCTGGGGTACCTGATTCTTTTCAAACCATGAAAGAAGTAGGTATTTAAATCTATAGTTCATGAGACACATCGCTAGTATTCAGATGAGATGAAAGCATTTTTGGGCATGTGCTTAGCTTTAGATCAGCTTCAATGGAGAACGAAGTGTATCTATTAGGCTCTTACTTCTTAGTTTTTTGATCAATAAAATGGGTTACAATTTGGTTTAGACAAAGCGTGACAGTCGGTCATGACAGCTGTTAGCGCTCGACACTGATAATGTCGCCGAAAAACCTTTGCAAAATAACTCACTGCATTGAAAATTAATAAGATGGAATTCATGCAATGGAACGACAGGTGCATTTTGTTCCGACAATGTGGGAGGAAAGACAAACCGGCGAAGGACGAGCAATAAAAGGTCAATTTAGCTCTTTGGAAACGACAAAATTGCTAAAGTAAAAGGCCAAAAACAGAGCGAGTGAGCAAATGTCCCCGTCTCCAAAATGTCCCATCTAGACCTCCACGGGGCCCAAAGCAAAGAACGCGTCGCAGTAATGGCTTGTGTTGTTCCTCAGCGTGATTTGAGCTCTCCTATCGGGTTTGTCCTTCACTTTCACAAATGTTGAACGTCGCACCAAAGTTAATGACAGGGGAGCGCGGGGGATACGATGACACATGGGCAACACTCCTGCCCTTAAGGGGTCCTGCTATGAGCCTGGAAAAATACGACCATTACGGGGGGAGATTTGATGTAAAGCGTAGCAAGATTTGGCTGGACATGGTATGATTTTTATTTTCATTTCTGTTTTCTTGGATGCCATGTGTCTTTCCATATGCAAATGTTTTTTTTTTTTTTTTTATAGGACAAGCCTCACTTATAACTGTGAACAACATAGTGAATGTGTAAAATAGAATAAAAAGTAATAGCAGAACTTTTAATAGTATCAAAAAAAGCAGAAATGTGATTTTTTTCGCATTTTGGCTTTACATTATTAGGAGAATATAAAGATTTTTCTACTATTCTCGATTATTGACACCCAACAGTGAAATCATAATGTTCTTCTATTTAATATGTCACAACAAGATAAAACACTGTTCTGTCTTTTTTAATTTTTGGCAAAAAATGTCAATATATTGGTGAGAATAAATGTAATATGTAAAAAAAATAAGAATTCTGACAAAACCCAAATGGACTACAACTAGCAGTCCTTTTCCCTGCCCTAGTGTTAAACAGTGAGAGACTGCAGCTGCTGGGAGTTTGACTTGTTCAGTTTTAGCCTCGATACCTCCAGGTGCTTGTGCTGTCGTGCGGTTTCTAGCTGTGATCCAGGTGCCGAAGCAGCTTAGTAACTTGCATTCACGATGGGAAAGCTTATTTGACTCCTCGGTTGGGTCATTTTGTGCAATTTCTGGCGTAGAGGGTAAAGAGCCACAAGACCTTGAGGTATCAGTGTGACTCCTGGCGGAATATGCAGGAAAATAGAGTCTTCCTTACACATGTATCTAAAAGAAAAAGCATAAACTGAATATACAGTGTTAATGTTAATAAGATATTCTCAACGATCATAGTAATGGGCAATGGCTGATGTGACACACTCGTTGCTGTGGCCATCTTGTGGACAGAAGATGCATGCTCTGCTGTGGGCACTGCCAACAACAAGTCTCAAAAGAAACAGTTGTGTCTGTAACAGCCCAAAAGACCCTGTTTGTTGCCAGATACTGTCATCAGCATGAACCAGAAGACTTAAAGACATCACTCCGGACTGAGCAATGAGCACTTTGTTTCATGTCATTAACAGCAACTAATGCTAGTTTACACACGTTAACTACCACTTTAATTGCGTGGCTATGCTCAGAAGTGTTGTGCGGAAAGGGACTGTGGTTGAGGAATCTTAGATGTGCACATTTTTATCTTTTTGTCTGCAGTTGATAAGGATAAAACCCATTTCAGATATTTTTTATAACCCACGGCAGAGATGCAACATAATAGTGATGTCCTCAAAGTGACTGAAACCCATTAATTGCTTATTCTTTTATTTGTTTATTCATTTTCCACTAAGATGCCCATTCAAAGAGAAAGGTATATTCATAGTTATTACAAAGCGGTACCTGGATGTTTTAATTGTCCCAGTTTTCATGCAAAAGCTGAATCTTGAGCTTGTAACGCAACAAAGTTCTGTCCTTATTTGATCAGTAATTGTATTAATAACTCTAAAGGCATACAACATGACATATAGAAGGACATATCGAAAGTCTGAACCATAAATGTGTTTGAACCAGCTGACATACGTTTAAAAACCAATGACTTTCCCATGACCTGCTATCACACGTGTGGTCTGTGGGGGGTTTCACCTTCATACAGTAATAACAGAGAAGAAACATGTGCAAACTGTAAAGTAAGAGTTCAATAACATGAAAGCTGTAAATGGTCGGGAGATTAAGTGTCCAAAGAGCGAGATCAACCCAAGGACATAAAAAGCCCCTTCACTAACAGCCTGAAATGCCCAGCTAAGTGTAACAGGTTCATCTTTGCTGCTTATATACTGCTGAATATATATATACGATGTAATTTTGTAAGTAAGAGGCTGATACAGATGAACCTTTGGCATCATTTGGCTGAACAAAGAGATCCAATCAATGTATTTATTGAATACATTTTTCGCACTCAATGTTGCATATGCTCGTCTCCATGGAGATGTTAATGCTTTGTTCAGAATGGTATTAAACTTGTATCAGGGTTCAGAATAAGCGGTATCGCATCGCAAAATGCGACGCAATTTCTCTCAAATGCGATGCATTCGTCAGAAAAAAGTGTTTTTGTATCGCAGCTTTTGCGATACAAAAATGCGTGTTCAATTGTAAAACCAAAGCACCTAAAAGTACTGATCACTCGTCAATCGATCGTCAATAACGTCATGACACATGTAGGCAGGGCCGGCCCAGCCTATAAGCGAACTAAGCAGCCGCGTATGGCCCCGAGGCGTTAAAAGGGCCCCCAATCTGGCAACCCGTCTTATGCGAAGTGCAAGCGCAGCGTGCGCCACTGGTGTAGTAGCGCTGCTGGCGCGGCAGCGCACACAGCTGTAACATATAACGCACAAACTGCATTTATATGTAATGACAATCTGGCAACCAAGACACCAAACCTGCGCTGATTGGGCAACTTCATTGTGCGCGAGGAGAACGAGAGCAAAACATAAACACAACACAACGTGGTCCCTGCGTGGTCCTCATGTCCAGAGGAATGTATCCCCCCGATGCCGAAAAACGAAAGAAGAAACTTCTTGACGATGTAAAGAAACTGCAAACTCAACAACACTCTCCAGGTATTGAACTTCTCTTACAAAGAGACGGTTAATGCTGCTGTTTGAAACAACACGATTCTGTCACGTTAGTTCGCTCAGACTGGAGGAGACGAGAGCTCTGCCCCGCGCATAATAATATGTCTGAATGAAAGATAATAAGCTTCACATTTACACCAGCCCGGTAGTGTTAGCTGCAGGTGAGGCCGGTGAGGGGCGTCTATGCCCCGGGTCACTAAGAGGCGGAGATCCGGTCCGGACGAGCGCCGTCTCGTCCAGAACCTCTGACGTGAGACTTTGGAGTGAACAGTGTGCGGCCCTGTCCCGGGCCCCTGTCCCGGGCCCCTGTGCAGCCTCAGTCAGAGATGAGCTGGTTTGAGTTTGCTCTCTCTCACATCACCATGTGTGAGATCAATCGTGACTCGTGATGGCTGTTTTACTTTGACTTCTTAACTTGCAATAAGAGGAATGAAATTTCCCCATGTGGGACAATAAAGGAATATCTTATCTTATCTTATCTTAGGAACGTAAAGGTTTATGCGTGTAAGGTCCATCAGCCAATCACATCGCAGCATTGTTTCACACAGAGTCCAGTGTGTGATGTTCTGATCAGAACAAACATTTATATTGTAATTCACTTTTAATAGAGCAATAAAACATTTCAATTTATTTAAAAAGCATCATTAGACTATTTGTTATAAATTATAATAAATTGATAGTGAAAAATAACCAGACATATTATGATTACATCTGTTATAGAATAATACTATATATTTTTATACAAAAGTGGCAAAGTTGCAGAAACACAGTTGCTTCACTATAGCTGGGTTTGGACCTTCACTTCTCGTTCTGTTCATTCTCTGGGAATAACATGTTTGCACTGTTTTATCAGTGTTAATTGTTAATCAAGCAATGCTTATGCCATTTGTTTAATTTAATATAACTTGTTTTGTCACTTTGGCAAGAAGGAACAGTTGGGAGCAGTAAAAGATAAATTAGTAAGGATAACTATTACTTTTACATTTTCAGTTAAAATTAATCAATTTGATCATAATTATTTTCATAGCCAATATTGTATTGAGTAATTAAGTACACTAATGTATTAATAACTGGCTTTAATCATTTTCTCCTGGCACAGTTTCATCACATCATCATTTTATAGCATTACAACCTCAACATTTTACTCTTACTTTAGCGGCTGGACCACATTAAAATGCACCAGAAGACACAAAAAAGGTCTGAAAATCTCTGGGGGAGGGCCCCCAGACCCCCCCTGTTCATTCATTTAAACTGTTAATGTGCTAATGTGGCTGTCGACCCTTAACGCCCACAAATACGCCCAAAAACATATCTGGGAGGTGTGTTATTTGTACAGGGAGTAGAGGTGATGTCAGCGGAATACCAAGTTGCGTTGTGGGATTAAAGTTATCAATATTTGAGCTTGTGAGGTGCTGAGAATAAACTAACTGGCAAACGGATGCCCTGGAGTTTTGGCGCTTTGTTTGCGTTGAAGAAAGTTCCCATATGTGAATTGTTTACTGACAATGGCAATAAAACTGATTCTGATGACGTGGTGAGGGGCCCCCAAAAATGTTTTCGCTTAGGGCCCCCTGAAGGCTTGGGCCGGCCCTGCATGTAGGACGTGTTGACATGACGAGTCCCGCTGCTGCTCAGATCACGAGTCTGAAAGTGGGAGGAGCCAGGTGCGCTAAAGTTTGCGTCAGATTCAGACTTCCGAGGTCAATAGCTCCTAAACGCAAAAGTCTTTGCAGATCATTCACATGCCAAAATATTCATATTTACACTGTAAAGTGTAAATATGAATGAAAGTGACTACAACCTCGTTTTTAACAATCAGATGCGTATTTTGGACGCAGCGAATTACATGGATCTGAATGTGCAGCCGGAGCCGAAACGAGTGCTTAGGGACCGTCATCAAATGTGCAGCCGGTGCGGTGACGAGAGTACTTAGGGACCGTCATCAAGTAGAAAAACGAAAAATGGAATGGAACATCAAATAGAGCGGTACAATTTGAATAACACATAAAATACACCATGATGGACGCCACAGCAACCTTTATTTTTCCGAGTGTAATGACAATTAATATGTAAATGAGACTCCTGCAAATAGTCATCTGATTGATGATGATATGGAAGAAAGGCCATCTGACTTTGTGTTGATTAATTTGTTCAACAATGAATTTTATTTGCAAGTTTTATTTAAAGAAAAAATGTTTAAAAAGTGTTTAAAAGTTAATTTGTTGAGAGTTTTCTTTAATAGAATGTTTACAAATACAGGTATTTAAAATTACCTGGAAAAAAAAAATGACAAAAAAAAACCTTTTTGGGAACCCAATCCAACTCTAACTTGCGTACATTAAAACCACCCAGTGCCGTCACACTTGTGTGGGTGCACTCTCTGTACGTGCGGTTATCCGTGGCGTTTAATCACTCTCAACACTAAAATGCGCTGTTTCAAACCCGTCTGAAATTGCCAACACACTCACGGGAAAACGCTTTTAGGAGAGAAGAGAGTTTGGGACCAAATCACCCTCGATCACACATCCGACGACTCTCCAGGTGAAGGACTATTTCTTCTTTGCAGGCATAGTTTATAATCCGTTCACGCCGGAGCATCATTTGTGTAGTTTCGTGTTTAAAGTTGCAATGACAATGTGGCTTCCCAGCACACACAGGACGACATGCGCTTTGTCGTCTTCTCTTGCTTTTTCCACTCTGCGTTGTTGGAAGATGCCAGTTTTGCGCAGTAAGTCGTGCAAATACAAAAGTCACATGCCCCAGTTCGTAAAACGGGGGCTTTAAAGCACCAACTGTACGTCTTCTCTTCGAGCAATCCATCACATTCGACAACTTTCTGCACTTTAAGCACGCGCACTGTTTGGAGTCCTTAGAAAGTCTTGTAAAGTAAATTGGATACGCCAAAGAATCAAAAAAATTTCGTCGTAGTTGGCAGTTCTTTTAAATTCTACCTTATTTAAACATGTCGATGACTTTAATTGAGACATATTTAAAGATATTACAAATCAACCTCAATAACAATCGTCAACCAGATTGGATTGCCGTTACTGCTCGCTCCGCACGGCGACCTGTGCGCGCACAAACGGCCCCTCGCTGCGTCTCCAACCGTCACCAGCACACCGCCATTAGCTTTAGACCCATTTTAATGACAATCTTTCAGGAAATCAGAAAGTGGCCGAGGCGGTTTAAATGCCGGTCTTGCGAGGCCTCATTACTATTTATCAAACGCATCTCACGCCATTAACATTCCTCTATCAATTAGCGCTCATTTGGAAAGCGGCATCGGACGAAGCGGGAGGGCGTTCGGCGGGTGGGGGGGGGTATTCGATTGAAACCAAAATAAATGCAGAAAATGCGGCACTGGCTTGTCCACTGTGGATTGCGGTCTTGCTTCAGGTTTAATGAATT
Source organism: Eucyclogobius newberryi (assembly GCF_026437365.1). NCBI lineage: Eukaryota > Metazoa > Chordata > Actinopteri > Gobiiformes > Gobiidae > Eucyclogobius > Eucyclogobius newberryi. The sequence goes on along the minus strand of NW_027315835.1, from coordinate 9,749,422 downwards.
GGAACAAGCCTGTTTAATGGTGATGGGGGCACGGCGGGGGACCAGAGCGGTGATGATGAGTGGAGCTTATAAGGCCAATTACAGCCTCGATTTGTCATATAAGCTAGAGCTGATGGATATTTGTGGTCTCAAACGCGGCTGACCATCTGAAAGCAAAATGAGTTAATGGCAATTCTATTAGGTCGAGGTTCACTGGAAAGGCGTTTGTGTTTATTGAACAAAATTAGCTGGATTTACTTATTTTTGGCGTGTGGCGGCGTGAAGGATTATACTTGTGCTGCTTGGGCGAAGAAGATGCATTTCAGAAGATTGTAAGGCACACAAACGTAATAAAATGGAACGTAATAAACCTACAATACAGTACAGTACAGTAATAATCTCGCACAAACATGATACAAATTCCCCAACACAAATGTACCGTATTTTCCGGACTATAACTATATACAATAATATATATATAATACTTTTTTCATAGTTTTGGCCGGGGTGCGACTTATACTTATATTTATACTTATACTCCGGAGCGACTTATATGTGATATTATTTGTTATTTTCACACTTGCAACCACATTTCATACTCCAGTGACACTTATATATGTTTTTTTCTTCTCTATTATGCATTTTTTGGCTGGTGCGACTTATAGTTCGGAAAATACGGTAATAACAAAATGTCCCAAAAACGTGCTACTTATTATTACATTTGTGCGAGTTTATTATGTTTGTGTAAGAAATTCAAATGGTACAGATATATTCAACAATATTTAACATGAAAAAAATCTAATAAAAATGTGAGAAATGCTTACGATGTATACTGCAAAATTACATTAGTACAAAATTACTAATAACTATCAGACATTGTAGGGCTGAACCACGGAGGGCAATGGACCTTAGGTAAACATTTGTATAGTATATTTTCTCAGGGCGCCCAGTCAAAACCAGTGGCCAGTGAGTCAGGAAATTAGTCAGGACAACGTAGCTGGAGGAACAGTCCCTCGATTTTCAACCGGTGTGACCAGAAAATAATTCCAATTTAAGTTAATTAATTCACACGCAGTAGTTAATTGGTGTAATGTATGCCTTTTGAGGTGCCCCGAGCAAGCTTCCAAACCAGGCAAGGCAGAAAAACAACCACTGCTGCCGAATCGTAATGACAGACGTTTACACCTCGTTGTTCTAATTGGAGTCATTTGATAACAGTCTCCGTGACATCTTTTTTTCGCCTGATGTTTTCTCTCGATATTTGCGAGTTCACAAACCCCCATCTGACGACCTTTGAAACACCAGTGGTTCGGCCCAATTACAGCACGGCATTGCGGTTTGAGGGGAAGCCAAACGTGAAGCGAGCGCGGCACAGGTACGGACTGTTTTGTGCTTGGATAAACATCGAAGAAGCGCTGTGCATTTGCGGAAGGAAAGACATCTGTGCTTTTTCTCTTTATCGGATTTAACAAAAGTTTCTCGAGTTATTCCGCTATTGTGACCAATTCGACCAATCAGCTTCCAAATTTTTTTCCCGGCGACTTTCGGCGAGAGCCTCTTCGGAATGATAAACGTGTAGAGCTCGATTCAGAGTGCGACGCATGAGCCAGGTTATTGTTGTGACATCTCTTCACTCAATAAAGGTAGAAAAACACACACGGAATAGCCTATTGTGTCTATTTCGGTTTTGTTAGTGAGGAATTGTGTGGGCAGCAGTGGCTCGATGGTCAGAGTGAGGTGTAGTGAGGCGGGTTAAGTGTCCTTGAAAGACTGTATTCACCTTTCGGAGCTGCAATCAAACCAACAACCTGTAGAGGGATTCCCCGATCTTCGAACCGCCGATCTTCGAAGCATAGGACGAACACTCCAAACTTAAAGGTGTAATGGACGATTTTTAGCCGATTTGAGAACTCGTGAGCATGTGCGTTTGTTTATCAGCGCGACGGATCGCATCGCATCTCTCGTCTCCCGTAGATTTCCGTCTCTTCTGAGCTCGAACTGTCTTTCTCTGTCTTCATTTTGTCCCGTACACTGAGGGAACTACAGTATATTGTGATAGCTCCATGCGCTTAGCCACGGGGAAACGTGCTGCTCTCCTGGGGACGAGCCAGAACGAGGCTGCAGGTGAGCGGTAGGTGCGTTCTATGATTGATACGTGGCAGGACTAATTGCCAGTCCACGCCACGAGGAAAGAACCTCAGATTTGGTGCCAAAAAATCGTCCATTACAAGCCTTTAAACAGGATGTGTGTATCTAAGCTTTATTCATCATGTATTTTTGAAAACCGAGTGGCAAGATGGTAGAAAATATACTGGAAATAAGTTGTGTTAAGCCTGTCATCTGCCTTGCGTGTTCAAATTAATCGCCAACTGAATTTCAGATCGGAGGATGCTGATGTTCCCCATTGAACACCGTTGCCAATTTACGGACGTACCCTTGAAGAAAGTCTTTTTCAAAACCTTTGTGCTCGCCTCTCACTGACAAGCCATCTGGAAAAACTAATACATACAAAATAAATACATAAATAACTAAATAAAAACAGGCAGGGAAGAAATTTATGTACCAATCTATTAAAGCTGCCCGTTTGGCAGATGGAGATGAGGCAAAAGGAAAATCCAATAGCAGAGAAAAGATCAGTGGGAAAAACGAAGACAGATGGTGAAGACAGAGGAAATATGCAAAGTGGTGCCAGTTTCTCCTTGGCAGTGTCTGTTCTGTGGGGACGGCAGTCGACCGGGTTTGAGTTTACGTGGTCAGCGTGGTCAGAACCGTGCGATCGAGTCCGTTTATCGCAGTGACGCATTCGGCTCATTGGTCGGCTGTCGTTTAGAACATAATCAGGTAGAAATGCGGGTTGAAAAGTGTGATGTTTTTAAGTCCCCTGTGATATGTTTTTTTCCACGTAAGCAGCCATGTTTGTTGTTGTCGTGTGTCCTTTTGGGGGGACTCTGGCATATTTACGAACAAATTATTAATATGCACTGCCCCTGAAGCAAAAAAAAGCACAAATTATGCTTTTTTTGCTTAAAACCTATTTAACATTACAAAAGGTTATTTTCAGTCCAGAAAACACATTACAAAACTTTGGATTTAGGAACGTAGCACTTTATACAGTCTTAAAAATAGATTTAAAATGGTCATTAGTTGCATTCATTTTTTGTTTCTAGTCTAATAGTGAAACATAATGTGAATTTTACTTCTGTAACCAAGTGGAGGTGACGGTTGAGCTCCAGAGCGCTCAATTCGCTCAAAGAACTTGCTCTTCAGATCATCTCTCAAAGTTTTGCCTGAGCGCAATGGATTTTCTGTTCAAATATCTGTTTTCTTTTTCTGTCTTTTGAAACATTTGTACCCACTGTGACGGTGAGGCAACCCCTTTAAGGAAAAATACAGATTGTAGTCACGGCCTCATCATTTATTCTGCCTTCAGAGGATGATGCAGTCAGATGCAATCACTTCTCAGGTGAGTCTCTTGCGAAGGCAAGTGCTTTCACAAAATGTTAACACTGCACTTTGTTTCTGTTTCGAGAGGCAAGAAAAGTATAGGACTGAAGCTTACATTTTTACAAGTCAAAGATGGCCTCCGACTAACCTTTAATTTTTTCCGTCACAGTTAACATTTGCTGTATTAATACCAGTTCATTTTCTCCGAAACTAGAAGATCCCACTTTTGATTCAAAAGCCCTTAATTGGTTTTAAATAGATTAAATTGATTTTTGTATCACGAGAATGAACACTAATGCATCATTTTCTATGCACGTAATCACAAAGTCAACGCTCGTTCGAAAGGGGGAAGTAGTAAAAATACCTTTTCCATTGAAATCACTGATTATTGTATTAATTAACTCTACTTATATGCATTAACCAGTCTTGCCTTGCATTGGAGCATATAAATTGTTTTCTACTACTCAGTAATCCCCTTAACTGCCCTATTACCATATAAAGAGTTATGACATTAGTCTTTATAAATGAACATTTGAGCATAATCGTGACTGAAAAAGCTCCTTAGTATCAATTGCAGATGTCTTCAGGGAAAAAAGGTCAACAATATCATATTCAGTTTCATTTTTTTAAATTCAGGATGAATAAATAGCCTTCGAGTAAATGCTTGTTGAAATGTGTTCATCGCTAAATTATTTATAATTTTCTCATTAAATTAAATACATTTGCCGTTTGTTGGAGTGAATTGGAGTTTTTATGTTGAATGAAAAGCTGTCTTTAACTTGTTTTTTGTTTTACTTGTTAAAGCATAATGTAATAAAAAAATACATATTTGGACCTTGGTAGAAAAGTGGATAGCAGTAAAATGGGTGAAAGATGGTGTCCTTGAGCAAAACACTTCATCCATCCTGCTTGTGTGGCTGTTAAAGGCCACAGTGAGAGGTACAGGTAAAAAAACTATATATACATAAACCACCAGAGTATATTGCGCTCCTGCTCCCACGCGACTGCATTTGTAGAGGACGCCATTACGGCAGGGAAGGAGCTGCGTTTGGTTACGGAAATCCACTTCTCCCGTCAAGATGGAGCTTTGACAGGTGAAATGTTCTCTCTTTCTTCTCCACATGATCATTTGTACATCTCAGTGCGTAAAAATAATCCACAGCCTCTGAAATAATGTGTTAATTGCGGCCGACACTATTTGTTTTAATGCAAATCCTCCGCCACCATCCCTGCCAGTGTAGAGTTGAGTTTGGTGGTGCATGCTGGGATAGCATGAGGACAGCTGGAGGAGTTTTATAGCAGGCGTCACCTAACGAGGGCTACTTCAAAAGTAGAGAGTTGTTCGAAGACTAAGTTATATTTGCCTAAATGGGCCTACAATTAATCATAACCAAATGTTGTAGGCTATTGCTTGATAAATGTGCATGTGTGGGGCGTGTGTAGGTATTTATCAGGTATTTTTGAAAAACAAATCTTAATTCCCATTTTAAACCAGTGAGGTACAAGATTTTCAATTTTGCACTAACTAATTCAATTAGTAATTTTGAGTAAATTAATGTATTTTTCAAAATACATACAAAAGCAAAAAAAGAAAAGGATCTAACATTAACCTAAATCAGTTTCTCCTGTGGCTCTATGTTCTAGAATTCAGTCATATGTGAAACTTGTTAAGTCCTGACACATCCTCTGTGCACTGCCTCTGCAACAGCCTATTCCTGACAATCAAAGGTAATGAGCATTATTTGTCTCCTTTTTCCTGCAGTTTGCGCTGCAGAACCAGCGCTATCTGTGCATTAATGAGAAGTCACCTTTGGATTGGCGACTTTAGCGGCTTGTAACTACATGATACTGAACAATACTGATTGCATTTCAAAAGAGTTTTTAGAGAAACAGGACGCTTTGGATGAGCACCAAAGAGTGCCTGAGAGAGGCTCAAAGAGTGCCTGAGAGAGGCTCAAAGAGTGCCTGGGAGAGGCTGAAAGAGTGCCTGGGAGAGGCTGAAAAAGTGCCTGGGAGAGGCTGAAAGAGTGCCTGGGAGAGGCTCAAAGAGTTCCTGAGAGAGGCTCAAAGAGTTCCTGAGAGAGGCAGTTCCTGAGAGAGGCTCAAAGAGTGCCTGAGAGAGGCAGTTCCTGAGAGAGGCTCAAAGAGTGCCTGAGAGAGGCAGTTCCTGAGAGAGGCTCAAAGAGTGCCTGGGAGAGGCTGAAAGAGTGCCTGGGAGAGGCTGAAAAAGTGCCTGGGAGAGGCTGAAAGAGTGCCTGGGAGAGGCTCAAAGAGTTCCTGAGAGAGGCTCAAAGAGTTCCTGAGAGAGGCTCAAAGAGTTCCTGAGAGAGGCAGTTCCTGAGAGAGGCTCAAAGAGTGCCTGAGAGAGGCAGTTCCTGAGAGAGGCTCAAAGAGTGCCTGAGAGAGGCAGTTCCTGAGAGAGGCTCAAAGAGTGCCTGAGAGAGGCAGTTCCTGAGAGAGGCTCAAAGAGTGCCTGAGAGAGGCTCAAAGAGTTCCTGAGAGAGGCTCAAAGAGTGCCTGAGAGAGGCTCAAAGAGTTCCTGAGAGAGGCTCAAAGAGTGCCTGAGAGAGGCAGTTCCTGAGAGAGGCTCAAAGAGTGCCTGAGAGAGGCTCAAAGAGTTCCTGAGAGAGGCTCAAAGAGTGCCTGAGAGAGGCTCAAAGAGTTCCTGAGAGAGGCTCAAAGAGTGCCTGAGAGAGGCACTCTCTGATTGGATAAAGTTTCCTATCCCTGGTACTGAGCGATTAATTGGCTTTTCCAAACGTATATTATTTATGGTTCTCAACTAAACAAAATGCATTTAAAAATATATAAGTGGTATCATTCAGCCTCTTTTTTCACAAATAACTTCTTTTAGAATATTTATGTGGCAGAAGTAGTCAAATCAGAAGTCACAAGGCCTTTAACTGCTTATTTAAGCGTTTATGAATCTGATATTTAGAAAATGAAGGCCATGGAATGGCCATGGAAAATGCACGTTCAAGTAATCTGGACCTTTGAGATGGTTCCCTGTGACTCACTCAGACCTTGAGACCTGCACATTTCTATTCAGAGAAGAGCTTCTTCTCTGTGCAAACTGGCTGCTTTAGCAATGGTTTCAATTTGTTTGTTTCGATGAATGAAGCAGAATATGTTTTTCAACTGGGAGAGAGAGTTGGATACTTGATTCACGCATCATGACCTCTGACACAATGAATAGGTGTACGTATGCTAACGCTAACACCTTCAGCTACATGAGGCACAGACAGAACTGTGGTAAGTGTCTGGTATGTTAACGTAACATATGAACAGTTATTCAGATAACTATAGCATAAAGAACATGCTAACAAGTTTAGCAAAGCATCAGTTTTACCCCAAATCACTAAATCCATTGAATTCTTCTTCCTCTGTGTCACTTCTAAACAACTCCACAAACTCCAGAGGAAGAGGAAGTGCAGATTCTTCTTCTGCGTCGCTTGTGTGTCTCTATGTGTCTCTCTCTGTGTGTCTCCATGTGCGTCTCTATGTGTGTCTGTGTGTGTCTCTATGTGTGTCTCTATGTGTGTCTGTGTGTGTCTCTATGTGTGTCTCTATGTGTCTCTCTATGTGAGTCTCTATGTGTGTCTCTATGTGTGTCTCTATGTGTGTCTCTATGTGTGTCTCTATGTGAGTCTCTATGTGTGTCTCTATGTGTGTCTCTATGTGAGTCTGTGTGTGTCTCTATGTGTGTCTCTGTGTGTGTCTCTATGTGTGTCTCTATGTGTGTCTGTGTGTGTCTCTATGTGTGTCTCTGTGTGTGTCTCTATGTGTGTCTCTATGTGTGTCTGTGTGTGTCTCTATGTGTGTCTCTATGTGTGTCTCTATGGAGTCTCTCTACATAGAGAGACTGGGAGTCTCTATGTGTCTCTCTATGTGTGTATCTATGTGAGTCTGTGTGTGTCTCTATGTGTGTCTCTATGTGAGTCTCTATGTGTCTCTCTATGTGAGTCTCTATGTGTGTCTCTATGTGTGTCTATGTGTGTCTCTCTATGTGTGTCTCTATGTGTGTCTCTGTGTGTGTCTCTATGTGAGTGTCTATGTGTGTCTCTATGTGTGTCTCTATTTGAGTGTCTATGTGTGTCTCTATGTGTGTCTATGTGTCTCTCTATGTGTGTCTGTGTGTGTCTCTCTATGTGAGTCTCTATGTGTCTCTCTATGTGTGTCTCTATTTGAGTGTCTATGTGTGTCTCTCTATGTGAGTCTCTATGTGTCTCTCTATGTGTGTCTGTGTGTGTCTCTCTATGTGAGTCTCTATGTGTCTCTCTATGTGTGTCTCTATGTGTGTCTATGTGTGTCTCTCTATGTGAGTCTCTATGTGTGTCTCTATGTGTGTCTATGTGTGTCTCTCTATGTGTGTCTCTATGTGTGTCTCTGTGTGTGTCTCTATGTGAGTGTCTATGTGTGTCTCTATGTGTGTCTCTATTTGAGTGTCTATGTGTGTCTCTATGTGTGTCTATGTGTGTCTCTCTATGTGAGTCTCTATGTGTCTCTCTATGTGTGTCTCTATGTGTGTCTCTGTGTGTGTCTCTATGTGTGTCTCTATGTGTGTCTCTATGTGAGTCTGTGTGTGTCTCTATGTGTGTCTCTGTGTGTGTATCTATGTGTGTCTCTATGTGTGTCTGTGTGTGTCTCTATGTGTGTCTCTGTGTGTGTCTCTATGTGTGTCTCTATGTGTGTCTGTGTGTGTCTCTATGTGTGTCTCTATGTGTGTCTCTATGGAGTCTCTCTACATAGAGAGACTGGGAGTCTCTATGTGTCTCTCTATGTGAGTCTCTATGTGTGTCTCTGTGTGTGTATCTATGTGTGTCTCTATGTGTGTCTGTGTGTGTCTCTGTGTGTGTGTCTCTATGTGTGTCTCTATGTGTGTCTGTGTGTGTCTCTATGTGTGTCTCTATGTGTGTCTGTGTGTGTCTCTATGTGTGTCTCCATGTGTGTCTCTCTGTGTGTCTCTATGTGTCTCTCTATGTGTGTCTCTATGTGTGTCTATGTGTGTCTGTGTGTGTCTCTATGTGAGTCTCTATGTGTGTCTATGTGTGTCTCTATGTGTGTCTCTGTGTGTGTCTCTATGTGAGTCTCTATGTGTGTCTCCATTTGTGTCTCTCTGTGTGTCTCAATGTGTCTCTCTATGTGTGTCTCTATGTGTGTCTATGTGTGTCTCTCTATGTGAGTCTCTATGTGTGTCTCCATGTGTGTCTCTCTATGTGTGTCTCTATGTGTTTCTCTATGTGTGTCTCTATGTGAGTCTGTGTGTGTCTCTATGTGAGTCTCTATGTGTGTCTGTGTGTGTGTCTCTATGTGTGTCTCTATGTGAGTCTCTATGTGTGTCTCCATGTGTCTCTCTATGTGTGTCTCTATGTGAGTCTCTATGTGAGTCTCTATGTGAGTCTCTATGTGTGTCTCTATGTGTGTCTATGTGTGTCTCTATGTGTGTCTATGTGTGTCTCTATGTGTGTCTCTCTATGTGTGTCTCTCTATGTGAGTCTCTATGTGTGTCTCCATGTGTGTCTCTCTGTGTGTCTCTATGTGTCTCTCTATGTGTGTCTCTATGTGTGTCTATGTGTGTCTCTCTATGTGTGTCTCTATGTGTGTCTCTGTGTGTGTCTCTATGTGAGTGTCTATGTGTGTCTCTATGTGTGTCTATGTGTGTCTCTCTATGTGAGTCTCTATGTGTCTCTCTATGTGTGTCTCTATGTGTGTGTCTCTATGTGTGTCTCTATGTGAGTGTCTATGTGTCTCTCTATGTGAGTCTCTATGTGTGTCTATGTGAGTCTCTATGTGTGTCTCTCTGTGGGAGTCTCTATGTGAGTCTCTATGTGTCTCTCTATGTGAATCTCTATGTGTGTCTCTATGTGAGTCTCTATGTGTTTCTCTATGTGTGTCTCTATGTGTCTCTGTGTGTGTCTCTATGTGTGTCTCTATATGTGAGTCTCTATGTGTTTCTCTATGTGTGTCTCTATGTGTCTCTGTGTGTGTCTCTATGTGTGTCTCTATATGTGAGTCTCTATGTGAGTCTCTATGTGAGTCTCTATGTGCGTCTCTATGTGTCTCTCTATGTGTGTCTCTATGTGTCTCTCTATGTGCGTCTCTATGTGTCTCTCTATGTGCGTCTCTATGTGTCTCTCTATGTGCGTCTCTATGTGTCTCTCTATGTGCGTCTCTATGTGTGTCTCTATAGGTTCCCATAGAACTACATTTATATAGATGTGATGTTCCTGTAGCCGTCCCCAGTGAAGGCCAGAGAGACTATTCTTCTCCTTCACAAGTCCTCAAGGGATTTCAGTCGTTGTGGCGTCCAATGCAAATCTATGGAAGAATTGCCAGAATCCACAGTGTGAGTTTGAGTGGCAGATGTGGACCTCCATTTTGATGAGTGCCAACTGCCCGGGACCTCACCAGCCCCAGTGTCAAGTGCGATAGTCGGCATGTTTGTCAGGAAAAGTTAGACAGGAAGTAACTCTGTTTGGTTGCAAAGTTTTGTTTACTTGTGTCTGAGTGGTATGAATAATATAAAAGGCTGTAAACATTTTCAACAGAGTTAAAGAGAGTACATATTATGTTAGAGCTGGGCAATATGGTTAATCTCGTTATGTTAATCTCGATTTTTAATTTGATTTTACGGTATTTTCAAAAATAAAATAAAAATGGCTTTGTAATCATTTCTAATCTGTGCCATTTAGAGTCAAATTTCTTCCTCCAACATCTGAGCTCTTAAAGACATCTTTTTATTGAGAGTATTTACTGTGGAAAAAACATCGAATTGATGATCAAACATCTCAATCTTTCGATTAATTGCACAGTGCTACTTTTCTATATTAAGATTACATTTAAAATAAAAATTACAAAATTAATAAATTTAAAGTTACATTTCAATTTAAACTACATTTAAAATTTTAATTATATTTACATTTGAAATTAAAAATAAGATTTTCTGGCGATTTGAGAACGCAGGACCGATACAACACACACGTGCGTTTGTTTATTAGCGCGACGGAGCGCATCGCTCGTCTCCCGTAGATTTCTGTCCACTTCTGCGTCAGCTCGAACTGTCTTTCTCCGTCTTCATTTTGCCCCGTACACTGAGGGAACTATATTATGATAGATCCATGCGATTAGGCACGCGGAAACGTGGGGACGAGCCTGACGCGGCTGCAGGTGAGCGATAGGTGCGTTTTATGATTGATACGTGGCAGACATTAATTACATTTACATTTAAATAAAATATTAAATTAATACATTTAAAAAAAAAGAGCTGGAGCTGAAACTGAGATAAATCCGGCTTTAAGCCACTTCAAAGGCTGTTTGCTTTAAATGCATTTTTCTACCTTTGAAGTTTCTGTGACAGTTTTACCTGTAGTATGTACTGTGTGTGTGTGTGTGTGTGTGTGTGTTTATGTGTGCTTTTCTATCTATATATCTTGATTATATTGAAATCAATTTTATTTGCTCTGGATCAATATAAACTAAACACACATAACTATAACAAACAAAACAAAAATACCAGTTCTTTTTTGGGGGGGGATAGATTTCTTTTCTAGATTTGGCCTTTACCCTCCGCTGTCACCTTTATAGACTTTCCCTACAATGTGAGGGAGTAGTTTACATTGATCTCTGCTCCGATGGCGGCTGAGTGTGCGCTGATCGCTGGCACCACAGTCTGTCTTAGCCCGTGACCACTACGGCAACCCGCTGGATCCATTCCCCGTCCTCCTTATTGACCTTTTCGTCTGTAGATTGAAATAGTCCTTGTTGTCTAACGCACCCCGGCACGGTTTAAATGTACTTTTTGTAATGTCAGGGCCTGCGTAGAACTGCACTTTTCCCTGACTCTGATTGCCTTAGTATGGATTTCGGTGCCCTTTGCAGCTGAAGTGCTATGTTGTCTGACGAGTGCAGATTTTAAGTACACATCTAAAGCAAGGGCAAAGCTCAATTATGAATGAATCGTGTCAAGATATATGACAAGATGCTGTAAATGAGAGCACAGAATGCAGCTGAAACGGTCAAGGTATGATAAAAAACAGAAATATGTTCACAAGAAATACTTATATCAGTATTATACAGTAAGGAATCTAACTTTTTCCTTTCTTTTGTCATTTTCCTTGCCAAAAAGAAGGCTCTAAGAACAGTGGCTCCTCTTGGACAGCTACACTTTTTCTGCTTCTCCATTATTGATCAATGTTCTGTCTGATTTTTTATCTTTCTGTTGGTTAAATCAAATTTTTTTAAAAAACCCTGAAAGACAATAGTTATTTTGAGCTCTACGTTGAGTTCAATAGACATTTCAGGTTAGGCTGAACAAAAATAATATGTCTGTTTGCCGTAACCCGGTATGAAACTAGCTGACTGGAAAAAAAAAATCAGCATTTTCTTGAAAAACGTCAAAATCTTTCATTTTTTAAATTATTTCGCCAACTCACCGACCGTTCTTTCCTAGACCTATCACGCTGGTACACCTATCTTTCATCCTAAAGGACTGATAACGCACTGGGCATCGCATGTGCGTCTTCATATTCGGTCCTCCGCATGCGTCTGTAACAAAATGCACGTAAATGTCGTTATATTGCCTTTTACAAGTTGGTTTGCTTCTGTCGGCGCCACTGAAGTGTCCATGGTACATGTCACGCTCTATTACGGTGTCTTACGTAATGCATTCTGGGATTGACACTCACATAGAGCGCCCAGCAGCGTCATCACAACAAACATGGCGGTGTTCCCCGCATGTTCCCCCCGCTCGCCTTTGCAACCAAAATAAAGGATAGCGGCGTAAAGGTCGATTGAAATATCTTAAAATCGTGAAATTTAGTCTCCTGATCGGGTTGATAGAGGCGTTTTCCGTCATTGACTGTTGAAGCCTGACCCCTGGCGGTCACCAAGTCCAAAAATGGCAACATTTTGATATTTTTTTCGCCTTCAAAGTAAAAAAATAAGAATTTGCCTACCGTCTGACCCACTTGAAAAATGTTGGCTCGGGTTACAGCAAACAGACAATTTATTTGGGGCAGCCTTATAATCTCCCCTTTAGAGCAGGATTCATAAAGCTCAAAGCTGTATAAATTCTAGATTCTAGGACCTTCAGATTGCAAATGACTCTGAATAGCAGTCGAAACGTCTACATTTCCAAATCACTGTCCAGATGGCAACCTTTGAAACCTTCTAAATTCATCGCGAAAGGTTCCGTCTCTAAGTAGCCGTGACATTTAACAGATTTCCGACGGAGAACTTTTGAGACCCGCTTTAATAAATTGTGAAGGCGAATCATTACGCGTGTCTGCTGCAGCTGTGACCCCCTGAGCCGCCAAAGTCTTCCACCTCATGTTCAGAGAGTTAGCGAGCAACGCGGCAACGGGTGTCAAAATGTCACTCTAGCTTTTCTTTGACTGTAGGAACAAACATTTACTCACCCACACTCTAGGTGCACGGACTTTTCCGCTGGCGGGTCTGTTCGCCTGCTTGTCTTTATGCAAGTGTTGTTATTGTGCCTGGAACGTTCCACAGTACGGCATTCAACTTCTCTATCTCCATGACGACAAGCCGAGTTCCAGGTCAAATCTGTGGAGAGGTGAGTGTGGAATGTGTATTTTGTCCCGTCATCTTTTCTTGTCTTACTTTTGATCTTTTGTTCCTTCTTGCTTTTCTTTCTATTTCTGTCCTTTGTTCCTTCCTTCTTTCTTTCTTTCTTTCTTTCCTTCCTTCAATCATTATCTTCCTTCCTTCTTTCTTTCTTTCTTTCTTTCCTTCCTTCCTTCAATCATTATCTTCCTTCCTTCTTTCTTTCTTTCTTTCTTTCCTTCCTTCCTTCAATCATTATCTTCCTTCCTTCTTTCTTTCTTTCTTTCCTTCCTTCCTTCAATCATTATCTTCCTTCCTTCTTTCTTTCATTCTTTTTCTTTCTTTCTCAACAATAATAAAAGAATGTGTAATTGATAACGCAACATTTTAATAAAAGGAAAAACTGACTAAATAATAATAAACTAGCCAACTTTGTTATACAACTTTTATAATGTGTAGTATACTTTTCCACTATTTGTATTAAGCGGTGGGTAGTACTCAGTTATATTAGTTTATTTTTGAATTTTTTTTTTTTAGAAATTATGCTTTTCAGAGAAGTTTTATGGCAATATTTAACTTGAAATAACACAGTTTTTTTGTCTGTCCGATTGCATTAACTCACAAAAATCAGATTTGAAATACTACTTGTACTTATACCTCATCCAAAGCGGTGTACAGCGCAGAGCCTTGCAGTATTTTTACAGTAAAAGCCCGAGGACGTCTTACAGTGCAATTTCAGCATTTTGCAACTTGATCCCATTCGCTGCAGTTTCTGGGTTAAAGGGTTTAAACTAAATGTTCAGATTCTTTGCTTGTGCGCTTGAAGGCACCGCTGTTGCAAACCATTTGTTGTCTGCTTGTCCAAATGTATTCTTATTTTGAGTCAACATTTTATCTAGTTTGGAGTAAGTTATAACACGTGAAAGGCATGCGAGAAATGTTTTAATGTGGATAGAAACAGACAGTCTTAAAGTATTACGTTTGTTTTAAAATGGTTGACTTTTTCATCACAAATTTCCACACGATTATAGAAGCTTGAGAGCAGAAAAGCTTGTGGTGTTTAATATTCTGTTCCATTTGCAAGGTTAAAGCTCATTCAAATTCTGCTTCAAAAGTTTTTATTTTGAAATATTTCCTTCTTAACAACGATCTGTCTTTACTGTCTTCTGCCTGTAATTTAATGTACCCTTTTCTAAACGTGTGAAGAAGACAAACAGGGGTTAGAGACGTGAGTGGCGAGCAAGAAACAAAACAAAAATGGCATTTGGATGAGAAACTATTATTTAAAAAAACAATAAAAAATACAAAAAAGGAATATTTTAACTCTTAAACAATTTATTATCATAGCAATTATTATCAAAAACTTGGAGGCAGAGTGTGCAGTGTTACTGATACATGTACTGAAAATACATACTCAGAATAGTCATTTTGAGTAACTGTATTTTGTATCTTGTGATTTGATTTTTCCTTCTCTAATGAAATAAATGAATGCATAACTGTCGACATGCAAATCAATGTGAGCGTATTCTAAGTACCGTATGCAGAATACAGTGCTCTGATATGACCATGGAGCGGAATATGCTACAAAATGAATTGTATTGTAGTCACTATTATGTAAAGTATTCTTTCCAACAGTGGTATAGCGTGCAATGAGAAGTTTTCTAAAGCAACAGCCAGAAATAACTTATAGTCTCTTATTTTTGGCACATGTGCAGTTGACTTTATATACCTACAATAACATCATTAAACCAGCAAGCATGGGCCCCTTAATGAAGTTAACTGGAGAGTGGAAAAAGGCAAATTAGTAACATTCTGAAGATATTTAAATTGAATTATTTTGTCTTTAATTATCTTCTTTTGCTTATCCGGGGCCGGCGTTCTCAGCCCGTCCCACCAATGTGTCCCGGGCCCACATCGCCCAGCGTATTATTTAGTTATTTTGTTCTTGTCTTATTTTTTATTTTGTTAATTTCATTGTATTTCTGTTGCTGTCATTTCTTTGTGATTTTAATGCATTTTTCCTGTCGTGTGAAGCACTTTGAATTGCCTTGTGTGTGAAATGTGCTCTACAAATAAACTTGCCTTGCCTTATCACTCATTGGTTTAAATATTTTATCAGATATTTACTCATTATTTAATAGTTATGTGATTTGGTTACGTAAGTACAGGCCCATTTAGACTAATTGAACAGCCCTCGACCAAGTCTGTGCTCATAAAGTTGCCCTTGACCCTAGAAAGGTTGGTGATCCCTGGTAAGACTGAAGGTTTATTTAAATATTTTTAAAAAGTATTGTCTTAGGACTGTCTGGTCCCACACATATTTGTTACTTTCTTTTAGGCGGTGCACCTAAGTGAAAGCACAACTGCAGAATATGTACCAGCCAATGAAGACTTTATAGCAAAGGAAAAAGTGTTTAATTATTTCTATGAGCTGTGAGTCAGAGCTGTGGTATGTGTTATGTAAAAATATGAATACAAATATCACATTCACAGCGTTTACATTTATCTTTACCTGAAATATGTTTTTCTCTAATTAAGTTCGGAGTGACCTTAAGAAAAGAGCAAAGCTGTAAGTTTAAGTTAACTGTTTTTCAAAAAGTATTGTTAATGTTGAAGGTTAAAAGGAAGGTATGTAGAAATAGTATTTAAAACTTCATAAACATGTATATTTATCCGTGTTCTCAGCTTAGATGCAAAGTAAACATAATCAAATCAAATCGTTTTTAAAATAATAATTGTAAAGCTGATGTGTGTGAGTGTCAATTAAGATGGGTCATTGTAACTTCAAAGGCATTTTTAGGCCCGAGCGCCACAAGCTGGCGAGAGGCCTATTAATCTCGTAAGGCCGTGCTAAGCACGGCTGCGAAAGTGCGCACACAGTGCGCACGAAATCGAGCGCGAAGCGCTCGCCCACTTCCAAACACTCACTAACGCACTCCTTCACTCACGCACGCCCCGTGCATACTAATTAGTAGTAGGAAAATGGAACATTAACGTTGTAAACGGGCGAAGCCCGTGCAAAAGTGCGCACTAAACGAGCACTTTACATTGGGATGACAACCGCTTCGCGGTCGTCATCCCCATATAAAGCACTCATTTGCGCTAAGTAGCTCACAAATACGTTCCCCATATCTTGCATGTTCCGTGCATATAAGCATGTAATGCAAAAATTGAACATTATTACTGTGTAGAGGGCCAAAAACACAAAGTGGGCGGAGCCCACTCAAAATTAACGAAAGTACCCGTCAGTGACCAGGGACCCACACCATGAGGTAGGAAAGCGCGAGCGCTTTCCGAAAATGTATAGTTCATGATATTTGAAAAATGGGAAACATTGTTTTCGCATCGGAATATTATTAGGCCCGAGCCCCAGCAGGGCGGAGGGCCTATTGTCTGACCAAACATTGCCCCTGGCAAGTACAGTGAACTAGCCCATGCCGAAGGCATGGATCATGCATACTTACTCCTGCTATGACAGAAAAAGTCAACAATGAGTGAATGGGCGTAGCCCATTCACTCATTGTTGACAACAGCAGCGCGAAGCGCTGCATTCCTCCAAAAACCCTCCTGGCATCGTCCCGTACGCGAGAGTCCATGCCGCAGGCATGGGCCATGCTTGTATCTGCTCAAATCAATGGAAGTCTATGGGGAGTGGGCGGGGCATCCCGACGGAATAGGAAGTGACGAGCGAGTATTGTTCTTCTTCTGAGCTTTGAGCTCTAATTTGACCCCCTGAACATGCTCAAAAACTCACCAAACTTTGCCCAAAATTCAGAATCGGCGAAAAATTTGATTTTTTCTGGGCCATTTTTTTTTTCGTTAAAAAATGGCGCGACAGCGCCACCGACAAAAGTCAAAATACATTGCGCCTATGGGAGACGCCCCGAGGTCAACTTTGTCGTAGAGCTACGAAATTCGGGACACGCATTCCTCTCGTGAGGACAAAACAAATATATCATTGTGGCCACGCCCCCAGACATACCCTATGGCCGCCATCTTCCTTTGAACATGAAAACACGCTGAGTCAGCTATTTTGTTCACGTCAAACTTTGACGAACTCCTCCTAGGGCGTTTTGCCCACCGACTTCAAAATTGGCGTACGTCCTCTGGACAAGTGGGGCATCTAAAGTTATCCAACTTTTTGAGATACCTTTTACGGTCCGTGTGCGGCGCAGCCGCAAAGTTGGACAACTTATTTTGGGATATTGCAGATCTAAAAATTGCTCCCATTTGATCAAAACAAGTCCGATTAGGACCAAATTTGAATCAGTTGTTAAACTTTCTAGTTTGGACCAGTTTATGATGACAAAATTGAAATGGGCGCGATAGCGCCCCCTACAGAGTGACCTTTAAATTAACATTGAAGGTCAAAAATTAGTTTTACCAAAATGTTCTAAACTTTACCCAAAATTCTATTTTGCCGTCCCGATCAAAAAAGCCAATCAGACAAATGCCTTAATTTTTACGGCGTAGTCGTAGCGATGACAGAAACCTCCCATGTTATCCCTATGGGAAAACCGCTAAATCTCTCGAATATCCACATTTTTATGTTTTACACTTTGACGAACTCCTCCTAGTGCGTTTTGCCCACCAACCTCAAAATCGGTGTACATCCTCTAGACAAGTGGGGCATCTAAAGTTATCCAAATTTTAAGGATAACATTTACGGTCTCAGTGCGACGGAGCCGCAAACGTTTCTCAGAAATCTGACTATTTGGCCTTCAGAGTGGCCTATAAACAATATAGTTTTTCCAAATGACATGATATTTTGAACAAAATTCTAATTTGCCATCCTGATCATAAAAGTATGAGAGCCAAAGTCATATTTTGTACGGCGTAACCGTAGCGATGACAGAAACATCCCATGTTATCCTTATGGGAAAATCGCAGAATTGCTCAAATGACCACATTTTTACGCTTCACACTTTAACGAACTCCTCCTAGGGCGATAGCCCGATCAAGTTCATATTTGGAGAATATCATCTACTCAAGCGGGGCATCAAAAGTTATCCATATTTTGATGCTACGGTCTCTGTGTGGCGGACCTGCAAATATATGTCAGAAATGGGAAAACAGCGAAATCTCTAAAATGACCACATTTTTACGCTTCACACTTTTACAAACTCCTCCTAGGGCGATTGTCCGATCAAACTCATATTTGGGGGAAATTATCTACACAAGAGGGGCATCAAAAGTTAGTCATATTTTGATTTTAAGTGGTACGGTCTCTGTGCCGTGGAGCTGCAAATATACTGTCACAAATAGGAAAACGCCAAATCTTTGAAATGTTCAAATTTATGCTTCACACTTTAACAAACTCCTCCGTGGGCAATAGCCCAATCAGCTTTACTTTAGGAAATATCATCCACACAAGCGGGGCATCAAAAGTTATCCATATTTATGTTCTAAGTGCTACGGTCTCTGTGCGGGACCAACCCCCTATTTTTCACCCAGTGAACATTGACGAAAAGTCACAAAAATTAGCACACCTCTAAAAATCGTGCCTCTCTACATTCTGGCTATTTCCTTTTTCTAAAATTAAAAAAATTGGCGCGTCAGCGCCCCCAAATGTACCAAAAATGCATTGAGAGATGGGAAATGACCCAAAAAAAATCTGATCGTAGAATTATGAAATTTGGCGCAGAGGTAGATGGTGACAAGAAGAGTAAAAAATATTATTACGGCAACGCCGTCCGCCCAACCAAATGTCGGCCATATTGCTTCAAAAATGGCTAAACATGACTTCGGAGTTTTTCCAAACGTCGTACTTTTACGAACTCCTCCCAGGGCGGTGGCCCTAAAAAGCTGAAATTTGGTGAAAATGCTACTGACGAGTGGGACATCAAAAGTTATCCAAATTACATTGATACCTGTCACGGTCTCTGTGCGGCGAAGCCGCAAACTGTAGCAAGAATTTCAGAAATCTCCCAAATTTAACATTTCTGCTGTTTGCGCAGATAAAGTCCGAATTGCGTCAAATTAGAATCAGTTGTTAAACTCTTTGCCCTAAACCTACTTGAAGTGAAATAAATTAATTTGGAGCCACAGCGCCCCCTACAGATTTTATATGGAGGTTAAATATTTAGTTTTGCGAAATTATATGAAATTTGACACACAACTCAATTTTGGCATCCCCATCAAAAAAGTCAATGAGACCCATGTCATAATTGTTATGGCTTTGCCGTAACGATGACCGAAATCTTCCATGTTATTCCAATGGGGAAATCGCCAGAACATGTTTACACTTTATACTTTCACGAACTCCTCTTAGGGTGTTAGACATATTAACCTGAAATTTGGTGAGACTGATCTTCAGGGGTGGACCATCAAAAGTTATCCACATTTTTATTCTAAGAGTCACGGTGTCTGTGCGGCAAAGCCGCACATTTTGCCAAGAATTCAAAATAAAATTGCTTTTTGATGGTAAAACAAAGGGGAGAAGATGTGACAGCGTCACAGATTCAGCAGTAGATGTAATAAAAGGACAATTGGGGCGCGTTAGCGCCCCCTCCTCTTGCGGCGTGGCGGCGGCGTGGCGAGGGCCGATCATTGCCGCTTGCGGCTATATTTTTATTTTTATTTTTACAAAATGCTTTACTTAAGATAAGATTTTGACAGTTCGTACAAAAGTATATTCTAAACCTGAAAGTTTTAACAAAAAGTGTCAACATTTGTTTAATATTTTAATGCAATTTGTCAAGATAGTTTACTCAAATATTACATAAGACATCAAAAATCTCCTCATTAAATCAAACATATCAACAAAATGAAGCAAGACATTTAAACATGGCTCTATCAATTTTTCAGATGAATATGTACCCACCACACATGTTCAATTGTGACCATTTGTACAAATAAAACACACTATTTTTGTCACAGTTATGCAAGTAAACTCCTGAACAAGTTTTAAAATGATATATTTAAATATAAGATTACTCCCTGTTCCATTTACAGAGGAGAAAAACCTTCAAAACATACGTGCCCTCGTTTTTTCGAAATATTTCAAATTTGTGGCCTCATATTACCGTATTTTCTGGACTATAAGTGGCATCTTTTTTCATAGTGCTGGCCGGGGTGCGAATATTTATACCTATATACTTATACTTATACTCCGGAGCGACTTATAAGTGATATTATTTGTTATTTTCACCCTTGCAACCGCGTTTCATACTCCAGTGCGACTTATATATGTTTTTTTCTTCCCTATTATGCATTTTTTGGCTGGTGCGACTTATAGTCCGGAAAATACTTTACTATTTACTTCCCACCAAATAGTAATCCTTCCCACGGTTTAGCCAAAAGGTTAAAAAAATTGCCATTGGGGCTTTAAGACATCTGCATCTGGTTAAACGAGGCCTGTAGACGACGAGCCGGGAACAGTGGAAAACATAGGCTATCCATACTGACATGTTAGGCTGTTTAATTGACTTTAATTAACTCGAAGACGCCATTCCATTACATAAGCCTCTCAGTTACGTGGTGAGCAGTATAGCACCACTGAACTCATCTCCCGAGGCACGTGAGCTATTTCATTTCAACACATGTAAAGCACAGACAAGTCATTCATCTTAAACAACTGCTGAGAGCGCATTTTAAGACAATTATAGCTCTATGAGGCTGAGCTCTCACGCGTGAATGGGCCAGACGCACTGCGCCCCGGCACTGATAAAACAACAGCCTCAACTCAAATGTGCAGCTGACTGAAAAAAACGTTCTTTATTTCCCACGGGTTAGCATGCAAAAACAGGTTATTTAGTTTAGTTCGGGCCACAGGTAGAACAAACGCACACGGGCCGGGCAGGAGCACAGCTGAGACAGTGTTCTATGAGGCTCAAGCAGAAAAACACTGCATCTTATGAGAATCTGCCTCATTATCACTTAAAAACAGGAAAAAAAAGAAAAGCCAAACGTGTCAAGCAATTAATATGCACTGCGGCACTGCTCAGCACGTACTAAGTCACACAGAGAAAACTAAAGCACAATGGTATAGGCTGAGTGCAAAAGGAAACATAAGTTCAGACGGAAAAGGTTGTAGTAGCAGTGTTTCTCTGGAGCCTCTCGGCACAGAGGAGAGGGGAGAGAGGAGAAGGGAGGAGAGGAGGAGGCGGGAGAGAAGAGGGGAGGGGAGAGAGGAGGAGAGGGGAGAGAGGAGGAGGAGGCGGGAGAGAAGAGGGGAGGGGAGAGAGGAGGAGAGGGGAGAGAGGAGGAGGAGGCGGGAGAGAAGAGGGGAGGGGAGAGAGGAGGAGAGGGGAGAGAGGAGGAGGAGGCGGGAGAGAAGAGGGGAGGGGAGAGAGGAGGAGAGGGGAGAGAGGAGGAGGAGGAGGCGGGAGAGAAGAGGGGAGGGGAGAGAGGAGGAGAGGGGAGAAGAGGGGAGGGAGGAGAAGGGAGAGAAGAGGGGAGAGAGGAGGAGAGAGGAGGCGGGAGGGGAGAGGAGGAGAGGGGAGAGGAGAAGGGAGAGAAGAGGGGAGAGAGGAGGAGAGAGGAGGCGAGAGGGGAGAGGAGAAGGGAGAGAGGAGGAGAGAGGAGGCGGAAGAGAAGAGGGGAGAGAGGAGGCGGGAGAGAAGAGGAGAAGGGAGAGAAGAGGGGAGAGAGGAGGAGAAAGGAGGCGGGAGAGGAGGAGGAGAGAGAAGAGAGGGGAGAGGAGAAGAGGAGAGGGGAGAGAGGAGGGGAGGAGAGAGAGGAGGATACGGGAGAGAAGGAGAGGAGAGAAGACGGGAGAGGGGAGGAGAGAGAGGAGGATACGGGAGAGAGGAGGAGAGGGGAGAGAGGAGGAGAGGGGAGAGAGAAGGAGACAGGAGAGAGGAGGAGAGGGGAGAGGAGAAGGGAGAGAAGAGGGGAGAGAGGAATAGAGGACAAGGGAGAGAAGCACGGAGAGGGGAGAAAGGAGAGAAGAGGGAAGAGAGTGGGAGAGAGGGGAGAGGAGAAGGGAGAGAAGAGGGGAGGAGACAGGAGAGAGGAGAAGGGAGAAAGGAGGAGAGAAGAAGGGAGAGAAGAGTGGAGAGGAGAGAGTGAAGTGTGTGAGTGTGATGCAGAGGGTGAAGCAGAGAACACACAACATAAACACAGGTGTATTTTGACAGTTTACACGTCTATAAAACTCTAAAACTCTTGTGTCTCTTTAAGAATAACCTGACTTGACCTGGTTACATAAATTATCTAATATAATGATGTAATGTTTTGTGTATTCAAATGATTACGAGTTAGACAGGAAGTACTTTGTTGAAATTGGTAACCGTGTCTCAGACCACATGCCCCTGACCTGTGGGGTGCCCCAAGGGTCAGTCCTGGATCCCCTTCTGTTCAACCCCTACATGCTGTTGTTAGGTCAGTGAAAATGTATCACAATTATGCAGACGAGTCAAATCTACGTTTCACTGTCGGCAGGTGTCACTGCATCCAACAGATCAGTTTGTGGATGCAAAACAACTTTCTCCAGCTGAACTCAGAAAAGTCTAAAATCATCGGCCACAGAAACAAAGAGAAAGTGTTAGCGGTCACCTCCAGAGTCTCGCTCTGAAACCTACAAACCAAATTAGAAATCTGGGGGTAATAATGGACTCAGACTTGAACTTTAATAGCCACGTCAAATCAATAACATCAGCAGCTTTTTACCATCTAAAAAACATTGCCAAAATCGAAAACATGGTGTCTAAAACAGATTTGGAGAGACTTATCCACGCGTTTGTCTCCAGTAGATTAGACTACTGTAACGGCCTGCTCACTGGTCTCTCCAAACGAGCTGTAAAACAGCTGCAGTACATCCAGAACGCTGCTGCTCGGGTCCTGACTAGAACCAGGAAGTATGATCACATTAGTCCTGTTCTCAGGTCTCTGCACTGCCCCCTGTGGCTCAGAGAAGAGACTTTAAAGCAGCTCTTCTTACATCTTGGATATGTTAGTGCCATATGAACCATCTCGGACTCTGAGGACCTCAGGGACCAGCCTCCTGCTGGTGCCAGAGTCAGGACTAAACATGGACCGGCCTCCTGCTGGTGCCCAGAGTCAGGACTAAACATGGACCGGCCTCCTGCTGCTGCCAGAGTCAGGACTAAACATGGACCGGCCTCCTGCTGCTGCCAGAGTCAGGACTAAACATGGACCGGCCTCCTGCTGGTGCCAGAGTCAGGACTAAACATGGACCGGCCTCTTGCTGGTGTCCAGAGTCAGGACTAAACATGGACCGGCCTCCTGCTGGTGCCAGAGTCAGGACTAAACATGGACCGGCCTCCTGCTGGTGCCAGAGTCAGGACTAAACATGGACCGGCCTCCTGCTGGTGCCAGAGTCAGGACTAAACATGGACCGGCCTCCTGCTGGTGCCAGAGTCAGGACTAAACATGGACGGGCCTCCTGCTGGTGCCAGAGTCAGGACTAAACATGAACCGGCCTCCTACTGGTGTCCAGAGTCAGGACTAAACATGGACCGGCCTCCTGCTGGTGCCCAGAGTCAGGACTAAACATGAACCGGCCTCCTGCTGGTGCCAGAGTCAGGACTAAACATGGACCGGCCTCCTGCTGGTGCCAGAGTCAGGACTAAACATGGACGGGCCTCCTGCTGGTGCCAGAGTCAGGACTAAACATGAACCGGCCTCCTACTGATGTCCAGAGTCAGGACTAAACATGGACCGGCCTCCTGCTGGTGCCAGAGTCAGGACTAAACATGAACCGGCCTCCTGCTGCTGCCAGAGTCAGGACTAAACATGAACCGGCCTCCTGCTGGTGCCAGAGTCAGGACTAAACATGGACCGGCCTCCTGCTGGTGCCAGAGTCAGGACTAAACATGGGCAATCTGCGTTTCAGTTTTATGCAGCTGCAACTCTGACAAAATGTTCAAATCCAAGATAAAAACAGTTTTGTTTAGCTGTGCATATGACTGAAATTATGAGTTTGAAGCTTTCATTTGGACTAATCATGGGATTTATTTTCAAAGAAGAGCCGTTTGTGTTGTTGTTTTGCCCCTGAAACATGCACAAGTGACTCAAATCAACCAGGCTAAGGATTTACGACACACTGCGCACACAGAGCACAGGATGAATGAACTCTGGATTACACACAACACGTAGAACAAGCAAATAAACCTCTCGTCTGGTGAAGGCAACAGCGGTGAGTGTGACCTAAGTGTAAGAACGGTGTGATGTGCGTCATAATACTGGCTTTGTGATCAGGCGAAAAAGAGAAATACAAAACAACAAACTAGTGCGTCTCTTACAGTCGTGTTCAGTTGTTAACATTGGTCGTTCTGACTCAAACTAGTTATTTGACGTGTGAACATGTGGCGTGGACATCAATTGTTGTGGAATAGTTAGATGTGCATTGAAAAGGTCGCTTTTTGTATTTTTAACGATATATTTATTTGGAAGAACGAATGTCTAAAGGGTACTGAGGCCACTGGTTGTGATTGTAGATCCATCCATGCATTTTCTACCGCTTGTTCCCTTTCGGAGTTGCGGGTGACTGGAGCCTATCCCAGTGACTTCGGGCCTTAGGCGGGGTACACCCTGGACAGTGGCCAACTCGTCGCAGGGTCAACACAGAGACATAGACGTGACAAACAGCCATTCACTCTCACATTCATTCACTAGGGCCAATTTAGAGTCACCAATTTTGCCTCACACATGCATGTCTTTGGACGGTGGGAGGAGCCGGAGAACCCGGAGAGAACCCACGGTAACACGGAGAGGACATGCAGACCCATGATCTCCTTCTTGGGAGGCAAGAGTGCTAACCGCCTTTGCCACCGTGCACCCCTGATTGTAGCTCCTTTCTTTAAAAACAAGAAAGGCTACATATCAGGCCCGTAGCCAGGGGGTTCGAATGAACCGCCCATTTGGGTCGAAAAGGTCCGTCACAGATATTAGAGGTAGTGAGCCTCACCAGCCAGGAGGACCAATCAGAACCCGGGGGGCCGACTCTGTGGAAAGGTGTGTCCATGCTTGTACAAAAAATCGCGGAAAAGGGGGGGGGTTCCAGCCGTTACCAAACTGTTTCCTGCTTCCGAAGAGTGCACACGCTTTTTTGCTCGCTCCGCTTGCTATCGCTGCTTTCCTTATTTATTTTGCTTTTTAATCAGTTTTTGTCTTCCAAACATTTTTGCTTTAGACTTTTTCAAGTAAACCAAGGATTTTAAGAACATTTTTCCAGTTTTAACGACATATCTGACGCCAGCGATATGTCCGTGAGAAGAAGGGAGAACTGTGAACGCTGTCGGAAATATCAACAAGAAATTAATGAGCTGAAAACACGGATATTTGTTTTGGAATCTGAAAAAGTTCTTCACGATACCATTCCTGTGTCAACCGACGGTAAGAAGAGCACACTTTTTACAAGAAAAACTGCTACTTTCAACCTAAACCGCAGTGACTCTGTGTCGTTTCCAAAACTGTCTAAAAACCAGAAAGACCAGGCTGTTTCTTGGAACAAACTTGGAGCAAAGCCTAAACGATACAAAGATAACGTGAAGTCACCTAAAATAATACAGCTCACCAACAGATTTTTACCACTTTCAGAGATGGAATTAAATGAAAAAAGGAAAGATGACGTGGCCAAAATACAGCGAGGAGGATCTGTGCCACAAGCCAAGATCACGGAGATTGTTCTAGTTGGGGACGGCGCGATATGTCACGTGACGCATGAAAAGATAAACACACATTCTTTTCCAAGCGCCACTGTTTCTGAGATAACGTCACTCCTTCCAAATATTATGGCTAAGCATGGAGGAGCTAAACAGCTGATTGTGCACGTGGGTGCAGTGGACATGCGGCGGGAACAGACTGAAGTTTTGAAAAAAGACTTCTTGAAGTTATTCGACGTGCTTGATAAAATGGAAATCAAAACAGTCATAAGTGGACCTCTTCCAAACATCGACAGGAGGATAAACAAGTTTAGCCGGCTTCTTCAGCTGAACACATGGCTGTCCAAAGAGTGTACCCCTAGAGGACTACACTACATTGAGAACTTCTATCTATTCTGGAAACGAGAGGACCTGTTTAAGAGAAATGGCCCCCACCTATGCAGAGGTGGAGTGAGGGTGCTGACAGAGAACCTGCTCCACGCTCTGAGGCATTGGACTGGGCCTGGACAGGGTCCTGAGCAGATAGTTAGAGAAGAGAGGAATGAGAGAAGAATTCCTGCTCCATCAGCCAGAGACCGAGCCAATGTTTCAACATCAAAAGCACCACAACCTCAGCCTCCACCAAAGGATTCATCAGCAGCTGCTCCACCACCATCAGCAAGGGATTCAGCTCCAGCTGCTCCACATTCACCTCCAGCAAAGGAACAATCTTCAAAGGCCTTCTGTGACAAGCCCAACAACATCCCTGTCATCGCCCCTGCCTTCACACCAGCCCTGGGTTCCCCCTGCAACATCTACTCCCACTAAAGATTCATCATTCTCCTTCTCATCTCCACTCTCACCCATGGGCCTTCCCAGCCATTTTGAAAGTCTGATCAAATCAGGCATTAAGATGGCTCCACTCACGCCCAATATAGCAAGGGCTATGTCTTCCCTGCACAAGCCGACTACACCAACAAAAGCCCCACCACCCATCCCCCCTCGCCTCTCACCTGGTCCCAAACTCTCCTTGGCTACAAAAGCCCCACCACCCATCCAAACTCGCCTTTCACCTGGTATCTCCCATAGCTAGGATGCACTGGGTCTCAGCGTTGCCGGGACTTATTGTCACATTAAAAATCAAACCAACCCGGGGCCCTATGTAAAAAGAGCCCCCCCTAGTGCTATTTCTGTAGTCACATCATCACACAGATGGAAAAACAAAATGCGAGTCAGGCCCAATCTGAGAAATGTGATTCATATTCCCTGTGAAAAGATAAAGCCCAGTCTCACTAAAACTAGTCTGAAACTTGCTGTGCTAAATGTCAGATCCTTATGTAACAAATCTCTCTTAATTAATAATTGTATTTCTTCTTATAATCTTGATTTTATGTTTTTAACTGAAACATGGCTTGACAAAAACACAGGAAATGTAGTTCTGATAGAATCTGCTCCACCCAACTTTAAGTTTGAATCTGAAACACGAGAAAACAAAAAAGGGGGTGGAGTCTGTGCTGTCTTTAGAGATGAAATAATTACCCGCAGGTTGTCTTTTGGGGTGTTTTCATCATTTGAGTATGTATCCTTTAAAATGGAGCTAAAACGGTCTCCATCCATTCTCTTCATTGTTTTATACAAGCCTCCCCAGCACTGCCAAAGTTTTATTGATGATTTTACTGAGATGCTTTCAGTCATATGCACAGACTTTGATGGTTTGGTCATTACAGGTGATTTCAACGTGCATGTTGATAATGTTTGTGACAGAAACGCTAAAGAGCTTGATGCTGTCCTTGAAACCTTCAGTCTTACTCAGCATGTGAGAGGCCCCACCCACAGCAAAGGACACACTCTAGATCTCATAATTACAAAGGGGGTAAATATTTCAAATGTTAATGTGATCGATGTTGCTCTGTCTGATCATTTCTGTGTCTTCTTTGACCTGTCTGTTTCTCCCCAACCTCCGGTTGGTCCTGCAGTTGTTCAGAGGAGACACATAAGTGATGGCACAGGTGCACTGTTTATGGAAATGATAAACTTTGAAAATGTCTCATGTTCTAATGTAAATGATTTGTTGAACTCTGTTACATCTAGTGTTTTGAATGTTCTGGACACCATTGCCCCTATAAAGGCTAAAATGGTTAAAAATAAGCAGAAGGCGCCGTGGAGAAATGATGATTCGGTCAGGGCACAGAAAAGGGAGTGCCGCAGGGCCGAACGGAAATGGCGCAAGTCAAAGCTCCAGGTTCAAAAAGAGATTTACAAAGAAAAGCTGAACATGTACAACCTAATCTTATGTAGAACTAGGGAAAGATATTTTTCTGAAATAATTGGAAGCTGCAGTAACAACTCGCGTGTCCTGTTTGCCACAGTAAACAGATTAACAAACCCTCCTGCTCAGCTGCCGTTAGAACTCATTTCCACATCCAAGTGTAATGAGTTTGCATTATTCTTTAATGACAAAGTTCAGGGCATTAAAAATGCTATAAATCCCACAATGCAAAAAAATACCCTAAAACCACCAAGACACTTAGAGCTAACTCACTTTGCACCAGTAACTGACAAAACTGTCCATGAGATCATCACCAGTCTGAGTTCATCTACATGCTGCCTTGATGTGTTACCCACCAAATTTCTAAAGTCTGTGCTGAACAGTTTGTTAGCACCACTCACTCACATAGTTAACATGTCGCTTCAATCTGGAACATTCCCAATGTCTTTGAAAACTGCGGTCATAAAGCCTCTCCTAAAGAAGAGCAGTCTTGATGCCGCAGTACTGAGACATTACCGGCCCATCTCTAATCTGCCATTTTGGGGCAAAGTCCTTGAAAAGGTTGTTTACCAACAGCTCACAGATTTCCTCTTAATAAACAACTCATTTGATGTTTTTCAGTCAGGTTTTAGACCTCATCACAGCACTGAGACTGCTCTTGTCAAGGTGACAAATGACATCCGCCTGAACACTGACACGGGCAAAGCCTCAGTCTTAATTCTGTTAGATCTGAGTGCTGCTTTTGACACTGTCGATCATGGGATCCTCTTACAGAGACTAGAGGACTGGGTGGGCATCACTGGCACTGCCCTAAACTGGTTAAGGTCCTATCTGGAAGACAGGAAGTACTTTGTTGAAATTGGTAGCTGTGTCTCAGACCACATGACCCTGACCTGTGGAGTGCCCCAAGGGTCAGTCCTGGGTCCCCTTCTGTTCAACCTCTACATGCTGCCGTTGGGTCAGTTGATACGCAGTGAAAATGTGTCCTATCACAATTATGCAGACGACACTCAGATCTATGTTTCACTATCGGCAGGTGACTATGGACCAGTAGATTCACTCTGTCACTGCATCCAACAGATCAGTTTGTGGATGCAAAACAACTTTCTCCAGCTGAACTCAGACAAGACTGAAATAATCGTTTTTGGCCAACAGAAACAAAGAGAAAGTGTTAGCGGTCACCTCCAGAGTCTCGCTCTAAAACCTACAAACCAAATTAGAAATCTGGGGGTAATAATGGACTCAGACTTGAACTTTAATAGCCACGTCAAATCAATAACATCAGCAGCTTTTTACCATCTAAAAAACATTGCCAAAATCAAAAATATAGTGTCAAAACCAGATTTAGAGAGACTTATCCACGCGTTTGTCTCCAGTAGATTAGACTACTGTAACGGCCTGCTCACTGGCCTCTCCAAACGAGTTGTAAAACAGCTGCAGTACATCCAGAACGCTGCTGCTCGGGTCCTGACTAGAACCAGGAAGTATGATCACATTAGTCCTGTTCTCAGGTCTCTGCACTGGCTCCCTGTGGCTCAGAGAATAGACTTTAAAGCAGCTCTGCTTGTGTACAAGTCTCTCCATGGCCTAGCACCAAAGTACATCTTGGATATGTTAGTGCCATATGAACCATCTCGGACTCTGAGGACCTCAGGGACCGGCCTCCTGCTGGTGCCCAGAGTCAGGACAAAACATGGGGAATCTGCGTTTCAGTTTTATGCAGCTAAAATCTGGAACAGTCTTCCTGAAGATGTGAGACAGGCTTCTACTCTGACAATGTTCAAATCTAAGCTAAAAACAGTTTTGTTTAGCTGCGCATATGACTGAAAGGATTTTTTCTTTGCACTCTTCTCTTTTGTTTGTGATTTTATTAGTTTAGAAAATCAGTTGGATTGATAATTTTTAATTTAGTTAATTTTATTGTATTTCTGTAATTTCTTTGTGATTTGAATGCATTTTTCCTGCTGTGAAGCACTTTGAATTGCCTTGTGTATGACATGTGCTCTACAAATAAACTTGCCTTGCCTTGCCTTACCGCGGATCCGTGATTAGGGGTCCTTTTTTTTACCTTTTTCTGCAAATAGGGGTACTTTTTCAAGCAATCTTGGTGATTTTTTTGTTTGTTGACTGTGACGGTGCGCCCTAACCGCCCCGTAATCTCCTCTCCCCGGCGTGCGTGCTCTCTCACTGCCCGAGAGTGCCGCGCACGGAGCGTGCACAGAGCGGAGCGCGCACGCGGCGCGTGCGGTGCGCTCTTTGTATTTGCGGAGCGCCCAGTTAGTTGAATCACGAACCTTCACTTCCCTGAACTGTTTCCCCACTGCCTGGACACTTTTCCCCGCTGTAAAGCGTTCGCACACACTCGGCGCCTACGCACCACGCTCACCTGCTGCTGCTGCTGCTGCTGCTGCTGCTGCTGCTGTGCTGCTGCTGCTGCTGCTGCTGCTGCTGCTGCTGCTGCTGCTGCTGCTGCTGCTGCTGCTGCTGCTGCTGCTGCTGTGCTGCTGCTGCTGCTGCTGCTGCTGCTGCTGCTGCTGCTGCTGCTGCTGCTGCTGCTGCTGCTGCTGCTGCTGCTGCTGCTGCTGCTGCTGCTGCTGCTGCTGCTCTGGGCCGAGGCTGATAATGTAAATACATTTTGCTTATAAATAGAGTGCTGAGTTTTGTGCTATGAAACTTGTGTACATTAAAAAACTGTTATATGTGCTAAATAACTATCTGTACATAAAATGTCTGCCTTGCATGTGAGTTATGTTCATGTGCTTGAACATACAGTGAGCTATCTTGATCTGAACCTGTTTTTTTGACAACTCATTGCTATAATACTCCTTCCAGTTTGACCTTGAGCATGTGGTGAACGTGTTCGCAAGGAAACACCCCAGGAGACTGGAGCTGGAAGAGTCCTTTCTCAGACCAGAACAGAAGTAAAGTGTTGGATGATCCGTGAAGTGTTAGCTTTGTTCAGATATTTGTTTAACCGGCTACTGTTGTAGTTTCTGTGTGAAATTACTGTATATGTGTATTTGTTGGGTTTTTTTGTGATAACTTACATGTATACATATATAATGTTTTATCTACCTCATCATACTAAAAAGGTCCACCTTGACACAAAAAGAACCCTCCCATAGAAATCCTGGCTACGGGCCTGCATATCCTACCTCTAAAATAATACGGTCGCACACATTTAGTCTGTTTTAACATTTTGGAGAATCTAGTTGGAAATCTAGAAGCGAAACCATCACCGACTGTGAATAAATGACGGACACCAAATGCAATTTATTCCACACGGTTAGCGACACCAAATGATCAGAATAAATAAGAGGTCCAAACCACTGGGTTCGTGTGTGGCAAAATTATAACCTGTCAACTCAATTACACTGAGAGCTGCTCCTCTAAATGGATTCTGTGACCTCGGAATTAATAACAACATTAGAGTGGATTTGAATAAGATATGTGCCATCGCAAAGTCAAACGTTTTGAATTCAACTTCATTCTGTCGATCGGTTTAGGCTTTACAACATTTTTTACCATATATGCCAGCTAAAATGTACAATTAAGATGAGTGCGAACGATGTTATTATTTTTATACATCAAAATATTCTTAAAAAAGCGTTAAGGCCTAATGTTTTAATGTTTTATTTGCAGAAGGTTCCTGTTTCGCAGCAAAGGCTAACAATGCTACAATAGCCACACGCTGAACAGTCTGTTTGCCTTTTACAACAGGCACCAGAGCTTCAGGACCTCACACAAATACTAATTGGTTTCTTTGTAATACACGCATTATGCAAATCAAAATAGTGTATGTGGCATTAAAAGTGGTGTTGATGTCAAATAATCTTTTAAATTAAACAACAATGCCATTGGACTTTCCAGTAAATAATGAAAAATGCATAAGGCGCACAGGTTTGCTCATTGAAGGAAGTGGGATAAGGTTTTATTAACGCATATTCACATTTATTTATTCAGCAAAAAATAGTTTTAAGTTATTATGTTTTCCTCTCAACTTCCTCTCTTTTACTTGGGTTGGGAGTCCAATGTTCACAATGGGTTTTACAGGTTCCAAAAGTGTGTTGTTATCTAGCGTTACCACGGCACGATAGTTTAACGTATATTAGTCAAGTACCAGCTAAATAAATGCATTTGGAAAGTACTGTTGTTTATACCTGGCCCTTCAAAGGGTGAGGAAGGAGGAAGTATTATAGACGTTCGCAAAATTCCAAAGGCACTTTTAGTTCGGGGTTTAGCCGGCGTAAGGTGAATTTACTCTGATGTATGTGCACACTGTTGCTATACATGTGTTCGCACATCCGGGAACTTGTACAGCAGCAACCGAGTCCGCCATTTTGAAAGGGGCACAACAGCACATCTACTACACACGATATCCAGGATATGTGAGGCCAAAATGCCAAAAACCTACGTTCTGTTAGGACATTGCTCTGTTGTCAGACCAAGGAATGATAGCTTTGTCATGTGCCTTAGTTTGCCGTTAGCGTCTAAAGCAGGGGTCCCCAACCACCGGGCCGGGGACCGTTACCCGTCCACACCGCGTTTGCTACCGGGCCGCACAAAAACAAATGGAATGGAAATAATCTATCAGTGACAGCATCTTCTTCGACATAACTTTGGCCTGTCCCTCATGACACTAATCAGCTTGTCTATGGATATATCATGAAAAGCCTTATAGGAAATTGCCAATGAAATCCATTAAATATAATGGCAAGTATATTACATCTCTGCTCTTGTCCTGCGTGATAACATAACTGATACGTGCATTATACGTGATACGTCATCGCGGACGCGTCGCATCAAACACACTGCTCAAAAGTAAAACCAAAAGCTCGCGAAAATGAGTGAAAAACAAAAGTCTTTGGAGAGCGTTTTTGCAAAGGGGAAAAGGCCAAGTGAGGAGCAGACGAGGAGCCAGACGAGGATGTTGGAGGAAACATCTCCTGGGCCAGCATTCTGCAACTGCTACGCGATCACCTGTTTTTACTTTTACAAGAGTTTGAGCGAACAAAAACTACGGAGCGAACTGGGATTAAACACACTGTGGGGGTCATTGTCTCCCATCACTCGTAGACGGGACCCTCTCATTGCACAGAAACACGCGCAGGGCTCCCACTGATTCAGCGTGTGCTGAGTTGTAATTTGTATGCACTTATTTTTGCCATATTTATCTGATGAGCTTCCACCAGTCAGAAGAACAGTGAGGACACGTGTAACTGTACCTTATGTTACTCCAACTCAGATCTTTTAGTATGGAACACTTAATAATGCACCAACGCACCTTCTGAGCTGAATTGAATGGAAGCCTAAGCCCCGCCCACTTCCGCGCAAGTTAACCTGACCATGACATAACCTGGCACACCGGTCTGTGAAAATAAAACCTACATTATTCCGGTCCGTGGTGCAAAAAAGGTTGGGGACCCCTGGTCTAAAGAATCAAAGAATCATTATGCCGTAGAGGTGGTGGTTTGTCCAGCCCAGGAAGCGAACTCAGGAGATTCTTGTTTTCCTGGGTTAGAGTCCTGTGGCAAAAACACTTTAATCAGAATATAGTCCTGATTCTTCTTCTCTTTTCTTTTACACAGAACTCAAACGTTTCCTCCATAACACAATTAAAACAACCCGTCGTAAAACTTGAGCAAAAACGAACGCCACATAAGCAGCTGCAGGTTAATAAAGCTCACTGTCCAAGAAAATGTGATGTGTTTACTTTGTGACAGAAAACGCAACACGCCATTTTCAACTTAACAAAGCTTTGCCTAGTCTTGTCAACAATTATAAATAGGCTAAGAGATAAAGCCCGCCGTCATTAATCAGAAAGTTAGCGCTGACCTTTGTAGAAACTTGTGAATATGTTAAGACAAATAGACAAAAACAACCTTTATTCGTAAGTATAAGTATTAAGCACTATTTCTAAAGCCGGTTTGTTAAGCCTTTTTGTTCTTTAGATATCCATGGGTTTTAGAATGATAGAAAAATAAGACTGTTGCCATAGCGATGAATAGGAAAAATCATTTGGACTTGAATGTGTGGTGATTTTATTTCTGTACGTATTCTGTGCTACTTATTTTCATTTTTCGATTGTAAAAAAAGTATAGAAATAGAATAAAAAGAGGTTATGAATACTGTAAATCGTAACGTTATATTCTGTTATACATTAATGAGCCAAAAATGTTTTATTAATCAAAACTGGATTACTCAAACATCCAAATTGAACTCAGCAGTGACCAGAGAACACGCTCATAAATGTCAGGGATACATTTATATTCAAAACACAGACAAAAATGTGTCCACATTAACAGGATGTCAAAGTAAAAGTATTGCTCAAAATGATTGCGGATTTGAAAAGATAAAATGTGCATGAAAACCTGAAAAAAATAACAAGACTTAACTTGTGGATTCAGGTGGCCTTCGATTTGCTTTAAAACGTCAGTGAAAAAGAACATTGGACGTTCGTTCCTCTGACCTCCAGTTCATTTCAAATGCATTACAAACTTAGCGTTGAAATTGTCATTTTAAACCAAAACAAGTTATCTATGTGTGAATAGGTTTTTGTCATTCTGTCTCTTTTGATTTTATTCATACTTGTTAGTCCATTTTATTTGATTTTGTGGTTTTATTTATTATGTTGAGTGGTTGATTTTGTGTCGCTTTGTGCAGCAGTTTGGAAACAACTGTTTGTAAAAATGTGCTATAGATGAAAAGTGGATTGGATAATTTAACTTTTAAAGATCTATCAACAAAGAAATTGGAGCGAAACTGTCAAATGCTGAAGTTTAACTGAAGTAAACAGCTTTCTTTTTCACAAACGGCTTCTTTTGCAATATACTCTGTTCTGGAGTCCATGGTGTTAAAGCTGAAAATAGAAGCAGAGATGACAGAGAATTGAAGAAAAGACTGTATTCTTAATTAGCCTTTGAGCATTTGGTAATAAATAAAAGAGTATTGTGGTGGGTATTATTTGCAGAACGGCAGCTTCCTCTTCCTCACACCTGGGCCAAGAACAGATGGACTCTGTCTTCTTCATGAACAACAGTCTGCAGCCATATGCAGCCGCTCACTTTAAATAAAACTCATTCAGCGCAGAGACGCATCAAACAAAGCCTGACTTACAACGACTCAGGACGCCACACGACGCCTCAGGACGCCTCAGGACGCCTCACCATGCCACACGACGCCTCAGGACACCACACAACGCCTCAGGACGCCACACGACACCTTACGACGCCTTAGGAAGCCTCACCACGCCACACGAGGTCTCAGGATGCCTCACCACGCCACACGACGCCCCACGACGCCTCAGGATGCCTCACCACGCCACACGACGCCCCACGACACCTCAGGATGACTCACCACGCCACACGACGCCCCACGACGCCTCAGGACGCCTCACCACGCCACACGACGCACCACGACGCCTCAGGATGCCTTACCACGACACACGACGCCCCACGACACCTCAGGATGACTCACCACGCTACACGACGCCCCACGACGCCTCAGGACGCCTCACCACGCCACACGACGCCCCACGACGCCTCAGGATACCTCACCACGCCACACGACGCACCACGACCCCTCAGGATGCCTTACCACGCCACACGACGCACCACGACCCCTCAGGATGCCTTACCACGCCACACGACGCCCCACGACACCTCAGGATGCCTCACCACGCCACACAACGCCTCAGGATGCCTCACCACGCCACACGACGCCCCACGACGCCTCACCACCCCACACAACGCCCCACGACGCCTCAGGATGCCCCACCACGCCACACGACGCCTCAGGACGCCCCACCACGCCACACGACGCCCCACGACGCCTCAGGATGCCTCACCACGCCACATGGCGCCCCACAACGCCTCAGGATGCCTCACCACGACACACGACGCCTCAGGACGCCTCACCACGCCACACGACGCCCCACGACGCCTCAGGACGCCTCACCACGCCACACGACGCACCACGACGCCTCAGGATGCCTTACCACGCCACACGACGCCCCACGACACCTCAGGATGCCTCACCACGCCACACGACGCCTCAGGATGCCTCACCACGCCACACGACGCCCCACGACGCCTCAGGATGCCTCACCACGCCACACGACGCCTCAGGATGCCTCACCACGCCACACGACGCCCCATGACGCCTCAGGATACCTCACCACGCCACACGACGCCTCAGGATGCCTCACCACGCCACACGACGCACCACGACACCTCAGGATGACTCACCACGCCACATGGCGCCCCACAACGCCTCAGGATGCCTCACCACGCCACACGACGCCTCAGGACGCCTCACCACGCCACACGACGCCCCACGACGCCTCAGGACGCCTCACCACGCCACACGACGCACCACGACGCCTCAGGATGCCTTACC
Organism: Eucyclogobius newberryi; assembly: GCF_026437365.1. NCBI lineage: Eukaryota > Metazoa > Chordata > Actinopteri > Gobiiformes > Gobiidae > Eucyclogobius > Eucyclogobius newberryi. Next base: position 9,713,221 of record NW_027315835.1, on the reverse strand, counting down.
ACGCCACACGACGCCCCACGACACCTCAGGATGCCTCACCACGCCACACGACGCCTCAGGATGCCTCACCACGCCCCACGACGCCTCAGGATGCCTCACCACGCCACACGACGCCTCAGGATGCCTCACCACGCCACACGACGCCCCACGACGCCTCACCACGCCACACGACGCCCCATGACGCCTCAGGATACCTCACCACGCCACACGACGCCTCAGGATGCCTCACCACGCCACACGACGTACCACGACGCCTCAGGATGCCTCACCACGCCACACGACGCCCCACGACGCCTCACCACGCCACACGACGCCCCATGACGCCTCAGGATACCTCACCACGCCACACGACGCCTCAGGATGCCTCACCACGCCACACGACGCACCACGACGCCTCAGGATGCCTCACCACGCCACACGACGCCCCACGACGCCTCACCACCCCACACGACGCCCCACGACGCCTCAGGATGCCTCACGACGCCCCACGACGCCTCAGGATGCCCCACCACGCCACACGACGCCTCAGGATGCCCCACCACGCCACACGACGCCCCACGACACCTCAGGATGACTCACCACGCCACATGGCGCCCCACAACGCCTCAGGATGCCTCACCACGCCACACAACGCCCCACGACGCCTCACCACGCCACACGACGCCCCATGACGCCTCAGGATACCTCACCACGCCACACGACGCACCACGACGCCTCAGGATGCCTCACCACGCCACACGACGCCTCAGGATGCCTCACCACGCCACACAACGCCCCACGACGCCTCACCACGCCACACGACGCACCACGACGCCTCAGGATGCCTCACCACGCCACACGACGCCTCAGGATGCCTCACCACGCCACACGACGCCCCACGACGCCTCACCACCCCACACGACGCCCCACGACGCCTCAGGATGCCTCACGACGCCCCACGACGCCTCAGGATGCCCCACCACGCCACACGACGCCTCAGGATGCCCCACCACGCCACACGACGCCCCACGACACCTCAGGATGACTCACCACGCCACATGGCGCCCCACAACGCCTCAGGATGCCTCACCACGCCACACAACGCCCCACGACGCCTCACCACGCCACACGACGCCCCATGACGCCTCAGGATACCTCACCACGCCACACGACGCACCACGACGCCTCAGGATGCCTCACCACGCCACACGACGCCTCAGGATGCCTCACCACGCCACACGACGCCCCACGACGCCTCACCACGCCACACGACGCCCCATGACGCCTCAGGATACCTCACCACGCCACACGACGCACCACGACGCCTCAGGATGCCTCACCACGCCACACGACGCCTCAGGATGCCTCACCACGCCACACGACGCCCCACGACGCCTCACCACCCCACACGACGCCCCACGACGCCTCAGGATGCCTCACGACGCCCCACGACGCCTCAGGATGCCCCACCACGCCACACGACGCCTCAGGATGCCCCACCACGCCACACGACGCCTCAGGATGCCCCACCACGCCACACGACGCCCCACGATGCCTCAGGATGCCTCACCACGCCCCACAACGCACCACGACGCCTCACGATGCCTCAACACGCCACTGACGCCTCAGGATGCCTCACCACGCCACACGACGCACCACGACGCCTCAGGACGCCTCACCACGCCTGAATGAATCAATGCCTGGCGCCACCTCGCCACCCCTCGTCACCCCTCACCACGCTCCGCAACGCCTCACCACGCCTCACTTCTGCAAAGACGAGACACTTCTAGACTTCTTGTAAATTTGGTGGATTTATTTGTTTTTATTATTAATTCCGACGAGTTCAAATGTGTTTTTGTGTTTTGTCTTGGGCAAAACATTTTATGAACCGAATGAAATTAGTGATTGGTGGTGATCAGGATGGTGCAATGTAAAAGTGTGTACAATTACTATGAATTATTAGATGCTTTTCCTCCCTTTGATATTTATTCATATTTATTTGTAATTATTAGGATCTCTACTCGTATTATTATTGTTTTATTTTATTTTATATAAGCAATGCCAGACTAGATAGAGACTAGATAGACTTATATAACAAATACTGAATTGAGTCTTTTTGTTTCGATACCATCTTCAACACATTATTATTATTATAAACAGTAAAGTTGAGGAGATTTGATCAAAAAAGGATGGAACTATATTGTTATAGCACTAAAATAGATTTAAAATAATGACAGAGTGAATCTTAATCGTTTCAAATGGCACTTGTCATGAACTCTTTTGGGTTGTACGTCTTCCCATGTAAAATAAAACAATATAAATCCATTATAGCTCCACATAGATTCCTAGATCGTCCTAATTCTAATCTATCCGACCTGCTCACACATTTTATGCAATGACAGTGCATTTTCAGTCTGTCCTTTTTCTTTTTTCCCCCTTTAATTGACAAAGTGTCGAGATCCGGAGCACTCCTGTCTGTGCCGCTCAGCAGTCGGCCCTTAATTGAAAAGCTTTTTTCCCAGAAACCATTTCAGCAAATTTCATGAATTATTGAATCGAATGAAAGACAGAGGCAAAGTGGCCCAACATGTCTGATCGTTGATACAAGCGAAGGAGAAATCACTTGGCTGCTGCTTGATATAAATGGCTTCTGCTCTCGCTGTCGAGGAGGAAAATACTTTCATTAATTAGTGCGTTTGTGCAAATTTTCTCACAAAGACTCAAACCGTGACTTCAGACAAATGGATGTTGTTTAGAGCAAAGGCATCTGGAGCGCAGACATGTCTGATAAAACGTATATAATGAAGCCAAATGTGTTATTATACGGTTATTTACATTGTTTACATAGATTGTGTTTGTCATAAAAGGCTGGACAGCGACGACAAATATTTTTACTATGAAGATTCTGAAAGTGGAATTAATGGGGCGGCAGTGGCATAGTGGTTAAAGCACTTGAACTGCAAAAGGTTGGTGGTTCAAGTAAATTAGTTTGACAAAACTTGAAATAATCGGAATGGGTGTGGTTAATGTGTATGACTATGTAACCGTTCTGTTGCTTTGTATGGTTTATTTACATGAAAAACACACATAGTCCAGCGTCTTCTCAAAAATAAACGCAGGTGAAATGATTTAAGATAAGATAAGATATTCCTTTATTGTCCCACATGGGGAAATTTCATTGGTGCAACGCAGGTAGATACAGAGGTAGATACAGAAGAACAGATCACTTATAGGAAGTCTGAAAAACACTTTCAGTAGAAGATCTCCTATAAATAAATAAAAACTCCCATAGACAAATAAATAAATACCATTGCATGTGATCACGACAGTAATTGCACATGAATATGTGTCACGACAGCACATAGATTGCACATGAATTTCACAGTAATTGCACATGAATTGCACATGAATTCCAACAGCAATTGCACATATGACAGAATTGCACATCAGTATTAGGTTAGGTCAGTATTGCGAGTGTTCAGTACTAACAGTTTTTGTTATAAAGTCTGACAGCAGCAGGAAGGAAAGACCTACGGAACCTTTCCTTCACACATCGAGGGTGGATCAGTCTCTCACTGAAGCTGCTCTCCAGAGCGGAGAGAGTGTCCTGCAGGGGGTGACACTCATGGTCCAGCATAGATGTGAATCTAGCCAGGACCCTCCTGTCCCCCACCTCCTGCACCGAGTCCAGAGCGCAGCCCAGGACGGAGCTGGACTTCTTGATGACTTTGTCCAGCCTCTTCTTCTCCCTCTCTGTGATGCTGCTGCTCCAGCAGGCCACACCGTACAGGAGGGCTGATGCCACCACAGAGTCGTAGAAGGTCTTCAGGAGTGGCCCTGTCACTCCAAAAGACCTGAGTCTCCTCAGGAGGTAGAGCCGACTCTGGCTCTTCCTGTACAGTGCGTCCGTGTTATGAGTCCAGTCCAGTTTGTGGTTCAGATGAACACCCAGGTACTTGTATGAGTCCACTCTCTCAATGTCCCGTCCCTGGATGTTCACTGGTGAGGGGGCAGTGGGGTGGCGTCTGCGGAAATCCACCACCATCTCCTTGGTCTTCCCCGCGTTGATGAGGAGGTGGTTTCGCTGACACCAGTCCACAAAGTCCTGCGCCAGTCCTCTGTACTCCGCGTCATCGTCGTCCGTGATGAGTCCGATGATGGCAGAGTCGTCAGAGAACTTCTGCAGGACACAGCTGTCCGTGTCATGTCTGAAGTCTGCAGTGTAAAGGGTGAAGAGAAAGGGCGCGAGGACAGTGCCCTGGGGCGCCCCCACACTGCAGGTCCGAGTGTCAGACACACAGTCCCGTGCTCTCACAAACTGGGGTCGGTCTGTGAGGTAGTCCAGGATCCACTCTGCCAGGTCATACTCCACACCAGCCGTCTCCAGCTTGTCCCTCAGGAGCAGCGGCTGGATGGTGTTGAAGGCGCTGGAAAGATCGAAGAACAGAATCCTCACAGAGCTGCCAGGCTTTTCCAGGTGAGAGAGAGAGCGGTGCAGCAGGGAGATGACGGCGTCCTCCACTCCGATTCCAGACCGAAATGCAAACTGCAGCGGGTCCATGGCTGAGCTCACGGTGGAGCGGAGGTGGTCCAGGACTAGCCGCTCCAGTGTCTTCATCAGGTGGGAAGTGAGAGCCACTGGCCTGAAGCTGTTGAGGTCTTTGGGGCGCGGTGTCTTAGGCACAGGTACCAGACAGGAGGTCTTCCAGACCTGTGGTACCACCCTCAGCTTCAGGCTCATGTTGAAGACATGCTCCATAACTCCACACAGTTCATCTGCGCAGGACTTTAGGAGCCTGGGGCTGATGCCATCAGGTCCTGCTGCCTTCCTCACTTTAATCCTCTTCAGCTCACTCCTCACCTGTGCTGCTGTGACAGTCAGTGGTTGGCAGGGGGACCGTGTGCTGGGGGGATGGGTGAGTCCAGGCGAAGTGGGGAGCCGATGGTCCGGGGCAGATAAGTGAAGAGGAACAGATGCAGGACATTGTCCAGCTGTGGAAAAGGGAGCATGCAGCTGTGCAGGGGGAGGGGCGGGTGACCGATCAAACCTCAAGAAGTGAGCATTTAAATCATTCACCCACTGTAGATCCCCCTCTGTCTGGGCAGGGGGGATTTTGAAGCCCGAGATGGTTTTCAGGCTCCTCCACACTCCCTGAATGTTCTTCTGCTGCAGCTGCTCCTCCATCCTCCTCTTGTAGCCGGCCTCAGCCTGCCTGATCTTCCTCCTCAGCTCCTTCTGCACAGTCCTCAGCTCTTCCTTGTTCCCTGACCTGAAGGCTCTCTTCTTCTCCTTCAGCAGAGCCTTCAGTTCACGGTTAATCCATGGCTTGTTGCTTGGAAAACACCGCACCGTCCGGGAGGGAACAATGTTCTCAAAACAGAAGTTGATGTAGTCCGTGATGCACTCTGTGATGGTGTTGATGTCCTCCCCATGTGGGTCATAAAGCTCAGTCCAGACAGTGGTGCTGAAGCAGTCCCTCAGAGCCTCCTCGCTCTCAGCAGACCACATCCTCACCTCACGGGACACCACAGGCTGCCTGCGCACGATGGGTTCATACACAGGCCTCAGATGTACAAGGTTGTGGTCCGAGCTGCCCAGGGGAGGGAGGGGGGAAGAGGAATAAGCCTCCTTGGTGTTGGCAAAAAACAAGTCCAATGTTCTATTCTCTCTGGTGGGGCAGGTAACATACTGGGTGTATGTTGGTAGAACAGAAGAGGGAGAAGCGTGGTTAAAGTCACCAGAGATGAGGAAGAGAGCCTGTGGATGCTGTGTTTGCAGCCTACAAGTGCAGGAGAGCAGTGCTTCACAAGCATCTTCAGCATTGGCAGACGGGGCCACATAGACTGCGATCAAAATCACATGTGAGAACTCCCGGGGCAGATAATATGGCCTCATGCCAATAGCCAATAGTTCAATATCCCCGTTACATAGCTGCTCCTTCACTGTGCAGTGTTCGGGTTTGGACCAGCTCGTGTTCACATACACCGCCAGACCTCCACCTCTTTTCTTCAAGCATTCTTTCGTTCTGTCCGCCCGCAGCAGATGAAAATTGTCCAAACCTACAATAGAGTCTGGCATTTCTGCTGTTAACCAGGTCTCTGTGAAAATCAAGACGCTGCTGTCCCTATAAATCCTCTGGGACCGCATGAGGCTCGCTATTTCCGTCATTTTATTTTGAAGGGACCTCACGTTACCCATGACTACGGCGGGAACCGACTTCCTGTTTGTCCCTCTCTTCTCTCGGAGTTTACGTCCAGCCCGTCTGCTTCGTTGCGTTTTCCTTAGGATGTCCGCCGGGATAACGTGACGATCTCCGGGTAAGACGACTGTTCTCCGCAGTTTCATGAGTTCCTCCTTTGTGTAAACGCGGTACGGCGCCGGCCGGGGGGCGGGGCCGGAGCCGGGGGGCGGGGCCGGAGCCGGGGGACTCAGAGCCAAAACACATCGCAACGACACGACGAAAACACTCAATCCAGCCGAATAAAGTAAAAACAAGTTAATTTAAAGCGATTCCAGTGCGTGTCCCGATCGTTCGTGAAGTTCCTCTTTCATATAAACGTGTACATAAACGTGTACCGACGACACGCCGTACTTTAGCGCGGCCGGAGGGCGCGGGGGGGGCTGGTGGGCTCTCTCGGAGCTAGCTCACGTCACAACAACACAACGAACGCAACGAAAAACGCTCAAATCCAGCCGAAAAAAGTCAAAAACAGTTGAATTAAAAAACTATTCCAGCGCGTGTCCCTATCGTACAGTAAAGTAGAAAAAATATACTAACTATATTTACAAAATATAGGAAATAAAGCACAATAAGTGTGAGAAAGAAGAGAGAGCGTTTACACCGGGCTGCCAGCTGTACCAGCGCCTTATGACGATTTGTTGCAGTAGCCTCAGAAAGTGGTGTCATTGTTCAACTGTAAAAGTGTTTTGAGTTTTATTTATGTATTTATTTGACAGGGACAATGCATCATACATAGTTACAAACAAAGCTTGCAGCCGATGTGATGCACACAAAGTTTATAGCCAGAGCTAATTTTCAACTTCTGTCCCTGGTTGGGCTTTTCTAAATCCCCCCACAGATATAAAAGGCATCAAAACACATTTCCATTATAGTAAATACATCAGTGATAAATCTACACATCTACACAACTCATTCTTCTTTTTTTTCTTCTTTTTTTTAATTTATTGTGGTTTGGTCAAAAACAAAACAAAAGGTGCTCAACATTCAAACACAAAACAAAATTCGAGATACATTAATGTTTTTTGCAGAAGCCAAGGCTTATTGTGCCGACCCTTCTCTCAAACGGTCAACATTGGTGGACATTTTATAGTTCACAAGCGAGAGTTCATCAACAAAAACAACACTACATAACACTGGACAGTCTGCTCACAAGTATCCTCCACAAGCATTCAAGGTATTATAACAAAGCTGCATTTTTATTCTGCTAAATATTTGTCTATGATTGTTTCCTTAAAGATCCTTTTAAACAGAAATAAAGAAATGGCATTTTTTAATTCATCGCAACAATTGTTCCATAATTTAACTCCTTTACTTGACAAACAATGACCCTCGGCGTGGTTCTCACATAAGCTCTGTCAAATATACACGTTCCCCTTGAATTATATTCACTTTCCCTCTGGGTAAACTTTATCCTCAATGATGTAGGGACTTGATTACATTTAACTAAATACATACATTTAGCAGTATACAGGTCTACCAAATCATAACATTTTAAAAGCTTAGATTGAATGAACAAAGGGTGACTCGGCGAGTTATAAGATTCATGATTGATCAGTCTAATGGCCTTTTTTTGTAGAATGAAAATTGGTTTGGTTCTAGTTTTGTATGTGTTTCCCCAGATCTCAATACCATATGTTATACACATTCATAACACGTTTATAAAACTCACAGGTGGGTACAGTTTTCATGTTCTTTCAGCCCTTCAGTTTGGAGGTGAACATATTTGCTTCCGAGATGCACTTTATTTCAGGAGGTAATGAATTCCAGAGTTTACCGCTCCTAAAAGAGAAGGATGATTGTCCAAATGACGTCACTGTTGCTGCTGTTCAGTCTCTGTATAAATGTACTGATGGGTTCAGGGGTCAAGTTACTGATACATTTGGAACATAATTTAAGAAAACACAGGTTACTGAAGCTTTCAAAACTTAATAAATTATAATTCTTGAGAGTGATTTGAGAATCCCGGCAATTTACTGCATGTCCTCCCTTCTTTCTCAGCCCCCATTTCACTCTGTCCTTTCCTGTCTAATAAACATGGGCAGAAAAAATCTTATAAAAAAAACAAAAATAAAGTCAGTTGTCGGTTAAAAGAAATTAAATTAATATGACTAAAATTACACAAAAAAAACAATGATTCTACATTTTTGGATTTCTATTTTGGATATTTCTTCCAAAAATAATCCATCTCCCACAGAGTTACATCGTCCCCTTCCCACCAACTGAGATATGACTGAGAATGACTGAGATAATTATATTCTAGAATCGGAACTCCATCCAATTTATTATAATTATTCCAACCGTTTTAAAACATGCACAACTTATCTGAACCGACTTATTTATTCCCAGACAACTGTGAGGTTGGTTATTTCCCATTTGAACAAGACGAGTTCTAAACTGAGAGCGTTCCAGCTGAATTACTCTTATGTTAACAATGTGGCTAATGTTAAAGCACAGGCTAAATACATGTCAATATTAAACAAACATCTCAACATTCTACATACATTATCTTGACAGGACTTAACCTGTAACACATGTTTGCATTGTTTACCCACTCAGTTCCACGCGATGATTATCTTTGTTCCAACACGTCACACTTGACCTCGCTCCCAGTTCAATTACCAGTTGGAGCGCCGTTTATTTTCAAGTCGGAGGTGAGGAAAAATCCCAGTTACCAGTCGCCGGGAACGCGCCATTAGTCCTAATTCAGCCTTCATCTCCAAAAAAAATGTCAGAAACACAATCATTTTCGGTGGGACGGAGAAAGTTTTTGCCAAGAGTATATCGCTCTGTAAAGCGGCTTCCCAACTTTTCCCACAGATCTGAAATCCAGAGATTCGGGGAGAGTAAAAAGCCGAAGTGGATTTCATAGTGTATCCGGTCGCTTTCTTCTCGTGTTGTCAATTAGAGCGGGCGTCTGAGCACCTGCATGGTCACCTCGGCTCTGCGCTGACTGTCCCCCTACCTCCTAATGAGAAGGTTTGTGTGGATAAAGGGTTCGTGTTCGATATGGCCTCTGTAGACGGTAATTAGGGTGTAGCGAGGCACTGTCGACATCAAGGACTCTCCCTGCTACAGACTCCCCAAGTTAACACCGTCCAAACTTATTCAACACTCCTCCAGGGGACAAATGACCGGCGGATAATGAAGTTACACGTTATATTCACGAAATGTTGGCGTTTCGAAAACCCGTCCCGACCTGCGCAAAAACACGTCCTTTGTATCCTCAGGCAAGACTCCTAAAACACCTTGTTGTACGAATGCGCCGCACGAGTGATTGATTGTGGGCGGAGGAACCGGTGGCGCGCATTGGCCACCTCTTTTCCGTTCCGTCCACCTTAGGGCAGTCTGCGTAATCGCTTAGTCTTCGGGAAGGTTCAATCATAGAAGAAAATTGAGCTGGACATAGTTTTTAGGAGTCAATACATTGGTTTCGACGCTCATCCAAACGGATTCGCGCTTAAAACGTTCGTCCAAAGGGGAATGAATAATGATGGACACACGTTTTAGGCTTTATTATGAATTGTATTACGATTATTGATTGCACAAAATACAATATATAATCTGAATCTTTCAAATAAGTAAAGCATACTGTATTTTTACCATTGTTTAGACTCCAAAGAATGCATGCTGTTGGTTTGACCTTTGGTTTTTCATACTATGTGAAAGTGCGTCTGTGTAATTCATCCGTGTTTGAGAATTTGCTGTGACGATGTTGTGATGATATAGCAAGTACTTTTCAGTTTAGGTTGCTTTCAAAAAATGCATTTAATATAAGACTAATTGGCCCCACTGTATTTAATATTCAATTGTTCGCTGAAATGCCAAAGAGCACTGACTAATGAAGTGAGCTTGGTATTTAAGGACAGTGTTGTGAAGACTTACCTGTTTGTGCATTCAGTGACAGCTGAACAAAGATTGCTCCAAAACTGGAAGCTTATGAAAATGCTAAATCACCCCCGAATGCCATTTTAAAGTAATTTATTTTGACAGCAATGGAATAATGCTGTTTGCTTTAAGTTTCTTCGCAAGTTAGTCAGACACTAAAGGTCTTTAATGCCAATAACGAGACAATTTCCCAACTCTCACATCTAAAGAAAGTGTATTAGGTAAAAGACAGACAAGTTTATAAGACTATTGGCAATTTCGACTCAAAGCGTACAATTTGTTTCCAGCAGAAAATCTAACAGCCGCTTAACTTAAGCCGATTAAACACATTTAATCGTATGCTTGACTAATATGAGCGTTCCTTTCATAGTTAATTATTTAACTTTATGATCACTTTTCTGGTATATTATACTTCTACTTTTTTACTTTTGACTCAAAGCTTACGATTTGTTTCCAGCTGAAAATTGAACAGCCGCTAGCAAAAAGAAGTTAGCAGTGAAGGCAACGCAAAAACTAAAACTATCAAAAGGATTCCAGTAGAAAGGTGTCTGAATTTTTTTTACTTGATGTCCTATCTTATGTAACTCTTTCCATTTTTCCAGGCTTGGGACTGGCAAAGGACTTACATTGCTGTTTAAACGTGGAAGATACTACCAAAAATTTGAACAAATCTGAAAAAAAAGCACAAATGTTGCTGTCGATCCAGTGTTTTACACAGAAACGTTGCCAGTTGCATTAATTATTGCTGAACTTTTCCTCTTAACCATTGTTGCTTAAACAGAACAACTAACAGTGGCATTTACGTCTGCTTTTGTACACCACTGCCTTTTAATTTGAAACGTCGCCAGCGGTACAACCTTTCCAGCCAGCGATTTGTCAGTCCAATTTAAACCCAAAAAAACCTTGCAAATGTATGCAGACAGCGTGACCTTGAAGAATGAAAAGGCCCCCAAAGAGAACTTCTTAAAATTCAACATAACATAGCTTTATGCGGTGGACATAATTAAACAGGAACTAGTGTGGACCAGACCCTAAAGATTTTGTGTCTCTCAAAACGGGTCCTGGGACGATGCGCAGCGAGCACAATACAAAGTAGCAGGAGTCCAGGCTAAAAGCAGGTTTTGGAGAAGTTTGAAAGAAAATGATTGGTCATCGCCACTGCGCAGATGGGATAGCGAGAGATAAAGTATAAAATCCCTTTCGATCTAAAAGTAGAGTCCCGAGCTTTTATAGGTGCGCCTTTCTCAAAGTGGCACTTAAAACACAGCAGATGATAAAAGGGCATTTTGGGAATTTAAAAAAATGGTAACGATCCAAAAACAAAAGATTGGTTTAAAATGTTGTCAATTTATTAACTTAATACACCAAAAATATATCAGTCGAAGCAAAACGCAATACAATAGACTGCATTGATTGGCATAGTACAGTATGTGGACATGGCAAAAAGTACGGGCATATTATACTTCTTCTCCTATACATGATATATTATGCAGTACAACAGTTTTCTCACTCATGTAAAGGTTTTTGTCCACAAGTGACATGTTCTTGCATTGCTCTTTTACGGTTTTAATGTCATTTCTTTCCAATTAAAATTACTTCAAGCTATAAATCCTCAGTTGTTATGTCCATACAATAACTCTTACTTTTAAGTACTTTCTTGGATTGTATTCAAAGCCAAGCCGTTTAAAATTTCAGCAAAAAAATATGCTTAAAAAACGCAATTACTTCAGTACAGGTATTTTTATAGTTCTAAATTAACTTCAAAAACGCTCTGTTGCTGGGAAGGGGCTCGTCTCTCCACAGACCCGACTTGTAATGCAGGTGATATGCCCGCAGAACAGAACAGTACTCTTGCTTGAGTATATTCCTGGGCTACTTTACCCCGCTCTGCATGTTCACGCCATTAAAGAATAGTTCCGAACAACAATAAATCCAACACTGTCTGGTCGAGACGTCGTTTGAATTTATGGCCGGCATTATTCAAACTGCCACTTTCGGCGCGGCAAGACCAACGTTAAGAAAGTCGCGCGAGGTCACACTTGTAGGGCGAAGACAAAGTAATTATTATGATGAAGTTTGGACGAATGGGGTCAGCACTTTTATGCACATTGTTCGATTGCCTCTTTGACAATAGAAAATGTAGGAGTCTCGGCTGGTGAGGGATTTTTGAACATTATAACGACATGAGAAGCAGTGTGCTGTCCGTGTGAGGGGAGTGCCCGTAAGACAACCCCGTCTGCTTACTTCAGCAGATTACGTGATTGGACATGTGCGCTGGCAGCAGCATTTGTCTTTGATTAAGCGATTCCGATTGCGTTGCCGCCAAAAACTTTCTTTTAAAAGTGCGGGAAAAAATGCGGTTATAATGGTTTCTGAAACTGGCCCAGAGGATTTAGTTCACTCTGAATAATGATAATATATATTTCTTTTAAATACAGAAAATATGGCAGCAGTTAGCACAACGTTGTAACCTTCAAACCGAAAGTCAGTGGTTCTATCCCTATTTTTTGTACTTGGGCAAGGAACTTATTGCTTTAAAAAGTCAAATGATGACTAAATTAACATTGAACGCCTGTGTTTGTATTTCTACTGTCATTGTCATTTAAGACACTTTGAGAGTCCTTAAAAGCACTATACAAGCAAGTGTATAATTAGAAGGAACATGTATTATACTTCATTCATCTTTATTTTATCAGGTAAAACCCATTGAGATCGAAACCTTTTTTTCAAGGGTGTTCTAAAAAAAAATTGAACAAAATAAAATGAATAAAAACAACATTAAACAGCATTTAAACAGTCACTCAACTTTTTTTTCTTCACTTTTTCTTTATTGATTAACTCTGTAAACGTGTCTAATATAGCGACTGTGGACACGCTAGCATTGTTATTAGCTAGCATTGTTATTAGCTAGCATTGTTATTAGCAACTTAGCCACTCATTCAACGCCATGTTTCCTGTCGGCAGCCGCTGTCAATCACCAGGGTAGATTCCTCACCTGCCCCTCTCACCCCCTCCCCCACACAAGCATTTTTCAAATTTTGCTTTCGGCTGACGAAGGCTCTGCCGCGGGTGTTAAGTGGCATTTTAAGAAACTATATTTAGATATCTTTGTTTTTCAAAATAGCGCAAAAAACCCTCAATGAAACCAACTCACATTACCTCAGAGAGTTCCATGCTGTGGGAGCAGCATAACAGATGGCTCACTTCTCCCAGTCAGTCTGTTCTCGAAGTGCCGACGAGTCATAAATGTCACATGATGTCAGTGACCTTCAGCTCTCTGTACGATGGAGCACAACCACAAATAGTCTTATAGATTAAAGTGAATGAACCTCCAAACAAAGAGGACCACTCAGCCCCGACATACAGTCCACAGTGATGGTGAGTCTACCTCAACCTGTTACAAATGTTAACGCACAAGGATACACAGTGTTTAGAGCTGTAAGACTATTGGCTGTTGCATTAACATAAAAAACGTCACCATAATCCAGCAAAGGTAAAAATTTCGCAAATACCAGATGTTTACAGGCTTGAAAAGTGATACGTTTTCTCCCTCAAGTACGAACGAAAATACAAATCTTCTGTAACAACAATGTCCAAATGCATTCAGAACGGTCCACGTTCTTAGACCTCATCTGCTTCCATGCATCGCGGTGATGGGGGGGCTCGAATCAGAATAGTCTCCGCCCCCTGTGAAGACGGCTGATTGCTAGAACAAGCCAGCGCTCGAGTGGACAGCAGCGTGTTCCAGCTGAAGCACTTCACACCCCTCACACTGCGCTCTGAAACTACAAGACAAACAACCCAGGCTTATTCAGAACACCACGCCGGACACAACAGTCAGCGAAGAAATAACACTTTTAATACGTTTGAGATTTGTCTCATAAATAAACGATGTAATCCAAATCCGTTGTTCTCGGTTATCGTAACATTTAAAGCGCATATGACAGCTTTCTAATCATTACTTTGGCCCTATTGTAAATGTTAGGTAAAGGCAGTATGTGAAGAAAAAAAGAGGTTTTAAAAGGTAGTGATCTGGACATCTTGATTTTTTAAAACAATGTCCAGATGTTTGAAACCTTTTTAACTCCTCGACTTGTTTCTGGACAATAAAAGGTGAAAATTACAGGACGTAGAGCTGAGAATACTTTTATCTATGTCGTTAATCAAGTGAAATTACATAGAAAATACCGGGACAATTTATACACAACTAACACAGTTTAAGCAATCATTAAACAAAATAAAGGTGTTTGTCAAATCATAAATATTGTGTAAATTATAGAGGGTTTTGCCCTTGTTTACATCATGGTTGCAAGGTAATAGTTATGGTATCACCTTTAGTCACATCTGTTTCTTATGTCTAACACGGAAATGCAATTGTAACTTAAACTGTCAAACTAGGGGAAAATAGGCAACACATTTAGTAAAATCATAAACATAATCATTCACTATGTTTTAGTGAAATGTCATGTTTAAATAAAGACAAAAGGAGAAGGAAACACTGAGAGCGGTGTAAGAATGAGACTTAGAAGAGCGCGAACCGGGACAGAAACACTTTTGTCCTGAGGGTTATTACTCACCTCAAACTGCCCTGACACAGGATTTGCTGACCCTACACCTGAAGAGTGTCACAGAGACATTTGAGTCATTCTATTTATTTATGTATTTTAACTTCCCAATGTGTTCTTGAATTACTTCTTGGAGATGAATAAAGCTTTGTTGATTGAAATAGTGATAGATTTAGATTCCATAATACAGTCTAGACATGTTTTCAATGCGTTGGACATTTATTCACTCTCCACAACTGGTGCTACTTCTGCTCCTTCTCACTTACTAAACCACCTTTATACCAAGGCAAAGTAGGTGAAATGTCTTGCCAAAGGACACATGACACATGGTCAGAATAGGGATTAAAGTCGAACTGCCAAACGTCTGGTTATAAGGCAGACGTCAAGCAACTAAATAGCATGAAATTTAAGTTGAATTTTACAGAATTGAGTGGGGCTGATATTCTTATTTTTCCATCAGTCCTAACCCAGGATGGAAGGGAGGACGATCAAATTGTCAATATTAAAGATTACACACAGCTTGACTCAATTCAACTAATTTCATATTACACCTGAAGGGGTAATATGAAATTGTCATTCTTTCGTGGTTAATTGAAAAAAATATAATAATTAGGCGCCCAAAGCGCTGAATAGTAAAAATCGATAACAACATAGTAAAATTGTGAAAGCACGCGATTGTAACCAGGGGCTAATTTCTATAGTTGTCCCTCATTCATTTTCACAAAGTGAATTTTAGAGATAAAATGGGTGAAATGTCTTGCTCAAGTTCACAACAATAGTTTGCACTACAGCCCGACCTGATTTACTGTTAATGTTTGGATCTTTCTGGATTATTTGTTGCTTAAAATACAAATATGTTACATTATTTGTATTATTATCAGCCTTTAAACATGCTCTTGAGTATCTTTAGTTTGGCATCTCGTATTTTAGTTTACAACAAATACAATTACATTTTGATCTCTGCCGTTTCCCCCGGGACTAACACGAGTTTCGGCGCTATCTACGGGCTGCAGAGTGAAATACACAGTTTAATATAAATCTTTCTGGTCTTGGAACGCAGTTGTCCTGATCGTGATTAGACAAGAGAAATTCACAGAACGAGTCAGGCGATTATTTATGGACTTAAAAAACAGCAGAGAAGATTGAGAGAAAATGTCAGTTATGTTTCTAACGCTCGAAGGGGAGAGGACTTTCTAACCAGGATTCATCAAACTAGTGTGAATGAAGCTAATTACTACTCCAGAAATGTTTTTGATGAGGGAACAAAGTAAGAACATGGCTAAAAGTAAAAAAAAAAAAAAAAGTCAATTTAGCATAATATGTGTCCTTTAATGTTCTTTAAACTTACCGTTCTATTATTGCTCTGTGACGCGTCCTGAAATGTGCTATGTAATTAAAACATAATTTCATCATTAATAGCATTACTAACCAGGTCCAACCCTGCTTATCTTCCGAGATCAGACTGTGGTATGATTAAAAATAATTGATTGAAAGAATAACCTTTAGAAGATGCAGACGTATAACAAGAACCAGACTTCCCAGGGGTTTTATTTATTCATCCCACAAATGGAGCTGAATACCTCTGTAACAATGATTTGAAAATGTAAGACAAGCAAACAAATCACCAGAATACATGCGTAGAGTATTGTACTGTATTTTTCTTTTTTAAATTCAGGCACTTAAAAGGCAAATAAAACATAATAATATCTAATGGATGTTTGGTCTCCCATAGATTTGCACTGGGCATTGAAGACTTCTGTAGCTCCAGGGGCTTACGTACACTCTGACCTAAGCATGTTGAAGTAGGTGGAAAACACCAATGCATTATCTGATGGAGGATGAAAGGGCCTTATGCTCCTCTTATATCACAGCATCTTCTCGCATGTTCGACCTGCAGTGGTTCAAAGACACAAGCCCAGTGCCTTTTTAATGTCGATAGAAGTGTGTTTGTTGTGGGGTTTCTCTCGTTTTACCTTTGACCCATTTAAATAAAGGTTCACAGTTTCAAAAGGTGTTTTCTAACTGACCCAGACACAAGGGTGGAAGATGTAATTGTACAGATAAAGGTATAAACGATGTTGTGAAGGTAAAGTATATCAGTAAAGTATATCAGTATATAAAGTCAAAATACCAACTAAAGTTTAATAAGTCAATTAATTTAATAGTGAATTAATGAAATAGTTTGAAAAATATATTAAAAAGTGTGATTCTTCTCTAACCTAATGCCATAATGTGGAACGTTCTCGCAAAGCAGAAACATTTCCATGGAGACCAGCAAGTGGTAAACCCAAAATTGTATAAGCATTACCAATTTGTGTCCTCAAATATTACATTCACATTTTTTTTTTTTTTTTTTCTGATAGCAATTGTACTTTTGATGTTATAATTACAAAATAAAACCAATAAAAGTAGGATTTAAATGTAGTATATTTTTTCTTTAACTGTTTTTATCAGAAAGCAGTTTTGGGTTGCCAGATCATGATGAAAACTGGTGTACAATAATAAAAATGACAAGGATTTATCGGTGTCAATGAGTCTTTAGAATATGACAAGTAATAAATACGATTGTAATGTCATTTTTAAACCAGTAGGTGAACGTCCCAGCCATTTCCTTACATCTAAGAACAAATCACTCAAACGCTCACGTCATTATCAACACATCATTAAAACGATCAACTTGCTGATGGTATCAAACCCGACAAACGTAACATTCTGTGACGATGTCGTGCGGTATTTCCCCAAACTCGCGCTTACGTTTCATCAGACGCGCCCTGTTGACACGGTGAACCCGCCGGCCTTCACACGAGCGCCCCGCAGTCTGAGGTTGTGTCAAAAAAAGTGGATTCATGCCGCAGCAGACGCGTCGACGAGGTAAAGCCACGACCCCGAGGTCAAAGACTGCGGTACGTTTTAGCAGAGAGACGGGCGGAAGAGCAAACACAGTCAGTGGCGTCGCGGTGTGTTCCTGTCATGTGGCCGTGTTCACAAACTGTAACGCATCCAAATCGACCCCAACCTGAGGCTAAATATAGACTGGGATTAAGCCAGGATGGGACCAAGCCAAGTTTTCTAAGACCTAACTGATGATCGAAGTTAAAAGATTTTACTTTTCTTTTGTAATCTAGCATAAACGACTACATTCATTTGAATAATTAGTATCCACGCAGAACGGTTGACTGTTGCAAATGTTGTTCTTTTTCACCATTTACCTGCCAAAACTGATACAAATGTTATCATCCATAACTTTATATGGGCTGGTGACCATTTTTTCTTAAACCATTTTACAATAAATTTTGATGTTGCCTGCTGCTAGTCAATTTTAGTAGATTTAGTTTATGGTTATGGTTATTTTTTTTATAATTTGACTGTTTTGGACCTTGATTATACTTGCACTGTAAAGCACTTACCGTAGTAACTTTACAAGTTTAAGTGCTATACAAATAAAGATTTTTATGATTGTTGTTGTCATTAAAAGCCTGTGCTCAAATATAAATGGGTAAAAGTCGTACATTCTCTAATCATACTAATACAGTTTGTGCGGAGTTAAAACAATTCAACATTGAGGACAAAAGCGATGATGTTACTGCACTTTTCTTTGATAAGACCCTGTTGAAAACAAAAAAATGTACTACATTCTCTTAGATCTAAATATCTATACCGTATTTTCCGGACTATAAGTCGCACCAGCCAAATGCATAATAGAGAAGAAAAATATATATAAGGTGCACTCGAGTATGAAATGCAGTTGCAATTGTAAAAATAACAAATAATATCACATATAAGTCA
This sequence comes from Eucyclogobius newberryi, assembly GCF_026437365.1. Classification (NCBI taxonomy): domain Eukaryota; kingdom Metazoa; phylum Chordata; class Actinopteri; order Gobiiformes; family Gobiidae; genus Eucyclogobius; species Eucyclogobius newberryi. Next base: position 9,694,764 of record NW_027315835.1, on the reverse strand, counting down.
CTCCGGAGTATAAGTATATAAGTATAAATATAAGTTTATAAGTATAAATATAAGTATAAGTTGCACCCCGGCCAAAACAATGAAAAAATGTGTGGCTTATAGTCCGGAAAATACGGTATATGCCACGACAGCAAAAATAAATGACTATGTGACGTTAAGTATGGTTTGTCTTTTTCCTATTGTTCTTGGACTTTGGATTCAATGGAGAACAAGCTCTTGAATAAGCCATAAAAGGCTAGATGCTGCATTTATTTATGTATTTTCAAGTGCAAGACCTTCAATTTGGCGGAACAAATACATCAGCTATCGTGATAATAAGTGACAAAAGAGAAATCCACTCATACAATTCCTTTTACTAGACCAAAATGCATAGTATCAAATGTTTAAAGCCGGCATAATCTTCTAATGTTGTGAATCGGAGGAGAAACAGTCCTAGTTAGTGGATAAGGAAACCCATAGCCAGCACTATGCTAAACCTGGCCCCTCTACATAATTGGAAATCTTCTTATACCATTACTTGTCATTGCCATTCAAGAACAAATTGGGCGCTTGATTAGTGGAATAGACTTGGAATCCTTAAGTAGCTGGCAGTGTATCCTGGGAACACATATTCACAGAAAGTTTGGAAAGCTGGAAACTTTGAAGTCTAGTCTCTGAAGACACATTACAGAGCGTTTATCAGTGGTGCTGAAGAATGAATGGGTAGAATGGGACCAGTGGCGCTATACTGGGTTCATATGGTGGTTTTATTGTTTAGAAAAGTAATATATGTATTTTTTTCCTGGTCTATGCAAAGTTTATATTGGGTTTGGCCTTTAATACTGATTTATACTATTCTATAAGTGTTGGTATAGTGGACAAATAGAACGCGAAACAAATCACTAGTCAAGATAAAGCTCTGATTGAGTTTTTGATGCAGGAAAGCCAGGTTTAAAAATGATTAATGATGATTTTGTGTAATTAAACTGCTTTTAAAAGTACTCATTTGAACCTCGATGGTCACACTTAACGCCTTGATTAGTCCTTGATTGAGAACAACCTGATTTAGCCCTGATATTGTTCAGTGTTATCATTTTTATTTAATTTTTTCAATGTTCTAAAAAGGATAAGCATAAAATGGAACACAGCACGACCAGGGAGTGAAAATCAAAGTAAGAACACAAGTAGAAATACACTTAACATCCAAAAAGCACAATCACGGCACATTTAAATCAAAATAAAACTAAAAATGATGTCAAATTTGTCAAGATCTAAATCAATTCCTTGACCGTTGGTGAGGTTTGTGTCATCCATTTTGTTGTGATGGCCTTTTCTCCTGCCACCAAAAGTTTGTTTCCAAAGGTATCCATCTATTGTGTCCATGGCAGAAGTTTTGAGGCCCAAGTACACGGATGGCAATATCCAAAACTGTTAATGTCCTTGTTAATTTCACTCCAATATTCATGAGCAACAGGACAGTCCCAAAACACACGATAGCGATTTGCTTCCTAGCTGTTCAGTCTCATTTTATTGGGCAGGATTTAGTATGAGTTGTATTATTCCTACAACTAGTACCAATACTGCTACCACTACTACTACTACTACTACTACTACTACTAGTACTACTACTACTACTACTACTACTACTAGTACTACTACTAGTACCACTAATTCTGCCTCTACACCAACCCCAGATACAGCTACCACACCGACACACACAGGATTTCTCTCCGGAGCAACTTCTCGCAGCACATCTCATTAATCATTGCCACTGGAAGATGTGACAGCGGCCAAGAAGGGTCCGTGACAGGGGCTCACCTTTCGCTCCAGCCTGCCTCTCGAAATAAAAATATTCACCTAATCTAACACGATGTCTGCAGTCATCTTATACCCGCCGCTCGGCCCAGGCTATTACTGCAGCACTTCCATACGAGGGTTCTGCGAAAAAGCGGATTTACTTACAGCTTTGCCCAAAGAGCTCGGACAGAGTTTCAACTGTACGCCAGTCAAGTGTACTTTAATAATAATTTAAACATTCACACGATACTATTATAAGAGGGAGAGGTTTGTTTTTGTCTTGCCCTCGTCGGACTAGTGTTTTATTGGGTTAGAGCTGGATTCAAACACTCAAATTTGCAGTTACAAAACCACTTTTTTACTTGAGCTTGACGCATTTATCAGTATGAAAATAACGGTCGTGAACAGCAAACGTTACTTACATTTGTTCATGGAAAAGTCTCTGATTCTCCAACGTTTCTGGCATCGCCACGCATTTCCTTACGAGCCAATAAGTAATATATAGTATGTCGGCGCCGTGCCACTTCCGATGGTATTCAATGCTCATATATTCAGAAATGCGAGCGATAAAACATGCTTTGCGATTCCCTGTGCAGTTAATTAAAACACCTATTGATTCTTTAATCTTTATTATCTCGCCCGTTATTACTGCAATTAAATCATGGCTTAAGATGGAACACGTGATTTGGATTGGAGGTCGTGCGGTTTAGCTCCGAGCGTAATTGTGTTTGTGTATTATTTTATTTTATCTGTTGCTTTTGCTGATGAACACACAAGGGCGCTGCCATAGTAACCGTTTTATATACTCTAACAGAATGAAAAAGAATAAAAACAGATACAAGTTTAGTATAGCATGTAATGACATCTCTTCATATGATCACCCTCGATATCTTGAATCGATTTCATAATTTAATAGCATTGGAGAAATTGAGATCAGAATTTTTACATCATTAAAATATGTTAAAAGTTTCAAAAAATGTAAAATTTTGAACATTTTGAAGTTTTTATCTTACACCAAAACCGACAAAATGAAAAATACACACAAACCAAACTATTACTTATTCTTAATGAAACAACTTTTACTCCACACATTGTATTGTAAAAATCTATTTGGAGAAAAATAATGAAATTTCCTGTAAATTTTTTTCAAACGCAATTTGTTGGAGGATAATCATAAGGAAGAAGTTACGTGACAATCCCAGACAGTTGCTGTGAGTTTTGGTCCGTTTACAGTTGCAAAATACGGAAGAAATCTTGTATATGAAGATTTGAACACACACGGGCAGTTGCAAAAACACATTTCTGTTCATTGCAAGAAAGATTTGTTACGCTTTTCAAGGCATTAGAGTAAAACCATCGGCGCTGGCAACGTAGTCTGTTGTCGACGTTGGCTCAAAAACTGAAAAACATGGATTTGTTGCTTGAGTCGTCAATGTCAGCGTTTATTTTCATTTCAACTGAAGCTCAAAGGCCCAGGCCGTTTTCACCGAGGGGCAGCAGTAGTTTGGGGGCTCAGTTTATCGTGTTTTCCTCAATACAAATCAGAGCACACTTCTCCAAAGGGACTCGCCCGCTGGTCTATTCTTCCATAAACATCCACATCAGCAGTATGAGCCAGTCCAACTCCCACAATGCACCGTTTGCTCTCTTGAAGATGCAGGGGCGAGCGAATCCAGGGCAGCCAGGTTGAAGAAATCGGTCTGTTTTATTTTGTTCACGTATTGCAAAGGGAATTGCAAAAAAGCCACCCAACTGAACCAAATACAATGAAAAAATAAAAAATAAAGTTGGGGCACCTTGCAAGATGTAAATAAAAGTATGTATTGAATCATTAAAAAAAAGGTCTTGAAACATTTCATACACAAGAACACACCCACGTCGGAAGTCCGGTCATATTTTGTGTTTAACTATATTATGCATGCAAAAAATGTTAAAAAATGTTATAAAAATACACGCTGCATGCATTGTTTGTACTGTTATTGCCCATTAAATGTGCTTCTTTCATTTGTTTTGGGCTCTCATGTTCAAGAAATTAAAATAATCTCAAAAAAGCACATTACGGTATGTCTGCACTTCATACAAATCATCTACAAAAAAAAAAAAATAGCAGTATATCCATCATGCTAATGTTATACAGTGAGTGAATTCAGAATTAGTCCAAATTTGGGGGACGTTGAAACGGAAAACTTTGTGAGGTCCGTTGTTTTAATGAGAAAACAACGTTATAACATCGTTAAAACCTTAAAAACTTCCATTTGCATAATGTGTTATTTAGAATATCTTTCCTTTCATCATCACAGAATTATATTTAGAAACTGTCTCCTGGCCTTTCTGTGGATTTTGCATGTTATCCCTGAGTTTGTTTCCTGGTGTTATCTGTGCAATTTATTTAATTTCTAGGTTTATTCATTTCTAATATAAAGTAAGTAAGTCAGTCTGTCATGTTTTGGTCCAGAAATGAATAATGAGAGCCAATTTAATTTGATTTTAATAGACAAAACAAGAAGACTTAAAAAAAAGATTGAAAAAAAAACAGAAAACTATTCTCAAGCAATATGATGAGAAAAACAACAACAACAACAACAACACTATTTCGGTTGCTCGCATCAACCTAAAACTGCCCAATCAACATCAAGATTTGAAGATGGGTGAGATGCTGCATTGTGGGAAACAAAGAGATCAAATTAACGTAAAGGGACAGTAAAGTTTAACATTTAAAGCTATATCTTGACTTATAAATCTGACCCCCAAAAAAGATCAAGATCCATTTATTCATCGCGTGCTGTTCACACCAGGTAGTGTAAAAGCTGTGAGGCCCACAGAGGGTTAAAGCATATTTTATTCTCTTTTGCAGACTTCTTTCACGGGCTATATAGGGTCAAGATGTCAACCTCAGGCAAGAAAAAAGAACAAACCCTTGGGCTACAATGTAAGTATCTCACCACAGCCTCCTTCATGCAGCAGGGTGATCTTAAAGACTACTAGAGAGTCTGCATTTTATGGACAACGCTGGGCAGACATAACGTTGATACACAAAGCCATTTTTAAACAAGTTCTGATGGTGAGCGATGACTTGAATTAAGCAGTAAAACATATCTTGCAGAAATGAAATGGGACACTGTCTACAATCTGTCCCAGAGCAGTCTCTACTGTCTGAGGTCCTGTCGCATCTGCAGGACAATGCACTGGATGTTCTCCAAGTCTATGGTTACCAGCGCCATGATGTCCACTGTGGTGCGCTGCGTGTGAGGGACACTAGACTCAAGAAGACGCTCGAGAAGACCAGACATGATGAAGGGGAGGAAATGGACTGACCATTAGTGCCACAGGAAATCATTCCTATCTGGCGCAATCAAACAGCTGAACTCTGTGCTGTAAAATCCCCACTGAATATTACACAAATCCCCATTGTGTGATATTCTGTTCACTTGATGATCATGTAAATATTTCATTTTAAAAATGTGGTTTATATCTGGATTTTAGTTGATAAAACATAGATTTATTATATTTTATTCTATTAACAGATAGTTCATTTTAGTTTCTTATTTTAAACCTAGCCTTAATTGTCCTTGTAGGGAAATTTGTCTTCTGCATTTTACCCATCCATCAATGTTGTCGGGGCAACCTGTTAGCAGCAGTGGTCGGTGCAGTCCAGTGCCCGGGACCCATTTCCAGGGCTCGGTCCGGACTAGGATTTGATCTATTGTGCATGTTTTGGGTCTATTCTTACATCCTTGATATAGTCTCTTCGGCTGGTCGGTTGCATGTCTGTACCAAAAATAATTTTCCTTTGGGGATGGATAAAAGTAATTCGGATTCTGATCTAGTGGGTAGTGAGCCACTCGGGGGAAGTTTTGTGAAGTTTGTGTTTTGTCGTACACTTTCAGTAAAAAGTCCACGTAAAGTCTTATAAATGAGACCCCTGGCCCAACATCTCCTCACACGCGCCTCCAACATCAACAACAATTAAATCCAATAAGAGAACGGTCCATGATCCAAAAGCAGACGGGTCATTTCCTAGAACACACGGTAGTTTTTGGGGGCTCTTGTTTCTACATCTGACATCCTTTACTTCATCACGCCTGCATTTTCATCCCGCTAATCCGCTTAGGATCTGAAGTCTGATCGTAAAAAAGAACACATAACGATCATTTATTCATGCGCACAATCTATCCGGAGTTGTACCAAACAAAACAAAAGTGAGACCCGGAGCACGAGCACAAAGGTTATTAGTGGTGGAGAAAAGTCTACCCCTTAGGCAGTGTGCAAACAAGAGCCTTTAATAATAAATGACAACGAGGCACATGTCAAGTCAATTTATTCTTTTGAACAGTCAGCAGCGGAATTCCTCTGTCTGCTAAATTCGGCACATTGAACACAGAGAAGTCATAGGATTTTACCGGGAGAAGATGCTGTGTGTGGGGATAGTATTACGTGCGCCTCATCCGTCCTTGTTGTAAATCCCAGCTGCCACAAACCTTGAAGCGGCGTGTCACTATCTCGCCATTATTCCAGTCGTTTGTGCGCTCGGCGTTTGCCAAGTCCCTGCAGTTAAGACTTCAGGTGTTGTTTAGACTTTTTGGCCACTTGGCTGCCGTGAAAGAAACTGTACATGATTCAAATAACTTAATGGCATATTTTAGTCTGGCTTCTTCCAGTCGTGGACGTGAACTGGTGGATGAAATGTGAATTAGGCCGTGGAGCTGATGGGAGAGTCTGCGTCAACTGCTGTCCATAATGTAGACTGTGTATGGAAGTGGGCTAAGGTAACGTGCTAGCTGTAAGGTAACGTGCTAGCTGTAAGGTAATCCCCTAGCTGTAAGGTAACGTGCAAGCTATAAGGTAACGTGCTAGCTGTAAGGTAACGTGCTAACTGTAAGGTAACACGCTAGCTGTAAGGTAACGTGCTAGCTGTAAGGTATTGGTGCTAGCTGTAAGGTAACACACTAGCTGTAAGGTAACGTGCTAGTTGTAAGGTAAGGTGCTAGGTGTAAGGGAACCCGCTAGCTGTAAGGTAACGTGCTAGTTGTAAGGTAACCCGCTAGCTGTAAGGTAACGTGCTAGCTGTAAGGGAACCCGCTAGCTGTAAGGTAACGTGCTAGCTGTAAGGTAACATGCTAGCTGTAAGGTAACCCGCTAGCTGTAAGGTAACACGCTAGCTGTAAAGTAACCCGCTAGCTGTAAGGTAACCCACTAGCTGTAAGGTAACGTGCTAGCTGTAAGGTAACCCGCTAGCTGTAAGGTAACCCGCTAGCTGTAAGGTAACGTGCTAGCTGTAAGGTAACCGGCTAGCTGTAAGGGAACCCGCTAGCTGTAAGGTAACCCGCTAGCTGTAAGGTAACACGCTAGCTGTAAGGTAACCCGCTTGCTGTAAGGTAACATGCTAGCTGTAAGGTAACGTGCTAGCTGTAAGGTAACACGCTAGCTGTAAGGTAACATGCTAGCTGTAAGATAACCCGCTAGCTGTAAGGTAAGGTGCTAGCTGTAAGGTAACGTGCCAGCTGTAAAGTAACCCGCTAGCTGTAAGGTAACACGCTAGCTGTAAGGTAACCCGCTAGCTGTAAGGTAACGTGCTAGCTGTAAGGTAACGTGCTAGCTGTAAGGTTACACGCTAGCTGTAAGGTAACATGCTAGCTGTAAGATAACCCGCTAGCTGTAAGGTAACGTGCTAGCTGTAAGGTAACACGCTAGCTGTAAGGTAACACGCTAGCTGTAAGGTAACCCGCTAGCTGTAAGGTAACGTGCTAGCTGTAAGGTAACGTGCTAGCTGTAAGGTAACGTGCTAGCTGTAAGGTTACACGCTAGCTGTAAGGTAACATGCTAGCTGTAAGATAACCCGCTAGCTGTAAGGTAACGTGCTAGCTGTAAGGTAACACGCTAGCTGTAAGGTAACACGCTAGCTGTAAGGTAACCCGCTAGCTGTAAGGTAACGTGCTAGCTGTAAGGTAACGTGCTAGCTGTAAGGTAACGTGCTAGCTGTAAAGGTAACGTGCTAGCTGTAAGGTAACACGCTTGTTCCGCGCAGGACGGGAGTTTTGGTACAAATCCGCTCCTTCGAGTGTGGCTTCTGTTCACTTTCTACTGAAACATCTGCTCATCTTTCTCTGTAACTGCTGCTGTCAGACTCAACATTCTGGCTTCAAATATTTGTTTTGAAAAGCTCTATACAATCATGGTGTGTTTGGTTTGCAATTATCTTTGTTAGTCCAGATATGAACAATAATAAATGACTGATCAGGCGCTTGCTTTCCCCAAGGGTCGCTCTCCAGCTCACGTCAGCAACAGGTACCAACAGATCCATATCAGATCTATAAAAGGAGTATTCCAGGTCTAAATCAGGGCTACAAAAGGAGTATTCCAGGACTAAATCAAGTCTATAAAAGGAGTATTCCAGGTCTAAATCAGGGCTACAAAAGGAGTATTCCAGGACTAAATCAGATCTATAAAAGGAGTATTCCAGGTCTAAATCAGGGCTATAAAAGGAGTATTCCAGGACTAAATCAGATCTATAAAAGGAGTATTCCAGGTCTAAATCAGGGCTATAAAAGGAGTATTCCAGGTCTAAATCAGGGCTACAAAAGGAGTATTCCAGGACTAAATCATGTCTATAAAAGGAGTATTCCAGGTCTAAATCAGGGCTACAAAAGGAGTATTCCAGGACTAAATCAGATCTATAAAAGGAGTATTCCAGGTCTAAATCAGGTCTATAAAAGGAGTATTCCAGGTCTAAATCAAGTCTATAAAAGGAGTATTCCAGGTCTAAATCAGGTCTATAAAAGGAGTATTCCAGGTCTAAATCAGGTCTATAAAAGGAGTATTCCAGGTCTAAATCAGGGCTTTAAAAGGAGTATTCCAGGTCTAAATCAAGTCTATAAAAGGAGTATTCCAGGACTAAATCAGATCTAAAAAAGGAGTATTCCAGGTCTAAATCAGGGCTATAAAAGGAGTATTCCAGGTCTAAATCAGGGCTATAAAAGGAGTATTCCAGGTCTAAATCAGGTCTATAAAAGGAGTATTCCAGGACTAAATCAAGTCTATAAAAGGAGTATTCCAGGACTAAATCAAGTCTATAAAAGGAGTATTCCAGGTCTAAATCAGGTCTATAAAAGGAGTATTCCAGGACTAAATCAAGTCTATAAAAGGAGTATTCCAGGACTAAATCAGGTCTATAAAAGGAGTATTCCAGGTCTAAATCAAGTCTATAAAAGGAGTATTCCAGGACTAAATCAGGGCTATAAAAGGAGTATTCCAGGTCTAAATCAGATCTATAAAAGGAGTATTCCAGGACTAAATCAGGGCTATAAAAGGAGTATCCCAGGTCTAAATCAGGGCTTTAAAAGGAGTATTCCAGGTCTAAATCAGGGCTATAAAAGGAGTATTCCAGGTCTAAATCAGGGCTATAAAAGGAGTATTCCAGGACTAAATCAGATCTATAAAAGGAGTATTCCAGGTCTAAATCAGGTCTATAAAAGGAGTATTCCAGGTCTAAATCAGATCTATAAAAGGAGTATTCCAGGTCTAAATCAGGGCTATAAAAGGAGTATTCCAGGTCTAAATCAGGTCTATAAAAGGAGTATTCCAGGACTAAATCAGGGCTATAAAAGGAGTATTCCAGGTCTAAATCAGGTCTATAAAAGGAGTATTCCAGGACTGAATCAAGTCTATAAAAGGAGTATTCCAGGACTAAATCAAGTCTATAAAAGGAGTATTCCAGGTCTAAATCAGATCTATAAAAGGAGTATTCCAGGTCTAATCCAGGTCTAAATCAAGTCTATAAAAGAAGTATTCCAGGACTAAATCAGATCTATAAAAGGAGTATTCCAGGTCTAAATCAGGGCTATAAAAGGAGTATTCCAGGTCTAAATCAGGTCTATAAAAGGAGTATTCCAGGACTAAATCAAGTCTATAAAAGGAGTATCCATCCATCCATTTTCTACCGCTTGTTCCCTTTTGGGGTCGCGGGTGACTGGAGCCTATCCCAGTGACTTCGGGCCTTAGGCGGGGTACACCCTGGACAGTGGCCAACTTATCACAGGGCCTATAAAAGGAGTATTCCAGGACTGAATCAGGGCTATAAAAGGAGTATTCCAGGTCTATGGGAGGAGTACTTTTACGGACTACGACAGAGTCTGAGGACTACGAAACGTCTGAGGAATAAAGTCTGGCGGTAATGCAACACTCAGATGCCAACCGCCATAAAACAACAACAACAACATAAATCAGGGCTATAAAAGGAGTATCCCAGGTCTAAATCAGGGCTATAAAAGGAGTATCCCAGGTCTAAATCAGGGCTATAAAAGGAGTATTCCAGGTCTAAATTAGGGCTATAAAAGGAGTATTCCAGGTCTAAATCAGGGCTACAAAAGGAGTATTCCAGGACTAAATCAGATCTATAAAAGGAGTATTCCAGGTCTAAATCAGGTCTATAAAAGGAGTATTCCAGGTCTAAATCAGGTCTATAAAAGGAGTATTCCAAGTCTAAATCAGATCTATTAAAGGAGTATTCCAGGTCTAAATCAGGTCTATAAAAGGAGTATTCCAGGTCTAAATCAGGTCTATAAAAGGAGTATTCCAGGTCTAAATCAGGTCTATAAAAGGAGTATTCCAAGTCTAAATCAGATCTATTAAAGGAGTATTCCAGGTCTAAATCAGGTCTATAAAAGGAGTATTCCAGGTCTAAATCAGGTCTATAAAAGGAGTATTCCAGGTCTAAATCAGGTCTATAAAAGTAAGGGGGAATACACCATTGCCACAGTAATTTTGACTAAGAAAGAACTCAAGGAAGATCAACAATGTAAGGAAAATGCGCTTTAAAAATAAACAACAGAATTGAAAAGTTGTCTGCTTATCACCGAAAGAAGTTAGCGTACCACAGTTTGAGAAACACTGATCTATTGGATTGCTGGCAAAATACTGCAGTTATAGCTCAAATCTCAGAGCCAGAAAGTCTTGTGTGAGTTTTCTCCTTTTATTCCATCAACTTAAAACATGCACTGTTGGCATCTTGCAGCTACTCCTGTTTATCGGATCAGAAAACGGTTTATTGCCATTGTCAGTGAAGAAAAACAAAAATTACTAGACTCGAAACTTGCTCCGGCGATAAGAACAAGCCGTGAACATATGAACCAAGCTCAAGCTCTAGAAAGGTTTCTTAATGAGGAGAATAATAACATACAACCTTCCAAGGCTAAAACAACACTACATCATCTGACACATGTAAAGCAATAACTCATTTTCAAGGACCAGCGTGTCTACATTTGCAAATATAATAGAATATAATAGGCGGCTCAAAAAATACAACCCTTATTAATATCAACTTTTGTATTATCTGGTGGCCTCATTAGTCTCACAGGTTCTTGCACAGGTTTGGAGCACGGAATGAATCGCTTTGCTGATGAAAAAGCAGCAAATGAGTGCCAAGCTATTTGTATTGAAAATAAAAATCATAGATTTTCAACTGACAAATTTAAAAAGTGAAGAAGTGAAGATTTGAGACATGGTCGGTTCAAATGGCGGGTCGAGAACTTCATATGTTCCAAGCAATCTGTGCAGTCCATTAAAATGTATGCATGCTTAACCATTTTTAATATCTGACTCATAACTCTGGTTTTGTACGAGTTTATTCAGCCTTGTTTATGCATGCTTTCATTTTTATCTTAGTTTATATTTTACAAATTCCTACTGTTGAAAGGGTTGGACATGCAAATTCCTGTTTGTGAACGTTGTTGACTTACAAGGGCAGTAAACGTTTCTTTTGACTCTGGGTTTGGACCATTTTACTGTAGAAAGCAGCTTTATATTTGAACTTTATGCTTTCTACGTGCAGGGAAAAAAGTTTCAAACTGTGATGTGGAAAAAAGAAACAGCCCATAGAGAGACCATATGTAATCTGGGCCAGGAGAAAATATAATTGCATGATCTAGACCAAGACAATGTTGAAAAGAGTGTGTGAAAGAGAATGAAAGAGTCAAAAGGGAGCTGATTGGTGGAGAGACAGAGATAGCAGGCTGTAATTGGCTGACAGTGTTGGAATTGGGTTTGGAAAGTTCAGTCTGTGGTTCAATCCGCTCAATTCAACTCTCCACAATATTAAAACAGTGTCAAATCTATAACAATCCCAAATTAAAAGTATATATGACAGTGCAACATTTTAAATTCATACTTTACTTGCACAATCTCGACCCAAGTCTCTGTAGCCATCTCTAAAAGAATGTAAGAGATCAAATCTATATGTCCTTATTGCATTTGAAGATAAGGCGACCTGTTCGACTTATAGGATGTATGCTCAGCACTAAAAATATAAAATGCAATATACTTGTTCCAATATTACTATAAGAGATAAGGTGAGGGAATGTACTAAACTTCAGTTTGTTCTTAAAATTGTAGAGCTGTTTAAAGAAGAACAGAAAATCGTGACTTTTTAAATCGTCAACTTTCCAAAATGTATAGGAATAATTTGCAATGCACACAAATTTTTTTTTAAATAAAAACTGGTATATGGGTTGTACAAGGTCCCTTAAGCTATTATGCAAACGGGTAATTCAAATTTCACCTCAAACTATGATTTATTTCTCATTCAGCCTGGGTGGAAAAAGTGTGCTGTTTCCTCTCATTACAAGGAACAAATCTGGAGAAATGTATCTAGTGCGAAGTATCCAAGTGCACTGCAGCGGTGCCAATAGCATAGGACACTAAGAGAAAGAGGAATATAATTGAACCAATAAATTAAAAAAATGTCCAAGTAGAGGGAGGTACACCAGAACAAGAAGTCCATAGTTTGGTGTCTAGACTTCCACCGGACACACTATGCACTGGCAGATCGAACCGCCAAGCTAAGATCCAAAAAGCAGCTTGGTTACCACTGCTTTAATGTTAAATTCTACATAAATATTGCTCATACAGCCAATTGGATACACTTTATTGGCCTATTTACTTTAATTTAATTTTATATCTAACCCTACAGTGATTGTCTGACTCTTCTACACGATTAATACCTGTTTGTTTTGATATCTCACTTGAGCAAGATGTGAGGATACTGTTGTAAACATAAGGGAGATTATTCTGTAACCCACCATTTCTGTTCAAAGAGGATTCTCTTTTTTCACAAACCTTTTTCAAACTTCTCCCTGCTTAAAAAAACAACAAACTTCTCCAGTGATTAATTTTCAAATCAGCCATTGCCGTGACAAAAAGTATCTTTGTGACCAGGGTCCAGACAAGGTCAAAACTTTACCGGAAAGCACACAATACATGAGCATAAAGGCTCTCAGAGATGCCAAAATACTATGTAACTGCCCAATTTTAAACTATATAAAGGCTATATAATATGTAATGCATGTGTCGAACTGGGATATTCACACAGGACATACTTCTACATGTTCTTTCTGAGTTTATTTTTAAGGCCTTCAACATAATATCCTGGAATATCTAGTAAAGTTCAAGGAAACTGGTTCAAGGAAAACAGTTGCTGGATCCTGTTCTGGCTTGTTCCTGCACCAATCAGTTCAGTCTACGACGTTCTAAGATAGGATAAGATAATCCTTTATTGTCCACACATGGGGAAATTTCATTGTTGCAACGCAGGTAGATACAGAGGAAAAGGACAGATAACTTATAGGAAGTTTGAAAAAAAAATGAAGAACTCTTATAAACAAAAACTCTTATAAACAAAAACTCTTATAAACAAAACCTCCCATTTCCCAACAAGGGATGGAGGGGAAAAATAAATAAAAATAAAAATATTCTCTGGCCAGTGCCATCAGACTGAAAATGTGTTCTTATGACTTCATTTAAATCAAAATGAAATGAAATGTTTTTTAAGTCAAAAAATCACAACATCCTATGCTATACGGAGGGGTTTTCAGAGACGTTTTTTATTTCACCAACACAAAGTATCTAAGGTTCAGTCCCCAGTGGAGCAGCAGCAGCAGCAGGCGTCCAAAACATTTCCTACCTTATCATATTGTACACTGTGAACTGCTGTGTCCATGTACTTTCCTTTGTGATCAGTAATTGTGTCTAAGTGCAGTTCAACATTCCCTATATAAAGCCCAACTACGTCACGATATAAAGGCAAATTAATCATCCAGCATAACGTTTTGCGCTCTGGGATAAAAAAATACTCTCTCTGAAATGCCCTTTTTCCAGTAGTTTTGTCTCATTAGCCTCCTCCCGGCTCGTTCTCCGCAGTCATCACCTGTGGAGCGCGTCTGCTGGGTCCGTGACAATCGGGTCTTTGTGTCAGTCTGCGGGCGAGTGTTCTCCCCGCGACCTGCTCCAAATCACTCCGAATGGGGCAGTCAATTACGACGCCGTCCCAAAAAAAAAAAGGCCCGCAATCTCTAGCCTCTATTATTATCGGGCGCCATCGGGAGCTTTAATTGCGCTCGCAGGGGCAGGGCCGACGGTCTTGCCAAGCTTTTGAAGATTTGCTCAAACAATGGATTTTTAATGAACGCGCGATGCAGTTTATCTCGTAATGGCGGAATAATGGTGGAAGCAGAAACAGCTCAATCTCAACTGAGTAACTGTAGTTAAGGGCGTGTACAATTACTGACTGTTATGCATAGGGTAAATTAACTTATTGGAATGAGAAAATAAACACGTTGATTCAGTAGTTTTTTGTAGAACAAGTGCGATGTGTAAAACGAGGAGGATTTTGGTCAACATGGCAGTCGCTGACAAAGTTGCCAGTCTTTTCTAATATAAAGGAGACGATGTTGTGTTTAGAATTAAATGGAAATTTAGAAAACCAATTACTTTTTAAAATTACTTTTTACATTTATAACTTAGCTCTGGATTCCATTAAATGTGGTAGTGTGTTTTTTTTCTTGATCTTATTCTGTTTATAATAAATATATTTTCTTAAAGTAGACTTATTATGCAAAAATGATTATAAGGCGCTTATAACCAAGATATAATTGTTTCATTTAGCCCTTTAAAGTTGAATTTAGAGAGGGTCATGGATGTTTGAGTAATCCATTCGAGCTGCCCTTGGTCTGAATATCCCTGTTTGACATGTCCCCGCATAAAGGAAAGAACGCTGTTTTTAAACGATAGAATCATGTTTGTTTGTTTTTAAAGGACTTCATCTTTGGTAAATTAACTGTGTATGAATAGCCGAGCTTTCAGTAAAAGCAAAACATATATAAATAAATGCATTTCCAGCTATGCAATCAGCATCCATTATGAATTGTGCTCATCAAGAAATCACAGCAGTAACGCCTTAATTCAGAGTGGCAAACAAATCTGACATTTGAAAATCAGCAAATTAGCATTTAACAATAAGAATAATCACAGATTATGAAGGACCCCTCAGGGCCTTGTTTATGGATATACAGTTTGGTAATGTCATTTGGTCTGTCGCAACAACACAGCCACTGTAAGTGACACCGCTAATCCATAAGGGGAGAAACAACCTGTTATGGCGCCGCACTGGCAGATCCTCTATTAGAAGAGTTACAAAGTGCATATTTAACTTTGAACATTAATTGATATGATCTAAATCTTCCTGTAAAATTATAAGAAAAACTGTTCTTGTAATGACAAAAGTTAGACTAGATTTCCTTATCATTATAGGTGAAGAATAAGGGAGTAGCTCAGTGGTGGGGTGCTCGTCTTCTGACCCGCTCTGGTGAAGCGGTCAGATCCACAGGTTGTTGGTGCGATCGCAGCTGCCTCAGGTGAATACTGCCGTTCTGTCCTTGGGCAAGACACTTAACCCGATTCGCCCCCAGTGTCTGGAAACACTGGTGTGGGACTGTGGGACAAATGACTTGATGTAAAGCGCTTTGAGAGCCTTGACGGTAGAAAATAACTATATAAATATGACCTTCTTTATTTTTACCAATTTAATATTTTCTCATTTGAATGTAACTTCTGTTGCAATCAACCTTAATGTGATATTTCAATGATTTCAATATGCGTTTTTCATCACTTAACACCAAGAACACCAATTCTGGCATTTGCGCTATTGTGCGAAAACCAATTTGATGTTTCAATTCCACATCTGTGAAACAAAACATCATTTGAAAAGAATATGCCAACGACAGCCGCCAAAACAAAGCAGGTCCATATGTGCGGATCAGTCAAACAGTGATTTCACAGCTGCTGGTAACGGTTCTCCCACTATCCCGTTAAGCACCGCATCTGCTCGGGCTTAAAATGACCAATAATTAAGTAAACACAATGTCCAATTAATGGTTTCCCGTGGTAATGATTGGGTACAACATGTTGTAAGGACAGCAACAGTGATTCCTGTTAGCTAAGCAGGCAAACTCAACTTAATCACAAAAATACTTCTTGGAGAATTGTGCATGGAAAACAAAACAAGAACGTTCAAAAATTCTAAATTCAAGAGAAACTGATTAACAAGGAAGCTGTATGTTAAAATGAATCAAATTAACTCTGTGAAAATGTTCGTATTTCACCGAAAATTTTCAAGAATTGTGCATGGAAAACAAAACAAGAACATTAAAAAATTCTAAATTCAAGAGAAACTGATTAACAAGGAAGCTATATGTTAAAATAAATCAAATCAACTCTGAAATTTTTTTGTATTTCACCGAAAATGTTCAAGAATTGTGCATGGAAAACAAAACAAGAACATTAAAAATTCTAAATTCAAGAGAAACTGATTAACAAGGAAGCTGTATGTTAAAATAAATCAAATTAACTCTGTGAAGTTTTTTTGTATTTCACCGAAAATGTTCAAGAATTGTGCATGGAAAACAAAACAAGAACATTAAAAAATTCTAAATTCAAGAGAAACTGATTAACAAGGAAGCTGTATGTTAAAATAAATCAAATTAACTCTGTGAAAATTTTCGTATTTCACCGAAAATTTTCAAGAATTGTGCATGGAAAACAAAACAAGAACATTAAAAAATTCTAAATTCAAGAGAAACTGATTAACAAGGAAGCTGCATGTTAAAATGAATCAAATTAACTCTGTGAAAATTTTCGTATTTCACCGAAAATTTTCAAGAATTGTGCATGGAAAACAAAACAAGAACATTAAAAAATTCTAAATTCAAGAGAAACTGATTAACAAGGAAGCTGTATGTTAAAATGAATCAAATCAACTCTTGAAAATTTTCGTATTCACCGAAAATTTTCAAATATGGCCCTGTAACCTGTAAAAACCTTAAAAACATGCATTACTGTGAGTCTCATCTATAAAGCTTGCCAGATCTTGAGCAGGTTGTCGTTGTAAATGAGAATCAGTTCTTAATTGACCTACCTGGATAAAAAAAATACAATAAAGGTTAAATAAACTTACAAAAATCGTATAGATATTTGAATTTATAAAAACAAAATTGAACGATGTGAAAATGTGCGCGTTTCAGATTTATATTTTATCTGTACATACACTTTTAGTCAGAATTCCATGTTATGAATGAGACCCCTGACCTGTAACTGATCTCCATGGCGATACATATGTTTAGTGCCACACAGTAAACATTCCAGACACTGCAAAAAAACATCACCATCGAGACAAGCAGTGGAAGCAAAAAGTGCATAGAGTATTTTTGATATTGATCCTTTGTCCTCTGGATTGGACCCTCTGGGACCACCACCCTGTCCTACCAGGAACACATCTCCAGATCCTGGTCCTGGCTTGGTAGGTCTCAGGACTATCTTAGCTGGAGGATAAGGTAGATGGGAAAAACAGTATCTGCAGTAAATCTACTGTTTAGAAATAGTTTTTGGTGTGTTTAAGAACCTTGGGTGGTATTTCCATGAAAACTCCCGCCAATACAGCAAACATCTGAGAAAGTTTCGCTTGTGTATTTTGATACCGTTCATCGTAGATAAGTATTTTTCTTTCTAGTCTCTGTTGATTATAAAGTCTATGAGCAAATGGTGAACGTCCTTATTTGGACTATTGGTATTGTATTTAAATAACTTCTCACTTGGAACCGTCGATACAAATTGTGCCCATTCTTTTCCTTTGTTGATTTTTCAAACGTATCAATTCCAACTTCACCATGCAGTTGATCATATCTTTTATTCCCTGAGTTTTTCATCATTTAAATTCATCATCTGTACGATTTAGGAGTAAATCGGTGATCATGATCGATTTATCTTTGTTACTTTATTTAGTTTGTGCGTATTCCCTTCCTAGTCTTTATTGTACCGCACACTGTGAAGCTTTCCTCCTTCACGCACATGAACCAGTTTGTTGCGTATGGAGCTGTAAATTAGGCAAGTGACCATAACGTCTCCGGCTCCACGTGCATGTTTACAATCACCACTTTATTACATCCTGTACATACGTGTTTATATTAGCTACTTAATCTGATGAAAGATTCGGATTGACCGAGTTGATTAAGGACACTTCTGCTGTGGCGATGTCCTTGAGGTCTCGTGGGGATCACATTGTCAAACACTTGCACAAAATGTTTACTGTAATGTTTACTCTGTGTTGTCCAACCAACACTTACATTTACCGTATTTCCCGGACTATAAGTTTTTTCATAGTTTTGGCCGGGGTGCGACTTATACTCCAGAGCGACTTATATGTGATATTATTCGTTATTTTCACACTGGCAACCGCATTTCACATGTTGATTATTTTCACACTGACAACCACAAGAGGGCGCTCTGGGCTCTAAGCGACGCAGAAGAAGAATCTGCACTTCCTCTACCTCTGGAGTTTGTGGAGTTGTTTAGAAGTGACACAGAGGAAGAAGAATTCAATGGATTTAGTGATTTGGGGTAAAACTGATGCTTTGGTAAACTTTTTAGCATGTTCTTTATGCTATAGTTATCTGAATAACTGTTAATATGTTACGTTAACATACCAGACACTTACCACAGTTCTGTCTGTGCGTCATGTAGCTGAAGGTGTTAGCATACGTACACCTATTCACCATGTTCTCTCATCTGTTATTATTTTAAATTGCATTTCAAGTAAAATGTCTGCTCTTGGTCTTGGATTTTCTCAAATAGATTTTCCCCAAAAAATGCGACTTATACTCCAGTGCGACATATATATATTTTTTCTTCTCTGTTGTGCATTTTTTGGCTGGTGCGACTTATACTCCGGTGGGGAAAAATACAGTATTTGCTGTGCTCAGTTAGTTAAAAACAAGGATTACTTGTGCGTACCTCAGTCTATATCTCGCAAAACAGATTGATCTGAAGTCTCTGTAGTCTCTGCTCTGTGACTGTCGGACGCACTGCTATAAACTTGCTCAGAGCTGCAGGAGATGCAGCGAAAGCACCTGCTTCTCTCCCGCCTCCTCTGCACAGAAAACTTTCATCTGTCGCTAAACTCGTTATTAACCTCAAATCGCTGACTCTCCTCTCCTCACACTTCCTCACCCTATGTCTCCTCTCCTCACACTTCCTCACCCTATGTCTCCTCTCCTCACACTTCCTCACCCTATGTCTCCTCTCCTCACACTTCCTCACCCTATGTCTCCTCTCCTCACACTTCCTCACCCTATGTCTCCTCTCCTCACACTTCCTCACCCTATGTCTCCTCTCCTCACACTTCATCACCCTATGTCTCCTCTCCTCACACCGCCTCACCCTATGTCTCCTCTCCTCACACCGCCTCACCCTATGTCTCCTCTCCTCACACCGCCTCACCCTATGTCTCCTCTCCTCGCACCGCCTCACCCTACGTCTCCTCTCCTCACACCGCCTCACCCTACGTCTCCTCTCCTCACACCGCCTCACCCTGTCTCCTCTCCTCAAACCGCCTCACCCTATGTCTCCTCTCCTCACACCGCCTCACCATGTCTCCTCTCCTCTCCTCCCACCGCCTCACCCTACGTCTCCTCTCCTC
The DNA here is from genome assembly GCF_026437365.1 of Eucyclogobius newberryi. NCBI lineage: Eukaryota > Metazoa > Chordata > Actinopteri > Gobiiformes > Gobiidae > Eucyclogobius > Eucyclogobius newberryi. The sequence goes on along the minus strand of NW_027315835.1, from coordinate 9,675,191 downwards.
ACACTTCCTCACCATGTCTCCTCTCCTCACACCGCCTCACCTACGTCTCCTCTCCTCACACCGCCTCACCTACGTCTCCTCTCCTCACACCGCCTCACCTACTCTCCTCTCCTCACACCGCCTCACCCTACGTCTCCTCTCCTCACACCGCCTCACCTACGTCTCCTCTCCTCACACCGCCTCACCTACGTCTCCTCTCCTCACACCGCCTCACCCTACGTCTCCTCTCCTCACACTTCCTCACGCTACGTCTCCTCTCCTCGCACCGCCTCACCATGTCTCCTCTCCTCACACTTCCTCACCATGTCTCCTCTCCTCACACCGCCTCACCCTGTCTCCTCTCCTCACAGCGCCTCACCCTATGTCTCCTCTCCTCACACCGCCTCACCCTATGTCTCCTCTCCTCACACTTCCTCACGCTACGTCTCCTCTCCTCGCACCGCCTTACCATGTCTCCTCTCCTCACACTTCCTCACCATGTCTCCTCTCCTCGCACCGCCTCACCCTATGTCTCCTCTCCTCTCCTCACACCGCCTCAACCTACGTCTCCTCTCCTCGCACCGCCTCACCATGTCTCCTCTCCTCACACCGCCTCACCCTGTCTCCTCTCCTCACACCGCCTCACCCTGTCTCCTCTCCTCGCACCGCCTCACCATGTCTCCTCTCCTCTCCTCACACTTCCTCACCATGTCTCCTCTCCTCACACCGCCTCACCCTGTCTCCTCTCCTCACACCGCCTCACCCTACGTCTCCTCTCCTCACACCGCCTCACCATGTCTCCCCTCCTCACATCGCCTCACCCTACGTCTCCTCTCCTCACACCGCCTCACCATGTCTCCCCTCCTCACATCGCCTCACCCTACGTCTCCTCTCCTCACACCGCCTCACCATGTCTCCTCTCCTCACACCGCCTCACCCTATGTCTCCTCTCCTCACACCGCCTCACCATGTCTCCTCTCCTCACACCGCCTGACCCTACGTCTCCTCTCCGGCTCCGTTATGAAGTAGCAAATGAAACCCTCAAACAGCATCCAGTGTTTGTACCATGTGACTAAAGTATTAGACTTACACTGAATTATTGTCAAGGGAAATAACTTGGACATTCAAAATAAGTAAAGTACTATATTATTTGTATCAGATAAAGGTACACACATACAGGTTTGTACAGGCACAAGTAAAACTAAATAAAAATGGTTGAGTTCTGATGCAAAAACGGTCTCCATTTTGAAAAAAAAAAGTCAAAAAACTATTTTTTCTTTTTCTTACAATCTTCTACAAATATAATCAATGAAAACAGTATTGTGAGGAAGGAGGAATTCAATTTTCTCTGATGTAAAATATGTTAGGCTTTGAAAACATTGCTACACAAAGAGTGACCTTCAAGCCTCCAATTTTAGTTTTTGTTTTTGCAAATGAATTATGTCTATTCTATAACGAGGCTTTATACAAGAGGTGGGCTGAGGACACTGGAGCTTCTCCTCGAGGTGATTCTGCAGTTCCTCCGAGACGCACAGCCTTTAGTCAACAAGTGCTGTCAGTCACAGGGACTTGGAACAGCATCAGCCGCTCTGAGAGATCCAGTCTGACATGAAGCACATTTAAGACAAGCCTCAAGCGTCGGCTCAAGAGGAACCGAGTCTGTGATCATCCATTCTGAAGTGCTGTTTCCCTCTAATGTCGTCATCTGTATTGAACGTGTGCGTCGTCTATGTGTTACATGTGGTTTCCGCCCTGCATATTTACATCGTGTATTCATTAAACACAATATACTGTATCATTTCTTTCTTCAAACACAGATTTTCTTGAACGCAGAAAGAGAACATTGCAATTGTGGACACTTATTCCGCTGACACGGCACTTCTTCAGAGCCGGTGAATCAGAGCCAACTTCTGCGCACACTTTAATTGCACACTTTGCATTTTGTAAATACTTCACCCTTTTAGCCCGACTGTATATTCATAAGTGCAAATGTGTGGCAGCTGAATCTTTTCATCTCCGCACCACCTGCTCCATCGCGTCGACGGGATGCGGTGCTTTTGGAGTCGGACGCAGCCCCCGTGCCTCCGCCGGCTCCTCGTGTCATCTTCACCTAAGTGCTGAGTCGTACAAAGAAAACGAGACAAAAAAACTAAAACCCACACACACACACACACACACACACAGAAAGATGTAAAGGCCAGTAGTGCCATATACGTCTGTGAATGCAGTGAACAGCGCATGAGCATGAGGACTAAAGCAGGAGGTATCGGTGTAAACGAGCACCCAAGGGAGACCACCCCGGCAGGAGGAGGAGGCGGTGGGAGGACAGGGCGAGGGAAAGTAAGATTAATGACGCTCGGGAAATCGGGGCGCTCCTGCTGGCCCGCGACTTTAAAGACAGCGGGTGTTAGTTACAGCCTGCAGGTCCGGCGGGGATGTCCTTCCTGAGTCTGACCCATTAAAAAGCCTTCAAAGAGCACAGCGAGATGTTGCTGCGCGGCGGAGGAGACGGAGTCGTGTCGCCCCGGATACCAACAGCTTACAGGACCGGTGTCAGCGGAAAGTACTTCAGAGTAGCAAGTCGAGTTATATGTACTTTAGCTGGAGAAAACGACCTGGAGAGCAGATTTTCCCAGCATTCTTCCCCCTCGAGGGTTTGTCATGAGTCTATTCACTTACTTTTAAATAAATTATGACAAAGTAGATATAAAGGTCAAACGAACAATATGAAAAATTAAAGTATTAATCCGTAATCAATTCAACTATGTGAGAGTTCATATGACAATCAAGGCATTTCAATTTCACGCACATTACAATATATCAATTATTGAAATTATTCACAGTGTAGTTGGTATGACGACTCATCTGCACAAAATTTGTGACAAATATGCCTCATGTTGAGTGTAAACAAGGCGTAAAGCTCGTTTTTGCAACATAATACACGCACAACGTCTCACAACGGTCAAAAATGTATATACTATCATTACTTATATGACTCCTAACATGGTATTGTAGAAGTTGTTCTAATAAATGCCAGTGTCGAATAAACATGTCCAACGTTGTCTAACTTAAAGGCGGTATGGACGATTTTTCGGCGATTTGAGAACGCAGGCGGAAGTGCGCATGCGCACTCCCCCATGTGGACTGATACAACACACACGTGCGTTTGTTTATTAGCACAACGGAGCGCATCGCATCGCTCGTCTCCCGTAGATTTCTGTCCACTTCTGCGTCAGCTCGAACTGTCTTTCTCCGTCTTCATTTTGCCCCGTACACTGAGGGAACTATATTATGATAGATCCATGCGCTTAGGCACGCGGAAACGTGGGGACGAGCCTGACGCAGCTGCAGGTGAGCGATAGGTGCGTTTTATGATTGATACGTGGCAGGACAAATGATTTATCCACGCCACGAGGAAATATGATAAAAAATTTGCTGAAAAAAATCGTCCATACCACCTTTTAAAAAGAATAATGTCGACTTTAACCATATACCGTATTTTCCGCACTATAAGGCGCACAGGACTATAAGGCGCATTGTCAATGAATGGTCTATTTTCGATCATTTTTCATATATAAGGTGCACCAGACTATAAGGCGCACTGGCGTTTTTGGAGAAAATTAAAGGCTTCTAAGTGCGCCTTATAGAGCGGAAAATACGGTCCTATTGTCAAAAACACATCTTGAGTTGTATTTAACTTCATTCACGCTTGTTTCATAAATCCTGTTTACGAGTTCCTCAGAAACCCTCTTTTTTTGTTTAAATTTTCCAAACAAACGAATTAATCCGTTATTGCAGATTAAAAGAACTATGAAGCAGCAACGAATGACAGATGTGTAAGTGACCATTAGTCTACGTATGGACCGATATCCAAGAACATCACGCAAGTACACGTCTCATCCCTCTTAAATATAATTTGAATTGACTGACTTCTTGCCGCACAATTGCCTCACAATGGGGGAAATCATCAATAAAACATGAACGGAGTGAGTATGAGGTCTTTGGACTGCCACTGAGTCCTCGGACCGGCCCATTTACAGCAAAGACATTTGATCTATTATGCAATTCAACAGACATTTTCTGGATGGACACGGGACACTGAGGGAATAGCAGGCTGTGTGCTCAATGTAAATGTTTGACCAAGGGCAACGTTTCCCCAAAGGCATGCTGGGAATAATGATAGCGTCTCAGTTGTTGCTCGAACACTTGCTTTATAGTATCTTTGAAAACAAATCTATGCAGGTCAATATGTTGTGGTTTTGGAGATATTCGGATTCAAAGACCTTGTTTCACCGCAGTGCTGGATGTTTGAAGATCACTGACACTGTTCTCTTCACATTTGTTGGATTGCAGCAAAATATAATGTTCTACAGCGATTTATTTCAGTTATATTGTGTTGGAAAACTGTCCTTTTAATTGGCATACAGGTTTAACTGTTTTTGACAGGAAAACAAGGGAATTTGTTTCTCCTACGGGACAAAAATGAAAGATTAAAAAAAAAAAAAAAAGATGAAAAAGCCACTAACATGGTTTATATTCATGGTGCAGAATTTTTGGTTAAGCTTGGCAGGTTTGCACACATTATTTCATATTTTATGCAGTGTGATTCATATTGTATTGTGATTTAAATATGTTTTATGTTTTAAGTAAATGCATTGTACTCGTGATAGTATGATTGTTTGACTGATTGATTCACTCCCAACATTTGGCAAGTTACTTCTGTGGCCACAGCTGCCCTGGAGTAAAGTGTACACTTTGTCCTGCTGCTGTTGTTTCACTTTAACAGAACTCTTAGACCTAGACTGTGTTACTCAAAACAGAACTGGAGTACATTTAAGAAGCATCCAACTTCAAAGTTCACTGCTGGTGAATTGAGTATTTGTTTTTGATCCATTTAAAATGACCTCAAAAAGTCTCCAAAGTGGGACAGGTTATGGGTTTTGGAGACCGATGGGATTTGATATAATAAGTCTATAGGCTACACGCTTCAGTCTTAACAAGGTACTGTATGGTCCTACAATTGGTCTACACTATAGAGATAAAGACTGCATTCATATTTAACAGGCGAGGGATACAACAATGTTATATGGGTCACAATATTCACTGTTTTTCAATTTAATTTAAACAATTATGTGTTTCATCCTTTTTCCATGCTATTCACAAATATAGTATGAAACATAACAGTTGAAGACATTCAAAGATGACTTTCATTTATGTGTAAATCTGTATGTAAGACCTAAAGCAGAGTCTCTGGCACTGGCCCTTCCCCCTGGCCCCTCAACGCTCTCTCATTTGAACCTTAAACTAAGTCCTATGAAGGAAATATGCCTTAACTGACATTTACAGAGGGTTAATCACACACGCCGCAGTCACACCTCTTCTTGACAGGCAGACAGAGCTCGTCTTCTGAATTGTCATCTTCAGAAAATCAGGGAAAAGGCGGGACATAGTGTACATATGCAGGACATGGGGCAGAAGCCTAAATGGCGGGACAGTACAACCAAAAGCAGGACTGGTGGTCACCCTAGACCCAACACAAGATAAGATAAGATAAGATAAGATAATCCTTTAATGTCCACACCTGAGGAAATGTCTTTGTTACAACGCAGTAGATACCGGAGGAAAGGACAGATTATAGGAAGTTTCAAAAAACACTCTTAATAGAACTCTTATGAACAAAAAAAACTCTTATTAACAAAACTCCTCTCATACCTTAATAGGGAATGGAGGGGGGGAAATAAAATAAAATAGATAAATAAAAAAATAAAAATAAGATAATAATAGAATCAAATAAAAGACTAAATAATACTAATAGTAAGTAAGTAAACAAAATAAAACACTTCAGTTGTATGCACGTGAATATGAATATGTATGAACTGTGGAAACCTCACACAACAGATCACAATCAGAACCCGCAGTGTCGCCCAACACTTCTGGTTTCCACTTTTATGGCAGAAAATCCCAACAAGACATATGGGACTTACAGCAGAGACGGACACTCGCACAAACTAGCTGATAAATGCTGATTGTATTAGTCTGTTGTGCTGGGAGTATATTGGAGTCACGGAGGTGGCATCACTCTCCGCTCTCGTCCTTTGAAATAACTGTCTCTGTTTACTGGCGTTATTCCCCCCTGTGGCTGTGGTCATCAACACTGTGGCACTACTTTATGATAGAAATACATCACAGACATCTTGTTACCGAAAACAAATTCAATAATTATGGATTGATTCAATAAGCGTCATGATTGAGCGCAAGCAATTTCCTTCTTGTTAACAATGTGCGCAAACTGAAGTTACAATGAGTGTGATGACACCGTCGACTCTTGAAATGTGTATTTAAAACAAAGTATTTGCTGTGAGTTTGTTCCTCGTATATGTATATTCTACGTAATCTAAAAGAGCGTGCAGTCAAAACATACCATACCATGTAATTAATCCATGTTAATTCATTCATTTTTGATAATTGCATTCGTTAACAGTTTCACTAGAAAGCCCTACTTTTTTCACACGTCTTTTTAAATGACAGCTTGTAACAGAAAACAGAAATATCTTTCTTAATAAATGATAATAATAAACACGCACATTAGTCACCTGTGCTTTGCTTTACCTTAATCTAAACTTTAACCATTAAAGGTGTGACATTTCAGGTGGACGGTCCGCAACGGGCTCGTCTCCATAACTGTAAATCGTGTACATAGCAAGTCTGGTTTTATCATCTTACTATATCTAAATTGCTTTTCTTTAATGGGTGCCTTATTTGATATATCTTGCTTTTATTACTATCCATTGTTGTATGTTGCACTAAATCACTTGCCTGAGCAGCCATTCCCAACACGTTTTGACAGACTTTACAAAACCTGAGGGTCTGGGATCCAACCCAGTCGCGCCAATTTCCAAAGGGAGTGATTGACAGGCGGGTTAACCAATCAGAAAAACGCATTGTCCGTTGGTGTCTAAACAAACATGGTGGATTACGAGGAAAGGATGAAAATAACACAGATTGAGAAACGTTGCCGACTTCTGCTGAGTCAACAAGCGACGCACTAAACTCTGTAAATCTGAGGTAAATGAAGTTATATATTTTGTTCTGAATGTTCCGAAAATATTTGAGAGAAACGTGACACGAAGTCTTCTGCATTTGAGAGACAAGTGACACAAAGTCTTCTGCATTTGAGAGACACGTGACACAAAGTCTTCTGCATTTGAGAGACACGTGACACAACGTCTTCTGCATTTGAGAGACACGTGACACAAAGTCTTCTGCATTTGAGAGACACGTGACACAACGTCTTCTGCATTTGAGAGACACGTGACACAACGTCTTCTGCATTTGAGAGACACGTGACACAACGTCTTCTGCATTTGAGAGACACGTGACACAACGTCTTCTGCATTTGAGAGACACGTGACACAACGTCTTCTGCATTTGAGAGACACGTGACACAACGTCTTCTGCATTTGAGAGACACGTGACACAACGTCTTCTGCATTTGAGAGACACGTGACACGTCTTCTGCATTTGAGAGACACGTGACACAACGTCTTCCGCATTTGAGAGACACGTGACACAAAGTCTTCTGCATTTGAGAGACACGTGACACAACGTCTTCTGCATTTGAGAGACACGTGACACAAAGTCTTCTGCATTTGAGAGACACGTGACACAACGTCTTCTGCATTTGAGAGACACGTGACACAACGTCTTCTGCATTTGAGAGACACGTGACACAACGTCTTCTGCATTTGAGAGACACGTGAAACGTCTTCTGCATTTGAGAGACACGTGACACAACGTCTTCTGCATTTGAGAGACACGTGACACAACGTCTTCTGCATTTGAGAGACACGTGACACAACGTCTTCTGCATTTGAGAGACACGTGACACAACGTCTTCCGCATTTGAGAGACACGTGACACAAAGTCTTCTGCATTAGAGAGACACGTGACACAACGTCTTCTGCATTAGAGAGACACGTGACACAAATTAGCGGCGATGGTTGGACCGGTAAATGCTGGAAAGTTTTTTTTGACGCCCCCTAATGGTCCGATTCCAGACCGAGACGCATTCGAACAGAACGTGGGCGGGGCTGGCGTGTCAGGCAACCAAATCACCAAAGCGAGTTCCTAGCCTGAGAATTGTGTTCACTGACAATGGCAATAAAGCTTTTCTTGATTTTTGATTCTGATTCCATTGCTTTGCCTGGAAAGTTCCGCAGTATGGCATTCAACTCAAACATCTTGCCGGATCCCATGTCCGCAAATCTGCAGCTAGTGGTCCTTCCATCAGAGCGGTAAGATCGTGAACCTAAATTAACCCACATCTTAACTTAAAACCATGCAAAATGTTGAGATTTACCTCACGTTGACCTGATTGTTCTCATCCCCACAAAGCACAAGCTCCTCATTCTGAAGTGTCTTGCGCAAGGACACGCCAACCTCCGAGACTGCGGTTAAACGCGCTAACTTCCGAGCCACCGCTTCGTGCGAATCACTTTGAAACAGAGACCGCAGAATTTGGATTTTTGACCTACCTTTGTTTCTTAAGTTTACCCAGGCATAGTTTCCATTACACACTCCAGCACCGCGAGTAACACAATCCACTCACTCGTTCAAACTTCTACCGGGCGCAAACTTTTCCAAAAGGACAGAGCAAGGTGAAGGGCGAAGTGGCCCGTGGCTTAATGGCGACTTGTCAGAAAACACGGGGGTTGCAAGAGGGCCGGTTTGGGACGCCCCGTCGGTGAGAGTCTGGGCCGACAGTGGAAACACGGGACGGTTAATGGGATTACACGCTGAAGTTAATCTGGGAGGCGCAGGTGGGGAATAAAACATGAGTCGGGAGCGCGGCGAGGAGGATGGAGGGACGGGTAACAAGAGTCGACAGCGGAGGAAGAAAGACGAGAGACAATCGCCGTGGTGATATACCAGAGCTGAGCCGTTTGTGGGGAGAGTACGTAACTGGCATTTTTCTGAAAAACATTGCGAGCTCAAATGGATTTTAGAAACAAATCTTTGGAAAATAACACAGAATATGTTGTTTGTGGAGGAAATGATTGTACTTGCAGTTCAACAATAAACCAATTTCACACCAGTAAAAGATGTTGGATAAAAAAAGGCGTTACATATATATTTTTTGCTGAATTGAACTGATGTATCTTATTACAGGTGTTCCGTCTCCATGGTGATGTTATTGCTTTGCTCGCTGTTCCATAATATGTGCCGCTCACAGAAAGAATGCATACAATTTGACAGTACAAATACCTGTAATTGAATAAATGCAAGATAAATCATGTTTATTACATTCCAGGCAAAGCAATAACATCTAAATTCGCCTCCAGAACGGTTATTTTCCGGAGTATAAGTCGCACCAGCTAAAGAATGCATAATAGAGAAGAAAAAAACATATACAAGTCGCACTGGAGTATGAAATGCGGTTGCAAGTGTGAACATAACAAATAATATCACATATAAGTCGCTCCGGAGTATAAGTATATAAGTATAAATATAAGTTCAAGTCGCACCCCGGGCAAAAATATGAAAAAAGGTGCGAAAATACAGTAATTAATGTATTATCTTCTGGTCATGTTGTGTTTGTTTTTGTGCTTTATGTTTATTTTTTTAATAGGAAAAAAATAAGAAAAAAAGAGAAAAATAATGATGTCTGAGTAAAATGAACTGAAACACCTTACAGCTCTATATTCAACATTCAACCATCTTCTATGTTTGACCATGTCCTAAACACTCCTTTCCTTTCCTTCCTTTCCCTCCTTCTTTCCTTTGTAGCTGAAGTTAAACCGCAGAGTGTTGGGCAGTTTGTATTCCTCAAGACAGAAACATTACTAATCACTAATACAATAACTTTGTGGCTGAACTCCATTATAGCGGCCCAAGCCTCAGGAGTGAAAGAATCCTTTGATAACAAGCCAGTCCCCGAGGACCGCAAGTGGCTCATTTGAATGAAACAACAATTAAATTACTGGCCACAGTTTTGCCGGCCTTATTAAATCTCTTACTGCGAATGGACGATTTCCATTTTGTAATTTCGCCGCGAAGGCCGTGAATTGATTAAGAAATTGTGTATTGTCGATGTGAGCCGGCCTGACCTTCCCTTCTAAAGGTGTGCGGCATCTTAATTAGTTTAGCGCACAATCGGCCCATACAGTGCATTGAAATGAAGATCTGTTCGGGCATAAAGACTTTTGTTCGCGGGCCAGAGTCGGTCGTGTTGCTAATTAAAGAGATAGCACATGTCTCACAAGTCCAGAGGAAAAAATGCTGGACTTAAAACTTTATGGGGCTTTACTTTGAAACTTTACCTGGACTTTGTGGAGGAATAAACATTAACAGCAGCAGCCAATGGCCTGTGAAGCCGTTACTTGTTTCTTTTACTTCTTTTCACCTGCCTCCAAAGCCCCAATGAGTTCCAAAATCATTTGATATTGAAAGCTCGATGCACTTCCTATGGTTGACAAAAAAGTCTATATGAGGTTCTTATGATTCAATTGGTGGTGTTGGACATGTGGTAAATCTTAATCATAGTTTTGCATCCGTGAAGTTGCATTTTGAAACATAAAACTTTAAAATTACATGAAGTATTGCAAAGTTCTAAGTGGAATTCCTCCATCTATGTCATCAGTGTGCGACATGCGAAAGAAAATACAATCCAGACACATCCAAACACATCGTACACAATTTTCTGACCGTTTAAACAATTATTCAACAAAAGAAAAAGGTGTTATCAAGTACTCTTTATTGTCAAATCATAACTGTGCTTTAATTTAGATGAAATTTGGCCCTTATTTACAGTATGGTTGCTTGGAAACCTTTACATATGTCATATTTGCTAGCCATGTCCAACTAGGAAGTAGAGATGTTAATCGCCAACGGGGGTTCAGGAGCGGGACCACGCCTCAACCTCTACTCCTCCAGTAAACACGCCCCAGTCTTTAACCACACCTCTAATTACCCAGAAGCCCTATTTATAAGGCCTATTCACAGCATCTCTTGTTGTCTCTGCTCTCTCGACCCCGCCCTCCCACCCCATGTCTCTATCATCTGGGCTGATTACCCGAGACAGAGCCCCCATCCTAAGTCTCTACCCAGCCAACTCTCGTCACTCGATGGTGGCTCGGTGGTGGCTCGATGGTTGCTCGATGGCCGCTCGATGGCCGCTCGGTGGTCGGTCGGTGGCCGCTCGGTGGTTGCTCTATGGACGCTCGATGGTCGCTCGATGGACGCTCTATGGACGCTCGATGGTCGCTCGATGGTCGCTCGATGGCCGCTCTATGGCCGCTCGATGGTCGCTCGATGGTCGCTCGATGGCCGCTCTATGGCCGCTCGATGGTCGCTCGATGGTCGCTCGATGGTCGCTCGATGGCCGCTCTATGGACGCTCGATGGTCGCTCGATGGTCGCTCGATGGTCACTCAATGGACGCTTGATGGTCGCTCGATGGTGGCTCCATCGTCGATCCATCGTCGATCTATCGTCGTTATTATCAACAAACATTCTTTCATATTCCATTGTTGTGGCGTGGTCCTTGCTCGTGAACATTACAAAATTGTCAAAACTGGGAACAAATGTTGAGTAACATCTGAAATATTGTGTTCACTACAGTTGAGTGTAATGTCAGACCCTCAGAGTACGAGGAGTGTAAATGTATCAATGTTTATTAATCAACAAAAGGCTTTAATGACAGGACGATGTGAAATAATCAATTTGCAGAGCCCAGAATACCTTGTAAGTAGTTGGTAAAACGTCACACAAAGATGCAGCAGGTGGAACAAACAGAGCAGCTGGAGTCGTCTCTTCTAAAGGTGAGGTGCCAGCAGTTATTCATTGGCTCTTCTGTGACTGCGCAGGAGACCCCTTTAATGGTGGATCGGTTGGTAATTTGAAACTGTCGCCTGTTGCACTTTCTCACAGCTTTGCCAGTGAGTAAAGTTCAACACTGCTGATTGAATTGGGGTATAGTAAAAGATCTATTTTCCAAACACAGGAAAGGACAAGATTAAATGTAAAATCTTCAAAGGGTTTTAGTACTCCAGGACTTTTGGCAGTTCGATCATTCTGTTTTGGATGCCAAGATTTGAAATCAGGAAAAGGAATTACAAATGGTATGTCATTTGTACATCTAAGTTTTCTCTATTAAGTATAATATCCTGTATATTTTGTTGAGTATCCTAACTTCTACTGTACAATCACATGTAGGTTTATTCAGCCATTGTTCAGTTGTTAATTCTCATTTCCCTTAACTTATTTTACATGACTTAAAATGAATGCACTTAAATGAATGAGTTTTTGCACTAAAAATTTAATCGTGACTCAATTTATACATCTAATAATAATAATAATAATAATAATAATAATCTAATAATGTATTATAATTCATTCATAAAACCTCTTAAAATCTATAAATCATAATTGTTTGCTTTGACTCAACATCAAATATATTAAAAAGGGGAAATAATATATAAAAAATAACATAAATAAATATATGTTTTGTGTAGTTTCAACTGCCAAAGCACAAAAATAAGCATGTAAAAACACAAACTCACCTTCTAAAGCTGTAGGACACACAATCAAAGTGTAAGTATATTAGTTTAGTTCTTTGTAAATACCCATTGTGTTCTGGTTAAAGGGATTTGGCCTTAAAGGTGCACTGAGTAACTTTTTTAGTGAAATGTTGTCCACCTGACACCTGCTCATCTTCATGGAGATGTTGCCTTGCCAGAATGTTTACTGCACATATTTTTGAGCAATTAAACACTCAAATGAAAAAAAATAAAAAATAAAACGTGAAGCAGCAGTGTCTCCATGGAAACAAGTGATGACCTCAATAAAATATCAAGGTAAGAGTCTCAGAGCTGAACTCATCATGGCAAGTGAGGTTTCACCTGAAGAGGCTTTTGGTCTTGACAAGTATTCTATAATGAGATCTGCTATGAAATTGTCTCATAAAATCAGTTCTCTAAATCGGACATTAAGTGTGATGGGAAAAAAAACCTCACAGATGAGTGTAATTATTTATACAAATAAAACCAACAGCAGGAAAGAGGGAAATGAATGTAGAAATAACGTTACTCTCCAGTGAGCCAAATCAGTGTTAAACATTCATTTTCAAAGAGTTTAGTGGTTTTCATTTTTACATTCTATGGTTTAAAGTTTAATTCAATTTATGTTTGGTAGAAAATGGATGGATGTTTGTAGCTCTTGAAAGGCAATAGTAAAAAACAGATTAAACAATTGCAACGTAGACACTTCTTCTTTGGTAGAAAGTAGAGACCTGGAGGAGACCCAGAGTGAAGGAGAGATCCCACTCCCTCAGACGGGCAAATGCACTTCAATTTGGAGCTAGAACAACTCAGGAGGAGACATCTAGAGTAGAGAGCGTTTCTCCAGGCAGTTGAGGAGCATCCGGATCTACAGGTCAGCATCGTTAGTGTCTAAAAGAGGAGCACTGCCCGAGGGAAGTGGAAAACAGAGAAAAATATGCAAACAGTAATGACATAGGTGAAATGAAGCCTGCGTAAATTCAGCCTGGAAGACCTAACTCCACCCATCTACGTCAAGGCCTCCATGGAAGGACCCCTCTCCCCAGCGCCATCATCGCACTCAAGCGGGCGCCCGCCTGTCCGTCTGTGAGAGTCAGATCCCTCACTTCACCATGGACTCTCCCAGGTTTCTGCGCTTATCCCAAAGAGGTTATGCAGTTTTTCCTGGCCAAAGAAGTAGGGTGAAAGGTCAGGGGGCGTCTGTACCATGGCCCCCGCACCTGCTCCTCATCCCCAATCAACGCTCTCAAGTGACTCCTCCCCGCTCCCAATCAGCACCAGGCGGTCGCATTTAAGCCCTCAGGCAGATGGCTTGACCGCTCAAACCGTACTGCGACCCACCACCTCCCCTGCTCCTCCTCTACATTCCCCTCATCCTCTACCTTCTCTTCACATCGACCACCACCAGGCTCCAGGCTCCGGGGGGAGACATCTAATACAAATAGATCATGGAGTGCCCATGATTGCAACGTCTTCCGCCGGGGTCTGAGCGCCAAATAACTCGCGAATAAAGCTTGCTAAACAGTCCATTCTCGTGGTCTCTTTGTCTCTCCAGGGTGAAATAAAATATGAATTATTGTTTATAGGGACAGTAGGAGGAAGCAGAGGATAGTGCTCAAGCTGCCACACTTCGCCTGCATAGTTGTTTCAAGGGCAGTAGGTGAGAATACTTCTGTTTCTACCTGACCATAAGATATTTCAAAGAGGAATGTTTTAAGCCTGGTCTTGAATGAAAAGACTGTGTCGGCCTCTTTAACAAGGACAAGAGAATTTGAATCATGAAGTGATCCAGGAAGTGAAAGAAATAACGTACCTGGGTATCCATCTGGACAAAGTTAAACACAGACAGGTAGATAATGTATGTAAGAAAGTCAAATCTAAACCGAACTGGCGCGTCACAAACGAAGCCAGTTACTGTACATCAGGGGTGTCCAAACTTTTTTCACAAAGGGTGGTATTTTGAAACTTATACGGAGCAGAGGGCCACAAACAACCCGAAAAATTAAGATTTTTTGCATTTTACATAGTTTTGATGCCTCCACACCTTTAATAAGACTTGAAACATTAATATTATGTTGGTATAACATCGAAATGCTTCAATCTCTCCAATTTTACAGTAAAAACTACTACTTTTTGTTGTTTGGACCAACTTAGCAGGAAGCCGGAGGGCCGACAAAAATTGGTCTGAGGGCCGCATTTGGCCCCCGGGCCTTAGTTTGGACATGCCTGCTGTATATCTTTGTATAAACAGAGAAGTAAGACCCAGGGCATGGAATGACAGCAGTGCGGAATCATTTAGTAAATTGTAATATTTTGAAACCGTTTTCTTTTTCAAAATGTTTAAATCATTGTGTGTTGTAGCCGTTTTATGGCCCCTCCGTCAGCCATCAGGACTCTCACCGACCCGAAACGCCTCCGTCAGTGGGACTGTGCAGATCCAAGGTCTAAATCATCATTTGGACAGTCCAGTTTCTCTTTCAAAGACTGTGAAACTTTCTCTGACCTTCTCACAGAATATATGAAATGTGCCGAAACGTTCTGTCTTATTTAACACACTGCTTTTGTCTTTAAGATTTCTTTCTGGCCTAAAAAACCCTTTAAAAAACCGCCCTTGGACAGCTATGGACAGGTGTTGAAAATTAGCTCCATGGACTTAACGGAATTTACAAATCTGAGTTACGATATGAATAATTCAGTCACTTGGAACAAACATGTCTCACATCATCTCCTCGAGCCATTTTGTGAGTCACTGCCCTGGCACCGCTCTCTTGTCTTACTACAAACTGCATGTAGTTACAAAGGGCACGGAACAGCTTTGCACCACCACCGATGACTTTGCATAAAAATGAGGCTATTCCCTGTCCCCGTTTTTATCCTCTCGCTGCATTTCCCCGGCGCGCACCGTTGTCCCTCCACACCGCTCTAATCCGCACGCAGATTAAAACCAACGCGAGCAAGCACGGGCACCTGGATGGAGGAGAAATTAGCACAATGTGAGTACAAAGCTTCTTTTCTGGTGGCGTCGTTGGCATCGCTGTGGTGGACTGAACTTCCCTCTGGCACGGCCGCTCGGCGAGAACAGTGCAGAGGCGTGTGGGCAGCCCTGCTAACGATTAGGCTGTGATTCTATAAAGATTTAGAGCGAATAGACACTAATCCCACGCTTGTCCAGATATAACAAGAACTAGTGAAAGGTAAAAGGAGAGAAACTTGAAATGCAGCGATACATATTTTCCCTGTTTGTTGTAAGAAGGGAGCGATGAGATGCTTCTGTTTTAGATGGAATAAATGTGCAAAAACATGTAAATTCATTGTAAATTTGTGACATTGAACATTCTATGAAATATAGGCAAGGCATGTTTATTTGTAGAGCACATTTCATACACAAGGCAATTCAAAGTGCTTCACACAACAGGAAAAAAATGCATTAAAATCACAAAGAAATTACAGAAACACAATAAAATTGGCTAAATTAAAAATAAAAATAAAAAACACCAAGCCAAATCCAAATGTATCTGACCACATTGGCAGGTATTCCAGACACACATTGCAGCATGACAGGCGTCTCCGGGATGGACACATCACTTTTAGATTGATTTGTTCCCATATCTGCGCGCTTTCTGCAAAATATATTTGGTATGAGCAAATGTTGATTTAATCCTGAACTCTTTTTAATCTATAACTTTTGTGTGTCTATTGTAAAATTGTTAATCCGTCAACAGTTCTACAAAAAAGAAGTCAAGATCATGCCAAGAATAAACTTTGAGCCACAAAAGGAACACGTTTTTACATTTCTATCTAAAGTCAGTTGTCAGGTACTTGAGGCATAATGGATCCAGCATTTAACACTGGCACTCATCACAGCCGAAGAGACATTGTAAGTAAAAGGTAGGGTAATAATCCCTTGTGACGCAATTATATTCTCTGCATTCGACCGATTCCTCAAAGCCGCTGGGGCAAACTGTCAGGAGCAGGGGGAGCCGAGCCTGGCTTCGTCAGGACCACCTGACTGGAAAATTCTGCCTATTGTGCATGATTTGCCTTTGTTGAGGTCTCAATCATATAAAGTTTTTTAGTAAAATATTTTATTCTATACAGGGAAAACAGTACTATCTATTTTACTATCTGCCCTTAGGCAAGACACTTGAGCTACATTGGCCCTTCCAAATGCAGATGACTAAGTCCCTCTACGGGACAATAAAGTGTATCTTACCTCTCCTGCTCCGCCTTCTTTGGGACAGGAAAAGTATAGCTGAACCCCCCCTCACTATCACAGACTCCCCTATCAACACCGTGGACTCCTTCCACTTCCTCTGCACTACCATCACCCAGGACCTCAAGTGGGAGCCCTCCCCCATCAGTCAGGCCCAGCAGAGGATGTACTTCCTGTGGCAGCTGAGGAAAGCCAAGCTGCCAGCGGAGATGATGGTGCAGTTCTACACGGCCATCTTTGAGTCCATCCTCACCTCCTCCATCATCGTGTGGTTCGCTGGGGCCACAGCCAGGGACAAACAGAGACTACAGAGCATTGTGTGCTCTGCTGAGAAGGTGATCGACTGCAGACTTCCATCTCTGCAGGACCTGTACGTCTCCAGGACTCTGGGACGTACAGGTCGGATCCCAGCCGACCCGTCTCACCCTGGACATGGACTATTTGAGCCACTCCCCTCAGGCAGGAGGCCACTCCCCTCAGGGAGGAGGTCACTCCCCTCAGGGAAGAGGCTCCGGTCCATCTGGACAAGTACCTCCTGCCATAAGAACAGTTTCTTTCCCTCTGCAGTTGGCCTCATGAACACTTCTTCAACACTGTCACTTTAACCATAATTGAATCCCTCACTGCACTGATCACTTTCTGCACTACATCTGTATAGCTGTACAACTGTAAATGTGTGTACATATTAAGCCTATTTTCTATTTGTATTCTTATTTTTTTTTTTTATCTTAAAGCTTATTTATTTTTATCTTTTTTATCCCATAGTAGATTTAAATTGTTTCTCTTTTGACTTGTTCATTGTTCATTCTTTTATGTTGCACCGAATCACCAAGACAAGTTCATTGGCAATAAACCTTTTCTGATTCTGACTCTGACTCTGAAACATGATTCAGAAAACATACTGTTTTTTCTGCTGTAAAACTAGGAATATTAAACACCATCATTAGTCACAAGTGTGAAGTGCCAAGAAATCAGAGAGAGCGGGATGAGGTATAAAACTGGAATTTGATCATATGGTACAGTATTTATACGAGGCCTGTGTTGTGAAGAAAGAACTAAATAAAATAGAAAGAAATCCATGAAGAGTTTGGGCCATAAGCGGTTTTCTGAATCAATTGTAAATAGCAGCTTTTTGTGGCATCAAATACGGTTTAGCTTTGAAAACCTCTCCAGCCCATATGTTTCTCTCTCTATCGCCCTCGCATTAATCTACTATACCTTCTGGCCTGTACTGAAAATCCTTCCCCTTTTCAGACTCTGTACTCGGCGGAGCTAAAATAGTTTATTTTCTAAGCACCTCTTTCAGGGCTTCCTTATTGGTGCGCGCCGCTTTCATTATTTTCCCGCTGGGCTCAGCATAAGTTTTCTGTTGTCAACGGCGAGCGAATAACAGGGAATAAGAATGAGCCAACCCCGCCCACAAAAAGAGGCCATGACAGTGAGTTTCAAAGGCTTTACACCGAGTACCAGAGAATATTTGGCCTGAACAGTGTCATCTTCAGAGGTATTTGATGTTTCTTCAAACTAATGTTACTCAAGTAGAAGTAGAGAGTCGTGCTCCAATAAATTAAGTAAACATAGTGACTGTCTGGATGTATTATCTGATTTATAATTTGAAGTTTGTGTAATTTTAAGAAGAAAATATTAAATAAAGTACACAATCTGGTATTTTTAAAGGTTAGACACAAACATGAGAAAAAGAAAATCATATCTGAATGTTCAAATCATTTCATTTTGTCACCAGAACATTCACATAAGTAACTGATAATTCCATTAAAAATATTACTAGACTCCTGTAAGTAAGAGTAAAAGTATAGTGTCAAGATAAAGAGTATAAGTTAGATAAAGAGACAAGTTAGATAAAGAGTAAAAGTGATTCAAAGTACAATTTCTTGGAAAAGTTATTCAAGTAAATGTAACTGAGCAACTGTAACTGAGTACTATCCACCTCTGTTCATCTCAAATATCTGGACTTTTTTTTTAATAAAACTGGGACTGAAGCAGCTTTAAATCCTGACAATAGAAATTGGAACAGAATTTAAATTACTGATCAGATCGAGCTGCAGAAACTCGATGTCACTGGCAGCAAGAAGATACATTAGTAAAAGCAATACAACAAGTAAATATAAAAAGTAAACACAAGGGCCGTGGATCAAGCCGTGGATAAGTTGATCTAATAATGAAGTATTTAAAGTTTCGCAAAGCACTTGGAGCACTAGGATTGACTGCTCCTCAAAGTCACTTCACCGTAAGAAAATGCTGATTCAAAACTGTGAATATTAACAATGTGCCAATCCTCCTCCCATCTTATCATTACATCTCTACAATGCGTTCTAAATCTGTCATCACGTCTTCCCCCCAACGACTCTTTTGAACGCGTTTTGATTCACGACTCCCGACTGTTTTTATCACTCACCTCTCAAACGTAATGTCGCGCCCGTATCTTATTTATTGGGAAGGTGAGAGATGCAAAGGTGCGCGGTATAAAATGGCGACATGATGGCCGCTTTTGCTGACAAGGCCATTGGCACTTGTTGGATGTTGTTTGTTTTTGAAGTGACTGATTTACTGACGGTGGAGGAACCCAACGCACTTACTCCGTTAGGTTTCCATTGGCAGCTTTAGATGCTTGGCGTTGTTGCGTCGCAGCCTATTTAAGTTTATTCCGGTATTAAAGCAAAGTTGTGGCGGGTGTACTTTAGCATTAGTCAATATTTGCAGTTAAATTGTTTTACTATTGTTCTTGTCTAAAGTTTTCGCGCAAAGTTTCAATCTGCGCGCTTGTCTCCACGGGGAGGTTATTGCTTTTTGCCTTTTGATTCGTTAAACTTATCCGGCTTGTATTTATTAATTGCAGGTGTTTTTAATGGTAAGAAATGTTGCATTCTTACTGTGAGCCCCGAAAAGTTATATAAAATAGTAAAAAAGCACAGATCAGATGAATATCATAATCATTATCATAACTAAACATGAATTAAACTAATTTTGTTAAAAAGTTGGTTGACAGGCAAAATACACCTAAGAATAAACCAACATTCTAGCACTAAAGATATAAAAAAAGGTATATATTTATTTTTAAATTCTTCTAATAAATCAACACTCAAAATTGAGGCCATATTAAAAGGTTAGTGATGGGCAGTGCCAAGATTTGTAGTTTCAATCTGATTGGATAGTATCGATATATTGATCCAATACTCCAACCTCATAACAATTATTTAAGTATTAAATGGCATTTAAAGAATTTTACTTTGAGTTCTAGTCCTGGTTTAGTCCTGATCTAGTTCTGGTTTAGTCCTGGTTTAGTCCTGGTTTAGTCCTGTTCTAATCCTTTTGGCTACACAACAGCTTGAACTGCTAGAAATGCAGTGCAAATAAACAAAAAATATTAACAGTGCATTTCAAAAATGGATTTAAAATTGAAAAAGAAAATCACATTTCATGCATTGAGTAAGAATCTACTCTTCTTTATACTTCGTCTGCACTGAAATGCTGTTCTTCTCAAGAGCTGAAAAAGTTGAAGTAAGTTGTGAATACTCTGAATGAACCTACCAAATGAAAAAATAACCCACCACTTTCAATGATAAGTTACACGACAACCCACAAACTGAACCAAACAATCCAAGGAGATCGTTCCAATTATGCCTGAAGCACGTTGCAAAATTGGTCCTTTTCTGATTTCTAAACCAGCGAAAATACATTGAAAACTCTGTCAAAAGTGGATTTTGGACTAATCTACATGGCCAAAAGTTGAATTCCTTACTTTCTTTTGCCTCATTCAAAGTGGTTAACATTGATCTGCCTGACCTGCGTTGAAAAACACTTATCGCTAAGTACCGCTAACAATGTCAAAGATGAGGCGAACCTAAATACTGCAAGAAAGGGGAAGAAACGCTAATAGGCTGAGAGGTTTTCTGGCAGGCAGTGTTTATATCGGGCCCGTGGTACAATCAATGCCCAAGGACGGAGGAAGAAGCGTTTTTTTTTCTTTCGTTTTTTTTAAGATTCCTTTTTTTGCGATGAAGGTGTCACTAGAAGTCACTGATAGATATAGTGTTCCCGGTGCCAGCTGCAGGTAGACAATGCCCGATAATATAATACAGTATTTAGCTAAAGGGGAAGCCGGCTAGACCTTGAGACATTCAGCGATCAATCTTCCCACACCAACATGGAGGAAAGCGCACAAAACAAACACGCTAACCTGGCCTTTCCGACAGAAAAGTTTCCCTGACTGATGGAGCGTCCAGGGTTATTTTCGTTTCTGCGCGAAGATACAGTGAACTGGATTGTCAAAATGTGGTACAGGCAGTGCAGACTCGTTTAGGAAGGGTATCGACCTAGTTTGATCCTGGTTTAGTCCATGTTTAGTCCATGTTTAGTCCTGGTTTAGTGTGGACTCGGTTTGGACTTGTACGTTTAAAGTCTTTCCTTCTGTAAACTGGATGGTAAAGCCCTTTATGCCCTTTATTCATGTTTTATAGTTTTAGACCTGGGTTAGAACTTGTTGGACGGTCCTTCATCTGCCTGGAAGATCTGGTTCTCCTCCTGACGAACTGGTTCTCCTCCTGAAGTGCTGGTTCTCCTCCTGACGAACTGGTTCTCCTCCTGATGAACTTGTTCTCCTCCTGACAAACTGGTTCTCCTCCTGATGAACTGGTTCTCCTCCTGACAAACTGGTTCTCCTCCTGAAGAACTGGTTCTCCTCCTGAAGAGATGGTTCTCCTCCTGAAGAGCTGGTTCTCCTCCTGAAGACCTGGTTCTCCTCCTGAAGACCTGGTTCTCCTCCTGAGTGAGTCCGGTCTGTACGTCTGTAGGAGTCAGAACTCCTCCAGGTTTCAAATTTTTCCCAAGGAGGTTTTTTGTCGTTTTTCCTGGCCGAGAAGGAGGGTCTAAGGACACGGGACTCTGGAACATCGTCCCTCGTCCCCACGGACCTCGTTTAATCCGTTTTTCACTGTCGCCCTCAGAGGCAACTGTTGTGATTTTGGGCGTTACAAAAATAAATTGAATTAAATTGATTATTCTATTTTTGCTTCAAGAGACAGTCCTGGTATGGCAAGTTTAGTCAATGTTAAGTCATGCTTTGGCTTAATGATGAGGTTTGATCTAATTTAGTCTCAGTTTAAGACAAGCGTTGACCTGGAAAATGACTTTATTAATCTAGTTTCTGAACTTACTTCCCACCAATTCCAGTCAAGACGTTTGGGAAACTACTGCGTCCGTAATTTCTCCTGTTTTGCTTCATTCCCAGTTCAGACTTGGATGGTACCTTGAAAGACTTTCTTTGCAGGCAGTACTTGCTGTAAATAGAGAACGACTGGAGCTGACAGCTGAAAAACGGCACGTCTTTTGGGATTTGGAAATGGCACAATTTTCGAGTTAAACAAGTGGAGACAGCGATTATTTGGTTTTGATCAGTGTCGTCCATAACGGAGCTGGAGAGACGGCTGAGGGAAAGCAGCCTGTTGACGCTGTGGAGTCTGGCTCTCTGTAAATGTGACCATCTGACAGCAACAATTACAAAAAGTGACCGGTGATCCAAGCCAACGCCGCCCGCCATGGATGAGAGGAGGCAGAACAGACAGGAGGCAGAACAGAGAGGAGGGAATCTGGTGGAGTACAAAGGCTTGAGGTCAGTCACTGCAAAGGACAATTATACAGCCAGGGAAACCTTTTCACAATTATGACAAAGTTCAAAGACATCATTTCAAAAGTCCTCCCAACAACTTTTGAATCAGGTAATACATTGCAATCTGTAGAATTTAAAGGTTATGTATTTCTAAACTGCATTATAACAAGCATTTTCTGCAGTAAAATTCAACTGTATGTGTTTGTAAGCTAACTTCAAGGTCCTAATTACCATGAAATATGTTCGTTCGAATACCAGCAGAGGGCGCTTGACCTACATCTGCTGTAACACTGAAGAAAATCCATGTTCGTATTGATTTTCATTGTTTCAAGCTGAAACGATGAAAATCATAAATGGAAAGGCTGCAGTGATGGCAATTTGAGCGCTGAAATCTGCTGTATGAACTTTAAAAATGCAGAGAAGCTTTGTGCATTACCACTTTCTGATTATGCCAGTGTTTTGAGCTCTAGAGACTAAAAATAATTAATGAAACAACTGAAAAAAAAAATGTTTTGATCATGAAACATCCTTATAACGTGGTTGAATGTGATATTCATTGGTTACGTATGGTTATGTTTGGATTTTTTGAAGAAAAAAATTAAAATAATATACATACAAAAATAAATAAATACAAATGATTTAGATTTATGTTTAAAAAGAAGGAATTTGTTAAAAGTGCACATTGTAAACAACTCCAGGAGCATTAATTTGAGATTTTTGAGAGAAGACTACAATATGAGCTTAAACAAGAATCCCATGAATTTCAGAACATGTTTGTAGAAACGACAGGTACAATAGTATTCCTGAGGTCATTTTTTTCTAAATCAGTGGTTGTTTTACTTTTCACACCAAGTACCACAAAATATTTGGCTTTCTAGTTACCACCAGATCTTAATCAAGTCTAAAACAGGACTATTTTAGAACAAGATTAGGGCTAAACTTAATTAGGGTTAGGGTTAGTACACCATTGCAACTGTAGTTTTACCTAAGAAATGACTTAAGGAAGAGAAAAATGTAGGTGAATTTTTTTTACAATTGCGATATATTGTACTACCCAGCGTGAAGCCCACTTTGATTCGCATAATCTGTTAATAAGCACATTACAGATCTAATTTCTCTACAAAACATTGGTTATTTTATCCATTACCTGTCCTCAATACCTTCAGCGTACCTTCATTACAGGTTTTATTGTTGTCATGTACATCTTGTCAAGCACAAGCGATATAGCAACCTGCAGCGTGACCTCCTTGTATCGCAATAGTAGTATTTTTCCTCCGATCACAATAGCTTTTGTTTACACGGCATCGGCGCGTCCTTCCCTTAATCTCCTCGCCACCTTTATCTTAGTGGATCTCTCATTTAATCTTGCCTGCTGTCTTTTCCCCACTCTGCTCAGCTGCCAAGGTCAACTCCTTCTCTATTTCCTACCTCCTACCTTCTGGGCGTCCTCTCTCGCTTCCTCGCATTACAATCTTCTCGCCGTCTTTTCACTGACGCCAAGGCACGCTCCCAACGCTGCCGGTTTCTGATGCAAATCCTGTTTAAAGCCGTCACCTGCTGCCGACGATGAAGGAAGAGAAGAAAATAGAAAAGATAGGCCTCTGGTATATAGAGCAATTTGAAGAATGAGGGAAAAAGATAGTGGAGATTAGAGGTAAAACCCTGCAGGTAAGTATCAGAACAAATAAACCATCAAATACAATTACTTTTAATGTTTAGTGGTAGTAGTACTGCTGAGTATTTTTTCCAAGTTAATGACTTACTGCCACAACCAATGCTGTTATGACTACTACCACTACTGCAAGTACTGTGTTTTCCTATAAGTCGTACCTTTTTTCATAGTTTTGGCCGGGGTGCGACTTATACTCCAGAGCGACTTATATGTGATATTATTTGGTATTTTCACAGTGACAACCACAAGAGGGCGCTCTAGGCTATAAGCGACGCAGAAGAAGAATCTGCACTTCCTCTTCCTCTGGAGTTTGTGGAGTTGTTTAGAAGTGACACAGAGGAAGAAGAATTCAATGGATTTAGTGATTTGGGGTAAAACTGATGCTTTGGTAAACTTGTTAGGATGTTCTTTATGCTACAGTTATCTGAATATCTGTTAATATGTTGCGTTAACATACCAGACACTTACCACAGTTCTGTCTGTGCGTCATTGTTACGTTAGCATACGTACACCTATTCAACATGTTCTTTAATCTGTTATTATTCTAAATTGCATTTCAAGATTAATTGTCTGTTCTTGGTCTTTTTGAATTTTATCAAATACATTTCAGCAAAAAAATGCAACTTATATATGTTGTTTTCTTCTCTATTATGCATTTTTTGGCTGGTGCAACTTATACTCTGGTGTGACTTATAGTCCATAAAATACGGTATTTCTTCACAGTACTTGTCAGAACTCATACCACAGATACTGCCATGACCAAGTACTACTGAATTACTTGACAATCATTACTTGACTAGTTCAAGGTTAAAGGTTCAAATGGTTATTGAGTTGAACTTTAGGTAGCAACAGTTGATGCTTCTGCACGATAAACCCATCTCAATTGCTACTACAACAAATCTAGAATAACTAGTAAAAGTAGTACATCCAGTTTGTGGATGCAAAACAACTTTCTCCAGCTGAACTCAGACAAGACTGAAATAATCGTTTTTGGCCCACAGAAACAAAGAGAAAGTGTTAGCGGTCACCTCCAGAGTCTCGCTCCAAAACCTACAAACCAAGTTAGAAATCTGGGGGTAATAATGGACTAAAACTTGAACTTTAATAGCCACATCAAATCAATAACATCAGCAGCTTTTTACCATCAAAATCAAAAATATAGTGTCAAAACCAGATTTAGAGAGACTTATCCATGCGTTTGTCTACAGTAGATCAAATCAAATCAAATCAATTTATTTTTGTAAGGCCCAAAATCACAACAACAGTTGCCTCTGAGGGCCACAGGAAGTATGATCACATTAGTCCTGTTCTCAGGTCTCTGCACTGGCTCCTGTGGCTCAGAGAATAGACTTTAAAGCAGCTCTGCTTGTGTACAAGTCTCTCCATGGCCTAGCACCAAAGTACATCTTGGATATGTTAGTGCCATATGAACCATCTCGGACTCTGAGGACCTCAGGGACCGGCCTCCTGCTGGTGCCCAGAGTCAGGACAAAACATGGGGAATCTGCGTTTCAGTTTTATGCAGCTAAAATCTGGAACATTCTTCCTGAAGATGTGAGACAGGCTTCTACTCTGACAATGTTCAAATCTAAGCTAAAAACAGTTTTGTTTAGCTGCGCATATGACTGAAAGGATTTTTTCTTTGCACTCTTCTCTTTTGTTTGTGATTTTATTAGTTTAGAAAATCAGTTGGATTGATAATTTTTAATTTAGTTAATTTTATTGTATTTCTGTTTCTGTAATTTTCCTGCTGTGAAGCACTTTGAATTGCCTTGTGTATGAAACGTGCTCTACAAATAAACTTGCCTTGCCTTGCCTTACAAATACTGCATTTTGTTTATCTGCCTACATTTTACTTCAAGTTTACACGGTCAAAGCTTGTATTTATTTTTAAGGATTTCTTCGCTTGTTGGCTTTATTAGACAGAACAGTTGAAATGGGGATGAGAGAGAAGGTAGGACATGCAGCAATCTGTCGTAGTCGAGATTCAATCTGCCAAACTATTAAGACTATTTAATTTGCAAGCCGATTGTCTCTTTGAATTGCTTATCCTGTGATGTTCCTTATTTTAACTCCTAAACTCTCAAAATGCGACTCTGTCCTTGCTCATTCACTTCAAGTCACGGAAATGTAGGATACAAGTGACCTTCGCCTTCGCAATGTACCAAAAAGCAAGTACAATACCTTTAACGTGAGTATATATAGTGGTAAGTTAGTATACAAGTACATGTTCTGACTGTCTGAACTGGATCATCACCATCATCGCTGAGATCCTATGGGTGCTAATTAGGACTGAAGCATGCAGGCTGCCGTACTTGGAGTTCCACTGCACAGATTTGACCTCTGGCTCTTCCCCCACCATGCTCTCCCCCCCCCCCCCCCCCCCCCCCCCTCCCCTGCTCCCCGCTGCTGTCCACGTCTTACCCTTTATGCGCCTCGTGTTAACTGCAGCTTTGTCAATCTTCTCTCCACGGAAGCCTCCTACACTGTTCAACAAGCAGCGAGAGCGTGTCCAATGCCATTTAATAAGACGACCTATGCAAGTTAAGTCGGTATTATCCTCGCTGGAGGGCAGGACGCAGAACCTCACCTTATCTGCCGCCATGGGCTATAATCCCAACTCTTTAAGTGCTTTTACTTTTCCATTCAACACTGTTTAAATGAAAACGATTGGAATATCCTTGAGTACATCTTCTGTTATCTCCATAAGCCTTCTGAATTATACAGAAACACTTATGGGTGATGTCTTGACGCGGCTCATTATCCATCATCATATTATATTATATCTACCATAGTTTTAATTTGAAAGGGGAAAAAAAACACATTTCAAGCTCCTCAAAATGTAATGTGTGAAATGTGCAAGGAAAAAATGCTACAGCAAAGATTCAAGATGCATTATGGCACTGCAAATGTCACACAGAAAGTTGAATTTGAGGGCTTAAAAATGTACGCATTTAATATTCAAAAAGGGAATTTCAAATTTTCAAAAAAAAAAACAAAAAAAAAAACTTTAAATTCATACAAAAACATTAAATTCGCCACTATTTACAATCTAAAATCTGATGAAACACAGTATTTTTCACACCTATTCATGTGATTTATCTCAGTTCCAATGCTAGTTTTGACATTCTTTCGTATCGATTAGCTGTGGAAACCCCCTTCTCCGACAGCCCGGTTGATCTGGTCCGTTCCACGCTGTCTTGACATGTTAGCAGCGCATGTACCCCCCCCCGGGCCGCCGTTCCCCCTCGTGGGCCCGCGTCGCGTCTGCGGTTGAAGGTTGAGTCCCTGCGTAGTATCAGTCTAAATGAGCCGACGCCGCTGCCGCCTCCCCGCGACTCTACAGTCTGTCCGGCTCCGATAACGCCGTAGGAGGGACGCAGGGCCGTCAATCCTCGCGCCTCTCCTTGACCTTGGGGCTCCCCGCGATCCGCTCCTCCCCGTATCGCCGAACACATCTACCCTTTGCCGCGCAGGCTCTGGCGAGATTTCCAACACGTCGCCGTGATAAAGTGGGTCATTTACAGTGGCCGCTGAGGCAATATTTCACTGAAACTTCATCAGGGAAATAAATGTCTGGAGGTAAATAGAAACCGCAGATTTTCAAAGGTAAAAGACAAACAAACAAGTCATAAAAAATACAAAAAACACAGTAATGTAACGTGAATTGTTGATGTGTTCATGCATTAGTTCACTGTGATTTATCAGGAATTACCATTTCATGTGGTTTCATAAATTACTTCATTAATGAAATAAAGCATTAACTATGGATGTTGTGAGTGAGTAACTGATGCTGGTAATTAACATAATAAGCTGATTAAACAGAATTAAGTGACGCACAAACTCCTTAATCTTTTATATGAATGAATATATTGGTAGAATTTCAATGAGCTTGAACAAAACAGATAAAAAGAGCACAACCAAGGCCACATTACCAAAGAAACAAATAGTCCAGAGGGCAATGAAAAAGCACAATATAAACAAACCGGTGAAATCACATTAAAAAAAAAAACAGTTTTTGTAAAAAACCTAAAATGGAGCCAGAGCACAATTATTTGGGTTAACTGGAAAAATAAGGAGAATAGGACGAACGTGAGAAAGAAACAAGGGCAAAACACAAATTGGCAAAGTAAAAACACAAATCCACATCATGAACAACATCAATAACAGCTGTAAATAAGAGTTTTTTTTTTTTTTTTTTTTTAAGAGTATAAGTGGTTTTGTATAAGAGTTTTTCTACAAGAGTGTTTTCATAAGTTATCTGTTTTATTTATTATTTACTTCTGTGTCTAATCTGTTTCTGTACCTAATCTAAAACAAAGGGGTTAGATATATATATATATATATTGTTTTAAATCCATTTCTATTCGAACGGAAAGGCTGGATACTCCACTGATTTTGATACTACAAAACACATTTTTTTCAGACAATATAGTTTCCTCAATATACATTAAGGTCTTATTCGGTTTCAGCTACCGGCATTATGTAACCGTCCTAATTTATCATCATTTTGAAATACTGTTTAAATGAGTAATCCAGATTTGATACTTTTAGTACAGCAAAACTACTTGCCACTGAACGATAAACCGGGATCAAGGGGCTCTTTTGACTCTCACACACCTGGGATACCGCCCTGAAGACGACTTCCAGCCACTGCCGGCAGGAAGACGGAACCAAAACCTGCGTAAATCCTACCATTTTTACTTTCGCTAGCTAACGTAATATGGGTAAATACTTTAAAAGGTGTTTCTTTCGCAAATCAGTAGCTATTATAGACAACTGACGGCAAAACCCTAAATGTAATAACAGCTTGTCAAAAGCTCAATCAAGCTCATTAAACTTACAAATCTGATTTTGACAAGCGCTCCCGAATTGTTTCTCCGACTTGTGCGAGTTCCCGAGGACCCCATGAACGCAGCGCGACAAGGGTTAGGGTCGGCATTTTGAACGAAGCGAGTCGTGTGTGAACCACGCCAGAACTGATCCTGTGCATTTTTCTTCCGGCAATTTGTTGTGGTGGTAGTGGAATATCTGGGAATGTGCGGAAACATGTGATGAACGCCGTAAGATTTGAAAGAGTAGAGCTTTATTTCCTCGGTTACGTGGCACGTCTCGGTAAAGCTCCGTGTGAGGGTTTCCAGGTGAGTATTGGTTTGTGGCGGATGTGCAGCGCTGACATTGATGGAACCCTTTATTATCCAGGGCTGACACTTGAGATAGTGGATGGGATATGAAAGCCGAGAACATGCCAGTGTGAACATATGTAACCGCGAGTCACTTTATGTTATTACTAAATCATCTCTGACAAGCTTCAAAACATGAAAACCCACTCTTTTTATGTGGGAGTATTCCTGTTATTTATTTTCTTGCTGTAAAAGCTTGAATTATGGTCTGCTTTCATGTATGTGCCAATTCTCAAATTTTGGATATAATTCTAATAATATATACGTCAATAATACACCCCCACAGACGAGGCATGTCTCAGGGCAAATTAAAGAAAGCATTTGGACATATTAGCATTTCAGCTTTATGTTTATTCGGTGCTGCGCTGCAACACAACCTCAAAACTCACACTTTGTACATGATAAAGGTGTGTTTGGTTAGACGTTCGTCATTCAGCAACTTGTATTAAAGGTGTAACATTTCTGTTTCTTCTTCAAAATTACTCACTTTTTGTCTTTTTTAGCTCATATTACTTTTTTGAGCATTTTTGGCGCGAACTGGACGGTCACAAATGCATTTTCTTAAGTTTCTTTCATATTACACATGCTTTATAAATGAGACCCCAGCTCATATCATGGACCTATTGTGCCTTAATCTTTTTTTTTTCTTCTTTTAGATGCCTTACTTTTCCTAAATTAGCATTTTCAGTTTTACCCAACCTGTCTAGTTTATTTGTATCTTAAGTCTTTGTCTGAACATAACACATTACATAATAAAAAATAATAATAATATATATATATAAAAAATACAAAATAAAAAACATAAATATATATATGTTTTTTTTTAAATAACGTTTTTTTTAAATAACTTCCGATACTAACGGGAAGTCTGGATCATTACTGGATAATGATTTTGATACTACAAACTTTTTTTTTAAAGACAATATAGTTTCCTCAATATACAGAAATATGGTCTTATTTGGTTTCTACTACCGGTTTTATGCAACCGTCCTAATTTATCATCATTTTGAGACCAATGGATACTTGTTCCGAAACATATATCTTATAGCTTTTCTAAAACTATTCAGAAAAAGTTTAATTTGCCCCCATTTGTACATAGGTTTTTTCCATATTGTTCAAATGAGTAATCCAGATTTGATACTTTTAGTACAACAAAACTACGTACAAACAATGCAAATGTCATACTTATACTTTGCTTTCCCATTATGGCCGCGCTGATCTGCTGACTTATGGCTCTAGTTTGGGCTTTATCTACTGTGTTCAAATGCTCCGGCTCGGGCTCAAACAGGTGCTGAGGAAGTTGCACTGTTGCACTGCCCCGGCGAACGTCATGGGTCTTAATTAAGTTTTTTGAGCTTCTCGTTCCCCCGGTGAACACTAATTAGTCTTAATTAGCGGCTGCTCTGATGAAGTTGTAGAAGCTCAGTCTCACAGTCCCAGCAGTGGAGAGAGTAGAGAGAGAGCCCAGCAAGACGGAGGCTCCTGTGGGAGGTGCGCGCTGTGGTTAGCAATAATGTCAAAATGTCTGATGTTAAATAAAAAGGTTAAGGATTTTTTCCATTTTTTTCTTCCTTTTGTTACTTGGAGTTCTTGAAAAGTGCACTATATGTAACTTTTCTGGAGATGTTTGGCCTTGAATGTTTCACTATATGGCATTAAATAAGTCTGTCCTGGTGGAGACAAGCAGGAAACGCCAAAGATCAGATTTTCTTTTCTGTTTTCAAGCAATAACAACACTTTTTGACTACACTAATTTACGAAATACAGATAGATAAGTTTAATGACTGTGGAAAGCAACAACATCTCCATGGAGACAAGAAATGTACACTCTTGATATTATCTTTACCCTTCGTAGCACATGTCTAGGCTCTAAGATTTGTTTAAGAAAAGTATTCCTTCTTTTAAAAGTAATTTCCAATTCCACTATCATAAAACTATATTTACCCAGGGAAGGAAATGATGATGTGTTTTGCTCTCTCAAAACTAAACAGAGTGGGCAGTTAAATGAAAGACATGCAGTGGACATCAGAGAAGGGGAGATGACTGAGAGGACGTCCTACGGTCCAATGATTAAGTTAGAACTGACGAGAGGAAATACAACTTAAATGCTGTTTTTGACTTTAATGAGATCTTTTGGTCAGTGATAGGGACGTCACCATATCCAATTTTAGTGTCAAGATTATTGCGAGGAAAAAATCATCACGATTTAACAATTCTTCACGATTATTGAAAATGTGACCAAACAACAGTGAACTCTTTCATTTTCTTTCATTCTCACGGTTTAACACATAATATTCATCAAGTTTGTGACCGATTTTACAACATTGAACTGTCTGAAAAACAAAATAAAGTTAAATGTGACTAAAACAGCCATAAAAAAAAAAGTTCTGAACAATTGTGGCGATTTTTGGGCTATAGATTGAACAAAAAATACTGAAATTATCTAAAATTCTCACAATTATTATTTTTTGCTTCTTACATTTATATTATGACCTGAATAATCACAATTATCAATCAACTTAATAATCGTGACATCCCTGGTCAGTGAAAGCCTCGTGACAGTTCAGACATCAGTTTTTTGTGCGTTAAAAAACTGATAATTTGTTATGAAATAATCAGAGCATGTAAAAAAAAGTGTGCTTAGTATCAATTATTATACACAGTTTTAATTCATTAAAAAAAGGCTTTATGTTGCGTGGCTTGTATTTCCTCATTTGCCTGCAGATTGTGTGGGTGACATTTACTGCACACGGGCGTCCTCATTGTAAATGAACCCCGTCAACAGATCGCCGCGGAGACTGACAGCTTTAGTCCGCAGTAAAGTGCACGGAACTGCCGCAAAGTCCATCATCGAAAGTCCCTGTGGTGTTAAAGGTCTTGTATATGCTGACCTCAGTTTTTCGGGCATTGCCGTAGCAACCGAGTGACCGCAGTGCAGCCGGAGCGTAAAAGGTCGAAGGTCAGCGGACGGATCAGGAATAGCAAAAAAGGACGTGTTTCTCTGAGGGGAAGTTGAGGATTTAATGCACCGGTGGTAAAAAGTAATAATAGTAAGTTTAAAAAATAAATACATAAATAAATGCTGTATCAATTGAAAGGAAACAATATTATGTAAAATCAGGAGAAATATAGATTAATTTACTGTAATGTCAAATTGTACCCAAGCATGTATTTAGAGTTTTTCCAGCTAAATATAAATTAACTAAAAGGTTACAATGCAAAGTAAAATATCACCCCCAAAACTACTGCCTCGTGCCTTCAACAAGTATTTCATATTCGCACAATGTGGTGAGAGAAGGTCATAAATAATATCAGGAGAAATGAAAAATTGGAGACACACTGTCAAACTGCACTGTAAAAAAAGGTTTAAGGGACTTTTAGATATTACATCTAGACATTGAAAGGACATATATATTGAAATCATATTAGAGTAATTGAACAAACAACATTAGGTTGCTATAACAATAAAATACCAGGTTATTGCACTGAATACACTCACAAATATAGATCATTTGTCATTTACACTGCTGGTCTCAGCAACCGATTTGAACCGATGCATCAGATACAACAAACTATATTTTCTCCATCACAAAAGAACATTCTCTTTTATGGAAGGACAAGTACCAGCCTGGTCCTGTCGTGATGTCTTTGATCCAGGGTTAGAGAGCTCGTCATGTGGAGGGAGCAGATAGGACCAGAGCCATGTCACGTTATTGAACCATTTAACACAGGAAGAGCATGGGTTATACTCGATTATATTTACTTATTATATATAAGTACAGTCACTTTTTGCTCATTAGTCAAATTATGCCTCAGAATAGTTTTAAGCACTATACTTTCACTACCTGAGTAATGGCCAGTATTCATTTTTTTTTAATAGTACTCTTAAAGCTTAAGTTTAATAGTGACACAAACTTTATCTTGACAGTATGAAACGAATTGAACATCGCTCCTGCAGTTATGATTTTGTTTTGTGGTTGTTTTAATTCATTTATTTAACCTTTGTGCATCATTATCTAGTATTTTGCCCTTCCAATGATTACACTAAGTATTTTTGAATTACATGTTGATCTTCATGTTGACAGTTTAGACCACTACTTTAAATTTATGCTTGAGTTAGTAGTATTGTGTAGTAACTTGAGTACAATTTTGGCTACCCACCAAAAGTGGACAAGCTGAGCAAGATAAATACATGCACATAGAATAATTGTTTTAATTTAATTGTTTTTTTAATTTCCGTGCTACATAAAGTTGCATGATTATCTAGGAGTTTTGTATTTTCACAGAATAAGCATGAGTATCCAGTTATATGATCTACTATTACTTAAATTGAAGCTGAAACTTAACCAGTTTTAATTGAAAAAAAGTAGGAAATGACACAGCCTTATTAGTTTTTTGTTGTTGTAAATGAGTATACAAGTATAAAAAGCAGCACTTTTGGACAAAAATGAGACCACTGCACACTGTCTGCAGCTAATAATAAAGAACGATGAACGCAGCGCTCTTATTGAAAGGTTGGAGTTTCACTTTGCCGAGCCCAAAAATGTGAACATTAACAATGTACCAAAGGGTTGTGAGAGCTAAAGACGAGTTACACAGCTTGAAAAAACGCTGTAAAAACCAGGGATCCCAGCTTTAAGGCGTGTACTGTAAATGCGGCGAAAATAATTCCAAACTGTTCATTCCGAGAGTTGCCATTGGAGCAGAGGTACAACACGAGTTTGTCTGCGTTGTGTTCGTGCAGGACTCCCAACACGCTCCCCTTCACTTCACTTCACTTCGCTCGCGTCTCTCTAAACAAACAGGCAAACACACTTTACCTTCCCCGCTGTTTACCGTGTTTACAACCGCGGCGAGCTCGGCGAGGGGCTGAGGAGGAGAGGGAAGCGTCTGGGGAGCCGGGAGAGGATCGCCGGTGCAGCTCACTCTTCACCGTTTACATTTCCCGTGGAGAGAGGTTGCCATTTGCACTCTAAAATGTGGTATTGGTTCTCGACGTAGCGGCGGCAGTGGGGGAAGCCAAGTACTTGATAAAGTGAACCTCAGAGGTGTTTGGAGGGAGTGAGGAGGCAAGTATCCTACAAATACTTGGTTCAGGGCTTAAACTGGTAAATAGTGATGGTAGGTTTGATACGGACTGTTTGATACTGTTTGTTTCGTATGGATAGGCCCAATAAAAACTGAGACGTTGACCATAAATCAAGTCAAAACAGCTGAATTTTAACAGTTAAAAGGCAAATTCTATTGAGTAATTGGCAATTACAATGATCTATAAGGGCAACTTTAGAGTCATTGTACAACCAAGTGTTCAATGGGTAGCTCAATGGGGGGAAAAAAAGCATTTACTCCAGAACGAGAAGATTCCTGGTGCAGCTCCATGTAAAGCAGGCATGTCCAATCTACGGCCCGGGGGCCAAATGCGGCCCTTAGACACATTTTTGTTGGCCCTCCTGCTTCCTGCTATGTTGATCCAAACAACAAGAATCAGTAGGTTTTACTGTAAAATTGGAAAGATTAAGCATTTTGATGTCATACCAACCTAATATTAATGTTCCAAGTCTTATTAAAAGGTGTTGAGGCTCATCCAAACTATGTCAAATGCAACATTTTGAATGAATCACTTTGTCATTCAACAAATTTGACATTGTCAGGTTGTTTGTGGCCCTTTGCCCCATATAAGTTTCAAAAT
>NW_027315835.1:9482773-9627773 GCF_026437365.1 Eucyclogobius newberryi | reverse complement strand
AGCAGTTAACGAGAATTTTAAAACGAGCCATTGAAGCGTCTTCCAAATCGTATATATAGTTTTCCATATGGAATTTAAATCCAGAAGAGGTGATATTTGAAATCATTCTCTGATTTACATAGAGATTGCTTGTGCCCCGGTCAGAGCTTCCATTGCTATGATGACAAGAATGGAAAAAATTGCAAAAAGATAAATACGTCCCTCGCGAAACTGTTTCCATTTCAATTTTGCTTTTTGCGAAGTCTATGGCACCTTTTATTCTTGTCATTAAAGCTGCTGAAATGGGATTGTAACACGAAAACAGCTTTTGCCTGTTTAGTTGAGTTGACAGATTTTCAAGTATAAAACATTTGTGAACTCCATGGACTAAAATGGATTTCAGAAAAGTACTTTTATTCCGTTTTAAGACTTTCACCAGTGTCTTTAAACCCTCAATTTCAATACATTTCTTCCATATTTGTTACTTTATTGGAACATGCACTTGTGGAATCAACATCAGACAGTATTGTTCACTCCAGCTCCGATCCGTGTGTACTGTCACTGTGTCCTTGGGCAAGACACTTCACCCTCGCTGCCTGTACAAACATGGTGTGTGAGTGATTGATGTTTGGAGATGCAGCTAGTAGAAAATTGCACAATAAAACATTTTTTACAGCCAAATAAACAATGAAGAAAACCTGAAAAATGACATTACGTGTAATTGATGTATACATTGATTTTTTTACTGAATTATTTGCTTTGGATCAGCATAAATAAGTTAAATTAAATTAAATAAAAATAGGTGACATACTACATTTTTAAATATATCCAATTATGTGCCTGTAGCTCTAACTATTCTCAAAAAACAGTTAAAATCGCCACAAAAGAAACTGTTCTAAAGGCAGATGAAACCAGTTGTTCCAGTTGCAAAATACAGTCCCCAAAAAACGAACACAGTAAAACACAATTTGTCACTTTCATTAAAAAAAGTGACTTTTTTTGGTCCATTCCGTACAAAACAACGTTCCTCTTCACGGCAGAGAGTGTTGAAGTAAATAAATAAATAGCGCGCTGTTAAATAAGCGTGGCCTGTTGCTCTATGGCCAGCCGAGCGAAACAGACTTCTTATTTCTAACTCGGAGAAGCAGCTTTCAATTTCTGTGATGAAATAAAGGTGAGAATGGAGAAGCGAGCGGCGGGACACTGCGACACAACAGTGTGAACGGATTCTACATTTTTGTGAGTTTTTCCGTGGCAAATGTGTGTTCAATTGCAACCTCTAGTGCATGTTTTGTTCAATATCATGCAGGTTGGTGGTTCTAGTCCTGCACTTCTGTTGTGTGCTTGGCCGAATATGAGGCAAGGCACTTTAAGCGACCTCGCCGAGTATGAATCTGGTGTGTGATGGTCAGAGGAGCTGAGGGCGCAGACGGTAAGTGCCATACCACCACCGTGTGAGGAGTGACTAAAGCAATGTAAAGCATAATGTGAATGTCCAAAAAGAGCTACATGAATAAAATGCATTGTTATGAATTATTATCATGGATTGTAATGAATTTAACCCAGCATTCGTCTAACTTCATTGTTGAAATAAAATCCTTGTGCTCAAATGTGAACTATGGAAATGAGTTTGAAATTAAACTGACATATTCTTTTCTTTTAAGGATGTTTGAGCCCGTAAGCTTTATTTTACAGGAGAGTGCAGCATGGAATGGGGATAAGATGAGTATTAGTATTAGTATAAGTTAAGCCTTTATTTGTCCACACAACGGGGAAATTTTGGTGTTGCAACACAGTAGATACAGGAGTAAATGAACAGATAACTTATAGGAAGCTTTAAAAAACACTCTTAAAAGAAAAAAACTCTTATAAGCAAAACTCTTACAGACAAAACCTCTCATATTCTTAATAAGAAATAGAAAGAAAAAATAAAATAACATCAGACAAAAATAATAATAATAGCTGCAAAAGTAAACGCTCTTATTTGCAGCGGTTATATGCACATGAATATGACATTGTTGCATGTGATTATGATAGTATTGCACATGATTAAGTCAGTATTGCAACTGGGGAAAGACATGCAGCAAATTGTCAAGAGCCAGATTCCAACTCACAATGCTACAGCCCGCTCCACATGGCAGGCATATGTGCTATCCACTCAACCACATATTCATAAACAGACGCAAGCAAGTATTTATTTTTTATGATAACCACATGTCCATTTATATAAAAACCACATTCCCAGTGCACGGGCCTCAGTATGGAAAGTCGCAGACTACTACTACTACTACTACTACTACTACTACTACTACTACTACTACTACTACTACTACTACTACTACTACTACTACTACTACTAATACTACTAATACTACCACTACCACTACCACTACCACTACTACAATTGGGCAGCAATGGCTGTTATTACAAAGTCAAATTAAGTGTTTAACATTGATAACAATACTGTGCAGCGGCCGCAGTGATGCTGTTGTGGTGAAGAGGGAGCTGAGCTGAAAGGCAAAGCTCTCTATTTACCGGTCGGTCTACGTTCCTACCCTCACCTATGGTCATGAGCTTTGGGTAGTGACCGAAAGAACAAGATCGCGGATACAAGCGGTCGAAATGAGTTTCCTCCGCCGTGTGGCTGGGCGCTCCCTTAGAGATAAGGTGGGGAGCTCGGCCACACAGGGGGAGCTCGGAGTAGAGCCGCTGCTCCTCCACGTCGAGAGGTGGCTCGGGCATCTCTTCCGGATGCCTCCTGGGCGTGTTCCGGGCATGTCCCACCGGGAAGAGGCCCCGGGGAAGACCCAGGACACGCTGGAGGGACTATGTCTCTCGGCTGGCCTGGGAACGCCTCGGGATCCCCCCGGAGGAGTTGGAGGACGTGTCTGGGGAGAAGGAAGTCTGGGAGTCTCTGCTCAGACTGCTGCCCCCGCGACCCGGCCCCGGATAAAGCGGCAGAAGATGGATGGATGGAACAATACTTTTAATGCATAAAGGTACATTGGTATTCCGGGGATGCAGCTCTTAGTATGCACGCTGTGTCCTGTCTTCCTATATTAATTATGAAAACACTTGGTGACACAGATGGGAGCAATGTCATAAAATCTCCACTAAATGACCAAATGCTCGTGCTGCTACTTTTACGGTTAAGGCGATAACTCCGTGCACCACTGTACTCTCTGTAGTCATAGAAATACACAAGTACCTAGTGTAAACTCTGCCACGCTGCTGCTGAGTGGAGGTGTCAGCTGTTGGCCTTAAGTGAAAGGCATTTACAATAGACCCGCTGTATACTATTTATGAAACTCTCATTAGCGAATGGTTGGACATAAAATGAAATTGGCACCCGATGTAGTTTTGCAATTAGTAACGTCATAATAACTTGTCAAGCGGCTTAAGGCATAGTGAAGCTGTGAAGATATTTAAGTTTAGATTCGTTTTCATATCTGATTTCATGACATTATGATGAAACTCATTAGTGAATAGTTAGACATAAGATACTGTAGGTTGCGTTAACAGTATGATCGCAGACCTGGTTAATCTCTGTGGGTCCAGCCATATGAAACAGAAGCTGACACAGAGTTCAAAGTCATCAATCATACCTAAATAACTCTTATAATCTTAATAATAATAACGAAACTCTTATTTACAGCTGTTATAGACTAGTAATTACAAAGTATTAAGACTAAAATGTAGCCTTCTAGTCTGACAACATCAGCTACAGGCTCCTTAAGTCCTGACTGGACGAACTGTGAGTTATAAAGTGCGCATTCAACATGAGCCTAAAGTTGAGGGTGGGACCACAGCTCTGGGGAACCTCTTGCCTGACCCGCCAGCCCCGCCCACATTCTGTTCGAATGCGTCTCGGTCTGGAATCGGACCATTGGGGGGTGTCAATTTTTTTTCCCCAGCATTTACCGGTCCAACCACCGCCGTTAATTTGTGTCACGTGTCTCTCAAACGCGGAAGACTTTGTGTCACGTGTGTCTCAAATGCAGAAGACGTTGTGTCACGTGTCTCTCAAATGCAGAAGACTTTGTGTCACGTGTCTCTCAAATGCAGAAGACGTTGTGTCACGTGTCTCTCAAATGCAGAAGACGTTGTGTCACGTGTCTCTCAAATGCGGAAGACTTTGTGTCACGTGTCTCTCAAATGCAGAAGACGTTGTGTCACGTGTCTCTCAAACGCGGAAGACTTTATGTCACGTGTCTCTCAAATGCAGAAGACGTTGTGTCACGTGTCTCTCAAATGCAGAAGACGTTGTGTCACGTGTCTCTCAAATGCAGAAGACTTTGTGTCACGTGTCTCTCAAATGCAGAAGACGTTGTGTCACGTGTCTCTCAAATGCAGAAGACTTTGTGTCACGTGTCTCTCTAATGCAGAAGACGTGTCACGTGTCTCTCAAATGCAGAAGACGTTGTGTCACGTGTCTCTCAAATGCAGAAGACGTTGTGTCACTTGTCTCTCAAATGCAGAAGACGTTGTGTCACGTGTCTCTCAAAAGCGGAAGACTTTGTGTCACGTGTCTCTCAAATGCAGAAGACGTTGTGTCACGTGTCTCTCAAATGCAGAAGACGTTGTGTCACGTGTCTCTCAAATGCAGAAGACGTTGTGTCACGTGTCTCTCAAATGCAGAAGACGTTGTGTCACGTGTCTCTCAAATGCAGACTTTGTGTCACGTGTCTCTCAAATGCAGAAGACGTTGTGTCACGTGTCTCTCAAATGCAGAAGACGTTGTGTCACGTGTCTCTCAAATGCAGAAGACGTTGTGTCACGTGTCTCTCAAATGCAGAAGACGTTGTGTCACGTGTCTCTCAAATGCAGAAGACGTTGTGTCACTTGTCTCTCAAATGCAGAAGACTTTGTGTCACGTGTCTCTCTAATGCAGAAGACGTTGTGTCATGTGTCTCTCAAATGCAGAAGACGTTGTGTCACGTGTCTCTCAAATGCAGAAGACTTTGTGTCACGTTTCTCTCAAATGCAGAAGACTTTGTGTCACGTGTCTCTCAAATGCAGAAGACTTTGTGTCACGTGTCTCTCAAATGCAGAAGACGTTGTGTCACGTGTCTCTCAAATGCAGAAGACTTTGTGTCACGTGTCTCTCAAATGCAGAAGACGTTGTGTCACGTGTCTCTCTAATGCAGAAGACGTTGTGTCACGTGTCTCTCAAATGCAGAAGAAGTTGTGTCACGTGTCTCTCTAATGCAGAAGACGTTGTGTCACGTGTCTCTCAAATGCAGAAGACGTTGTGTCACGTGTCTCTCAAATGCAGAAGACGTTGTGTCACGTGTCTCTAATGCAGAAGACGTGTCACGTGTCTCTCAAATGCGGAAGACGTTGTGTCACGTGTCTCTCTAATGCGGAAGACGTTGTGTCACGTGTCTCTCTAATGCAGAAGACGTTGTGTCACGTGTCTCTCAAATGCAGAAGACGTTGTGTCACGTGTCTCTCAAATGCGGAAGACTTTATGTCACGTGTCTCTCAAATGCAGAAGACGTTGTGTCACGTGTCTCTCAAATGCAGAAGACGTTGTGTCACGTGTCTCTCAATGCAGAAGACGTTGTGTCACGTGTCTCTCAAATGCAGAAGACTTTGTGTCACGTGTCTCTCAAATGCAGAAGACGTTGTGTCACGTGTCTCTCAAATGCAGAAGACGTTGTGTCACGTGTCTCTCAATGCAGAAGACGTTGTGTCACGTGTCTCTCAAATGCAGAAGACGTTGTGTCACGTGTCTCTCAAATGCAGAAGACGTTGTGTCACGTGTCTCTCAAATGCAGAAGACTTTGTGTCACGTGTCTCTCAAATGCAGAAGACGTTGTGTCACGTGTCTCTCAAATGCAGAAGACGTTGTGTCACTTGTCTCTCAAATGCAGAAGACTTTGTGTCACGTGTCTCTCAAATGCGGAAGACGTTGTGTCACGTGTCTCTAATGCAGAAGACGTTGTGTCACGTGTCTCTCAAATGCGGAAGACGTTGTGTCACGTGTCTCTCTAATGCAGAAGACTTTGTGTCACGTGTCTCTCTAATGCAGAAGACGTTGTGTCACGTGTCTCTCAAATGTGGAAGACTTTATGTCACGTGTCTCTCAAATGCAGAAGACGTTTTGTCATGTGTCTCTCAATGCAGAAGACGTTGTGTCACGTGTCTCTCAAATGCAGAAGACTTTGTGTCACGTGTCTCTCAAATGCAGAAGACGTTGTGTCACGTGTCTCTCAAATGCAGAAGACGTTGTGTCACGTGTCTCTCAAATGCAGAAGACTTTGTGTCACGTGTCTCTCAAATGCAGAAGACGTTGTGTCACGTGTCTCTCAAATGCAGAAGACTTTGTGTCACGTGTCTCTCAAATGCAGAAGACGTTGTGTCACGTGTCTCTCAAATGCAGAAGACGTTGTGTCACGTGTCTCTCAAATGCAGAAGACGTTGTGTCACGTGTCTCTCAAATGCAGACTTTGTGTCACGTGTCTCTAAAATATTTTCGGAACATTCAGAACAAAATATATAACTTCATTTTCTCCAATCGCTGGAAGAGACGGCTGGTTTGGACTCTGACCTGGACTACCTCATGTATTTTTTTTCCTTTTACTCACGCCACAGCCCATGTGAATAACCGTTCTTAGAAAATGAACACACGACCGCTGGGTTATGCATACATACAATGTCTTTTGTATAGCAAAACATTTATATTTGTTCAGTGGTTGTTGTAAGTGTTATTGGCTTTTGTGTTATGTTTTTGCTCTGAAGAAAACCACAGTTATTCACATAATATACTTACAGTTATTCCATTATCAGTATCATGAATAGTCCAGGTCCTTTTTTGAAAAACACAAGCCGGTGTGACATCTGAAAGGATTCATTCATTCATTCATTCATTCATACGCCAGTTCTGTAAAAAAACATGTGGTTCCTCTGAGTTACACACTACTGTCATTTGTGGGTCACTTAGAACAAAGAGCTGAAGGGTGAATTATGTTTTTTCATACATCCGTGAATCATTCAGTAGTTTTGGATCAAGGAATCAGATTTAATTTCCACATTTCTAGTCAATTTGCTGTTATTTTCACATATTTTATTCCAGTCTCCATCTGTCAAATTAATATTAAGGTCTGATACCCACAGCAAAAAATTTAGATCTTTAGATAATTAGAACATGATTTATTTTTTACTTAATCATTCATTCATTTTCCACCTCTTGTTCCCGTTCCGGGTAGCGGGTGACTGGTCCCTATCCCAGTGACTTTGGGCCTTAGGCGGGGCACACCCTGGACTGGGACTAGCTCGTCACCGCTTATTTTTTGTTAATTGTGAGTGGGGTATAGTTTTAAGATCTGTTGTATCGGATCGGATTTAAAGAGGAATGAAGAAAACCACTCAATCACTCAAGCAAATACAATCATCACTCTTCTTCTTGATAAATTGAACCACTTGCATGTTTTTCCCCCCCAAATAAATTAAAAACAGCAGAGCGTAGAGGGATTCGTTTTGGTACCAGCTGTGCTTTCTTTCTCTGCGTGCGTGTAACTAAGCTCTAATTACAAACATCAGATTTCATTTCCAAGGTCCATTAAAGAGGATTTCTGCTGTAATAACCAGGGCGGCTACACCGTGGGACCGTTTCAACTTAATAACGGAGACATTGTGGTATATTATCTGAAAGGGCATCTGGAACAAAACCCTGCTTTCGTTCACTCGATGTTTACGACCAGATCACAAAAAGACAAGTCTCTATTGAAAACTAAACGAAGATTTTAACGCTGAATAATCGAAATATCACAAATGCAGAGACACAAACGCTGGTATTGAACAGTCGACGATATCGATCGAAGGTGCGCTCTGACATTTCTGGTGGGGATGTTAAACTTTGTCTTGAATGTTCCACTAAATGCCAGTGAACATGTGCATCTCCATGAAGACGAGCAGGTGACTTCTCTCAGATTACAGTGCATTTACAATTAAAGGATATTTACAAGCTTTTTACGTTCTTAAAAGATTTTAAACTGTTTGCAGCAGTCCAAATGTATTACAAACTTTCCAAACACACTCGCTAGCATCTAAATTATTCACAATGATGAGTTTATAAGCGCTTTTTACTCTTTTAAGAGGCCATAGCATGGTTTTCCATCACGATAACGCTAACAACAGCTAGCATCACAACAACGCACTTCCGGGTTCTCGGACAATACTTTGCAGCAGTCTAATTTTGACCTGGCTAGCATCTAAATTATTCACAATGATGAGTTTATAAGCGCTTTTTACACTTTTTAGAGGCCATAGCTGTGTTTTCCATCACGATAACGCTAACAACAGCTAGCATCCCAACAGCGCACTTCCGGGTTCTCGGAAAATACTTTGCAGCAGTCTAATTTTGACCTGGCTAGCATCTTAATTATTCACAATGATGAGTTTATAAGCGCTTTTTTACACTTTTTAGAGGCCATAGCTGTGTTTTCCATCACGATAACGCTAACAACAACTAGCATCACAACAGTGCACTTCAGGGTTCTCGGACAATAATTTGCAGCAGTCTAATTTTGACCCCCAAGCGTTCCCCCCAATATAGTATCTGTAATAAGGCAAAACTAAATTGGCCACAGCCACTAGACTAGACTGATATACTGTAAAACATTCCAACATTCCAAGACAAGTAAGGCAGAAACCCCTAACCAGAAAAAGTCATAGCGCACCTTTAAAGGATGAGTGCACATATACTGTACAACAAATATCTTGGTGTACATGATTGGAGCTTTAATTGGCACTGTGTTTCCATTAGCCAAGTGGTACTTTATATAGTCCAGTATATATCAATGGCAGTGGTCAGGAATACCTCATTAAGCCATCACTCACTGGCTGCTGCTGTGTGTATTTTGTTGTCGCCAATTATTTGCTTATTAAATTTTAACCTGGTTCCGACAGCTTGATAAATAAACACAGGCGTTTAATAATACAAATTGCTTACATGAGCCAAATAATTGTTTGCACATCATGTGTGTAGCATATGTATGGATCTCTCCTGCTTTGATTTCAATTTAAAAGTTGAGGATGCATTATTCAGTGTGGCTCCCAACGCTAAAAGGCATCCACTAATCAATATGGAACAGTGGGTTGTTTGGGGCCTTGAGGGAAAACCAAAGTTTATGCATTAAATCAAGGTAAACAAGAGCTTTCCTGACTTTGT
The DNA here is from genome assembly GCF_026437365.1 of Eucyclogobius newberryi. Lineage (NCBI taxonomy): Eukaryota > Metazoa > Chordata > Actinopteri > Gobiiformes > Gobiidae > Eucyclogobius > Eucyclogobius newberryi. The sequence continues at coordinate 9,618,619 of NW_027315835.1, read as the reverse complement.
ATCAAATTATCTGCTCAATACACATAGCGGTAATATAATCTTAAAAGTTATTTATTAGAGAGCATACGTTTGTGCTCAAACTTGATTTCCATAGCAAATAAAAGGCTTGATCCTTGACACTAATTTCAACCATATGACCAAATGTGTGGTCTTTGTCACAGTCTTGATCAAGCCTATAGTACAAGATCTGAAGATGGTGACCCTGCTCCTGACCCTAACCCTTGCCCCAGTGCCATTGAAGGATTGATCAAATGCAAAAGACAAATTCCAGAGAGGAGCGGTCAAACAATAGAGCGCACCAGAGCTGGTGAAATTCTTTTCCTGTCTCACTGACCCGAGCTCATATTGCATGCGGTCCAGCTCTGGTGTGGTGACCGCAGCCATTCCGCCCACCACAAGCCTTTTCCCTGTAATAATGATTAGGTATCGTGTGCGTCTCGTAAGTGCGCAACAGCACCGCAACAGTACAGTAATTGCATAGCAACAGCACCGCAACAGTACAGCAACAGTACAGCAACAGCACAGCAACAGCACCGCAACAGCACCGCAACAGCACCGCAACAGTACAGCAACAGCACTGCAACAGTACAGCAACAGTACAGCAACAGCACAGCAACAGCACCGCAACAGCACCGCAACAGCACTGCAACAGTAAAGCAACAGTACAGCAACAGCACTGCAACAGTACAGCAACAGCACCGCAACAGCACCGCAACAGTACAGCAACAGCACCGCAACAGTACAGCAACAGCACCGCAACAGCACCGCAACAGTACAGCAACAGCACCGCAACAGTACAGCAACAGCACCGCAACAGTACAGCAACAGCACCGCAACAGTACAGCAACAGCACCGCAACAGCACCGCAACAGTACAGCAACAGCACCGCAACAGTACAGCAACAGCACCGCAACAGTACAGCAACAGCACCGCAACAGCACCGCAACAGTACAGCAACAGCACCGCAACAGTACAGCAACAGCACCGCAACAGTACAGCAACAGCACCGCAACAGTACAGCAACAGCACCGCAACAGCACCGCAACAGTACAGCAACAGCACCGCAACAGTACCGCAACAGTACAGCAACAGCACCGCAACAGCACCGCAACAGTACAGCAACAGTACAGCAACAGCACCGCAACAGTACAGCAACAGTACAGCAACAGCACCGCAACAGTACAACAACAGTACAGCAACAGTACAGCAACAGCACTGCAACAGCACCGCAACAACACTACAACAGCACTGCAACAGTACAGCAACAGTACAGCAACAGCACCGCAACAGCACAGCAACAACACTGCAACAGCACCGCAACAGTACAACAACAGTACAGCAACAGCACTGCAACAGCACCGCAACAACACTGCAACAGCACTGCAACAGTACAGCAACAGTACAGCAACAGTACAGCAACAGCACCGCAACAGCACAGCAACAGTACAGCAAAAGTACAGCAACAGCACTGTAACAGCACCGCAACAACACTGCAACAGCACTGCAACAGTACAGCAACAGCACCGCAACAGCACCGCAACAGCACTGCAACAGTACAGCAACAGTACAGCAACAGCACCGCAACAGCACCGCAACAGCACCGCAACAGTACAGCAACAGCACCGCAACAACACTGCAACAGCACTGCAACAGTACAGCAACAGTACAGCAACAGCACTGCAACAGCACCGCAACAACACTGCAACAGCACTGCAACAGTACAGCAACAGTACCGCAACAGCACCGCAACAGCACCGCAACAGCACCGCAACAGCACTGCAACAGCACTGCAACAGTACAGCAACAGTACAGCAACAGCACTGCAACAGCACCGCAACAGCACTGCAACAGCACTGCAACAGTACAGCAACAGTACAGCAACAGCACCGCAACAACACTGCAACAGCACTGCAACAGTACAGCAACAGTACAGCAACAGCACCGCAACAGCACCGCAACAGTACAGCAACAGTACAGCAACAGCACCGCAACAGTACAGCAACAGCACCGCAACAGTACAGCAACAGCACCGCAACAACACTGCAACAGCACTGCAACAGTACAGCAACAGTACAGCAACAGCACCGCAACAACACTGCAACAGCACTGCAACAGTACAGCAACAGTACAGCAACAGCACTGCAACAGCACCGCAACAACACTGCAACAGCACTGCAACAGTACAGCAACAGTACAGCAACAGCACTGCAACAGCACCGCAACAACACTGCAACAGCACTGCAACAGTACAGCAACAGTACAGCAACAGCACCGCAACAACACTGCAACAGTACAGCAACAGTACAGCAACAGCACCGCAACAACACTGCAACAGCACTGCAACAGTACAGCAACAGTACAGCAACAGCACTGCAACAGCACCGCAACAACACTGCAACAGCACTGCAACAGTACAGCAACAGCACCGCAACAGTACAGCAACAGCACCGCAGCAGCACCGCAACAGTACAGCAACAGCACCGCAACAGTACAGCAACAGCACCGCAGAGCTTCGGTCCTTAAGTGAACCATCCACCGCAAGAAGACAGCAGCCGCATGCAATGTGAGCCTGAGAGTGAGGTGTTGGAGCGCTGTTGCTGCTGTGCTCACTGTGCAGAGGTTTTGAAAACTGCACTAGTGAGACCACAAGTTCATGTGAAAAGTAATGATATCATGAATATGAGGGAAAAGCCTAAAGGGCTCTCAATGGATGGAATCCGGTGTTTGCCGCTGCCTCGCCCGCAGTGTGATACTGAGGTGCACTCATTACCATTAATGGTTTGGGATTCTTTTGGCCTCCACACTGCAGTTGCTCTGTGTGTAGTCTGAGACTTGATGGGTCTGTAGCAGGTCTGTGATGGGCACATGCCACTCCACACTACGAGAGAATACAGAAGGGCCATGGCTATATTCTGTCATGTTTCTGACAGGATCCGAGCTGCAGAGGTGGCCAGCCGTGGTGAGATGTCAGCTTGACCCACTTCAACAGCACAAACCTCACCTCAACCAACAGTATATTACTAACACAGATAGAAATCCTTCTGCTTACTTCAGAGGGAATATATATCCCAAAATTGTACATTTTCTGAAGATCGATTTAAATTGTTGCCTGTGACATCGAGTGCGTAAGGTTGGAACAAAGTATTGTATAATAGGCAAACATTATGCAAAAGTCAAAAGGACAAAAGAGCTAAGACCAGAATCTAAAGTTAAATTCAGCTTGATTTGACTCCAGGTGCCCTCCCTGAAGCTTGGATCCAAAGTTTTGGGACACGCACAAATTGTTGAGTTTTTAAAGCTATTTTTAGCGCATGGGATCCAGCATGGTTGAAGGAACAAGTCAATCTGTAAATACTGTACCAGGGCCGTTACTAGCTTTTCAGGGGCCCAATGCAATGTGCTTATTGGGGGCCCTTTGTCGAGTTGCAACAATGCAGAGACGCAGTTGATTTCACCACACTCATACTAGACATGCATAAGACAAATATAGTAGGCATTTGTAGTTTGAATAATGACTAGTTATCAAGTTACAAAATAACTTGTAGAAATGTAGAAATCCAGTTTGAAAGTTGCTAAAACTTGATCAGCTTTAATATTTTGTCTTAAAACAGCCATTGTATCGTACAATGTGTGAATCTATTGTTAGCTTGGCCACGTTAGTTACAGTTTAAATGTGACAATTCACACATTCATACACAGCTTTTAGCAAGTATTTCACAACTTTATATTTAGATAATATTTTTCATTACAGGTCACAGTTTGAAATCCCCAAACATATGGCAGATGGGCTCACGTCTAGCTAACGGTATGACAGGCCAGAAGGGGAAAACTAACAAGAAGTACGTCCTGGAGGGAGGATGGAAGAGACGCACAACAAAAACGGTTTAGCTCGTCTCCGGGACGCGTTTCATGTGACGCTCTGGTTTTATCGTAAGTGGCAGCCCCCCGCTCACCTCAGCCTTGATTAATGAGGCCACAGCAGATGCTACGGCGGGAGAGCAGAGGGAGACGAACCTGAACGCCACCGAGCACAGACACCGGGATTTCACCTGCTTTACATCAGAAAAGTCTGTTACGACGATATGCGCAAAAGCAGCATCCGCCATGTAGTGGAAGGGTACATGGATTAGGTGTAACTTAAAGCATCGCTGTGTAATTTTCGGCTGGGGAATGTGCCACCTGCTTGTCTCCGTGGAGATTACTTTCCCTGTCACAGCAGTATTTAATTGTTATGTAACCAATAAACGTTTTATGATGCATTTATTCCAGTAGAGGTCTTGGATTTTATTAAAGACATTTCCCCAAATATACGTTTTTTTTTCTTCCCTACTATGCGACTTACGGACTTACGGAAAATACGGTACACATTCCCCAAATAAATATTATATTATATTCTTCAATCCAATCAGGACTGTTCTACAAAGTGTCTAGCCGAGCTTCAATGGTAGCACAAAATAGATAATTATGTTAACACTCTTGACACTTTCTGGTCAGAAACTTTACCAACAAGACAAACATTATAGTCCAATTGTGCACATCTTAAAACAACAGTATACATTTGGTCTTGTAGTGTTTTAATAGATGTTATTTCAAAGAAAAGTAAAAAAAAAAAAAGGTAACTTACCGGTATCTGTCTCTATTGTAATTGCTTGGAACATCCAGAATGAAAGCTCACTGTATTTTAATTCAGGTCAGTCCTTAAACTAGCTGAATTCAGATAAGGGTGATAGGGGACACGAATGGCCCCGTCTACAACAAAACGAACAAGAAAAAAATATTTAAAAAATATCACAGGGACCAAAAAACATTGTGGTGTTGTATTTTCCGGACTATAAGTCACTCCAAGTTTCACCAGCCAAAAATAAACATTACTGCACTTGTTACTCAGGCTGCATCACAACCTCGGTGTCACTTATAAACAACTCTGCAAACTCCGGAGGTAGAGGAGGTGCAAATTCTTCTTCTGCGTCGCTTAGAGCCTAGAGCGCCCTCTTGTGGTTGTCATGTGAAATGCGGTTGCCAGTGTGGAAATAAAGAATAATATCACATAAAACTGCCCCCCGACATGCGCACCATCACAGATTTGAACCTTTTTAAATCCAGGCTAAAAACATATTTATTCAGACAGGCTTTTAATACTCTAATGTAGTAACACTTTATTTTGTACAGTTTGTTTTTTATTCAGTTTTATGTTTTGTATTGCCTTGATTTTATTGTGAAGCACTTTGGTCACTTTAAGTGTTCTAAAGGGCTCTATAAATAAAGGTTGATTGATTGATTGATTGATTGATTGCTCCGGAGTATAAGTCGCACCCTGGCCAAAACTGTGTAAAAAAGTGCAATTTATAATCCCGGAAATACGGTATTCTGGATCCCACGCAAATACTGTAACACTAACAAGGCCATAGTATCAAACATGACAACACAATAATAGCATCAAGTAGACAAGTACGTGGTTTCGACTTGAGTACAATGTTATGTAGGATGTAAGTCTTCCCTTGAAAATAAATAAGTAAAAGACCGTAAAAGAGCACTATATAACCTTTCCGATGACTGTTGAGTGTGGTCGCCTCTCCTGCTCGTCTCCACGGCGGACCTTACATAGCAGACCTTTAAATACTCTGTTTCTTGAGTATTGATGATGAACTCTGACGTTTTAAAGATTTTTGTGAATGTGGCAGTTTGACAAAAAGGGGGAAAAGCAAACACACACCAAAACTCACGCATTGTCTTGATAATACGTGAAGTGTTCCTCATATGGAGAGTGAATTTGGCTGTAGATCTCTGTGGACTGCCCCTGTCAGAGTGTTTGTAAATCAGTCTGAATGATCGTGTTCAGTCCTCACACCTCTTTCTGCCAAAGCCGGGCCTGGGGGCGACTCCCTGCTTTTATTTGATCCATTTTTTATCACCGGCATAAATTAGTCTCTGCTTAAGTAAGAAGTCCTGCCCGGCTCTGCCCAGATTTCGGAGCGCTGCTCGAGCAGAGACAATGGAAACAGAAGTCATATATTTGAACCGGTGAAGCGGAAGAAGTTGGCTTTCTGGTGTTAATGTACTGTTACTGTGATAACAAATTGCAATGTTGAATGCAAAGTTTAAGAAGTAGAATTTACTGCCACCACAAGAACCACTGCTGAGTACTAGTCCTGTGTTTCCCAACCTGTGGTATGGAGTCAGATTTCAGATTGATTGTGTCTAATTTAATTGTATTTCAATATAATAATGTAATAAAATAAGTCGTACATTTTACATCCTTAATTACGTTTATGCAGGATAATACTAGACATCTGTATCATTTAAACAAGAACATTTAAAATTGGCAATATACTACTTATTTTGATTTATAATGACTAAAGAAACAGAGATACATGACATGGGGGGTAATCATGAGCCTGCACTTACTAAAGGACAAAAAGGCTTGAGAACCACTGTACTAGTGAAGCGTGGGCTCTCTTTTGACCCGCAACAAATCATTATTTAATTGTGGGGCGGGTTGGGGATTTTTCCGTGAATTAGTGCTGTCCCCACGGTCCCCACGATCCCCACGGTCCCTTAGCAAAGATACTCCTGATCAAGTCTAGCACAAAGATCTGGAGAGGGGTCCCCGGGTGCTGCAAATGGGTCGAATGCAGAGGACAAATTTCCCTATGGGGACAATAAAATGTTACCTTAACCTTAATTAATTAGCCTTAATTGTGTCTGCCTTCCTCTATGTCTGGCTCAGCTGCGCCCTAGAGAGCGAAAGAGCTGAGAGAAGTAAGAGAGCAAGAGAGCGAGAGGGGTGAGAGAGCAAGAGAGGTGAGAGAAGTAAGAGAGCAAGAGAGGTGAGAGAAGTATGAGAGCAAGAGAGCGAGAGGGGTGAGAGAGCAAGAGAGGTGAGAGAAGTAAGAGAGCAAGAGAGGTGAGAGAAGTATGAGAGCAAGAGAGCGAGAGGGGTGAGAGAGCAAGAGAGGTGAGAGAAGTATGAGAGCAAGAGAGCGAGAGGGGTGAGAGAGCAAGAGAGGTGAGAGAAGTAAGAGAGCGAGAGAGGTAAGAGAGCAAGAGGGGTGAGAGAAGTAAGAGAGCGAGAGAGGTAAGAGAGCAAGAGGGGTGAGAGAAGTAAGAGAGCGAGAGAGGTGAGAGAGAAAGAGGGGTGAGAGAAGTAAGAGAGCGAGAGAGGTAAGAGAGCAAGAGGGGTGAGAGAAGTAAGAGAGCGAGAGAGGTAAGAGAGCAAGAGGGGTGAGAGAAGTAAGAGAGCGAGAGAGGTGAGAGAGAAAGAGGGGTGAGAGAAGTAAGAGAGCGAGAGAGGTAAGAGAGCAAGAGGGGTGAGAGAAGTAAGAGAACGAGAGAGCGAGAGAGGTAAGAGAGCAAGAGGGGTGAGAGAAGTAAGAGAACGAGAGAGCGAGAGGGGTAAGATAGCAAGAGGGGTGAGAGAAGTAAGAGAGCGAGAGAGCGAGAGAGGTAAGAGAGCAAGAGAGGTGAGAGAAGTAAGAGAGCGAGAGAGCGAGAGAGGTAAGAGAGCGAGAGAGGTAAGAGAGCAAGAGGGGTGAGAGAAGTAAGAGAACGAGAGAGCGAGAGAGGTAAGAGAGCAAGAGAGGTGAGAGAAGTAAGAGAGCGAGAGAGCGAGAGAGGTAAGAGAGCGAGAGAGGTGAGAGAAGTAAGAGAGCGAGAGAGGTGAGAGAGGTAAGAGAGCGAGAGAGGTGAGAGAAGTAAGAGAGCGAGAGAGGTGAGAGAGCAAGAGGGGTGAGAGAAGTAAGAGAACGAGAGAGCGAGAGAGGTAAGAGAGCAAGAGAGGTGAGAGAAGTAAGAGAGCGAGAGAGCGAGAGAGGTAAGAGAGCGAGAGAGGTGAGAGAAGTAAGAGAGCGAGAGAGGTGAGAGAGCAAGAGGGGTGAGAGAAGTAAGAGAACGAGAGAGCGAGAGAGGTAAGAGAGCAAGAGAGGTGAGAGAAGTAAGAGAGCGAGAGAGCGAGAGAGGTAAGAGAGCGAGAGAGGTAAGAGAGCAAGAGAGGTGAGAGAAGTAAGAGAGCGAGAGAGGTGAGAGAGCAAGAGAGGTGAGAGAAGTAATAGAGTGAGAGAGCGAGAGAGGTAAGAGAGCAAGAGGGGTGAGAGAAGTAAGAGAGCGAGAGAGGTGAGAGAGCAAGAGGGGTGAGAGAAGTAAGAGAGCGATAGAGGTAAGAGAGCAAGAGGGGTGAGAGAAGTAAGAGAACGAGAGAGCGAGAGAGGTAAGAGAGCAAGAGGGGTGAGAGAAGTAAGAGAGCGAGAGAGCGAGAGAGGTAAGAGAGCAAGAGAGGTGAGAGAAGTAAGAGAGCGAGAGAGCGAGAGAGGTAAGAGAGCGAGAGAGGTAAGAGAGCAAGAGGGGTGAGAGAAGTAAGAGAACGAGAGAGCGAGAGAGGTAAGAGAGCAAGAGAGGTGAGAGAAGTAAGAGAGCGAGAGAGCGAGAGAGGTAAGAGAGCGAGAGAGGTGAGAGAAGTAAGAGAGCGAGAGAGGTGAGAGAGCAAGAGGGGTGAGAGAAGTAAGAGAGCGAGAGAGCGAGAGAGGTAAGAGAGCAAGAGGGGTGAGAGAAGTAAGAGAGCGAGAGAGCGAGAGAGGTAAGAGAGCGAGAGAGGTGAGAGAAGTAAGAGAGCGAGAGAGCGAGAGAGGTAAGAGAGCGAGAGAGGTGAGAGAAGTAAGAGAGCGAGAGAGGTGAGAGAGCAAGAGGGGTGAGAGAAGTAAGAGAACGAGAGAGCGAGAGAGGTAAGAGAGCAAGAGAGGTGAGAGAAGTAAGAGAGCGAGAGAGCGAGAGAGGTAAGAGAGCGAGAGAGGTAAGAGAGCAAGAGAGGTGAGAGAAGTAATAGAGTGAGAGAGCGAGAGAGGTAAGAGAGCAAGAGGGGTGAGAGAAGTAAGAGAACGAGAGAGCGAGAGAGGTAAGAGAGCAAGAGAGGTGAGAGAAGTAAGAGAGCGAGAGAGGTGAGAGAGGTAAGAGAGCAAGAGGGGTGAGAGAAGTAAGAGAGCGAGAGAGCGAGAGAGGTAAGAGAGCGAGAGAGGTGAGAGAAGTAAGAGAACGAGAGAGCGAGAGGGGTAAGAGAGCAAGAGGGGTGAGAGAAGTAAGAGAACGAGAGAGCGAGAGGGGTAAGAGAGCAAGAGGGGTGAGAGAAGTAAGAGAGCGAGAGAGGTAAGAGAGCAAGAGGGGTGAGAGAAGTAAGAGAGCGAGAGAGGTAAGAGAGCAAGAGGGGTGAGAGAAGTAAGAGAAGTAAGAGAGCGAGAGAGCGAGAGAGCAAGAGAGGTGAGAGAAGTAAGAGAGCGAGAGAGCGAGAGGGGTAAGAGAGCAAGAGGGGTGAGAGAAGTAAGAGAGCGAGAGAGCGAGAGGGGTAAGAGAGCAAGAGGGGTGAGAGAAGTAAGAGAGCGAGAGAGGTGAGAGAAAGAGACAGAGAGAGAGAGGGAAAGAAAACATTGTTCAGGTTCAACTTCCTAAATCATTTCACCAGATGAATGTCTTTCAGGTTCTTGTTCCTGCAACAGTCTGGTTCATATGTTAATTACATTTGCCAATGTGTAATAACTATCTATATCTACAGTTAGTGCTGCTGCATCACAGCAAGAAGGTCCCGGGGCCAATTTATCGTGGGGCCTTTCTGTGTGGCGTTTGAATGTGTCTCTGTAGGTTACTCCTCGTGTCTCTGTAGGTTACTCCTCGTGTCTCTGTAGGTTACTCCCCGTGTCTGTGTAGGTTACTCCTCGTGTCTCTGTAGGTTACTCCCCGTGTCTCTGTAGGTTACTCCCCGTGTCTGTGTAGGTTACTCCTCGTGTCTGTGTAGGTTACTCCTCGTGTCTCTGTAGGTTACTCCCCGTGTCTCTGTAGGTTACTCCCCGTGTCTGTGTAGGTTACTCCTCGTGTCTCTGTAGGTTACTCCCCGTGTCTGTGTAGGTTACTCCTCGTGTCTGTGTAGGTTACTCCTCGTGTCTCTGTAGGTTACTCCCCGTGTCTCTGTGTAGGTTACTCCTCGTGTCTCTGTAGGTTACTCCCCGTGTCTCTGTAGGTTACTCCCCGTGTCTGTGTAGGTTACTCCTCGTGTCTGTGTAGGTTACTCCTCGTGTCTCTGTAGGTTACTCCTCATGTCTCTGTAGGTTACTCCCCGTGTCTGTGTAGGTTACTCCTCGTGTCTCTGTAGGTTACTCCTCGTGTCTGTGTAGGTTACTCCTCGTGTCTCTGTAGGTTACTCCCCGTGTCTGTGTAGGTTACTCCTCGTGTCGGTGTAGGTTACTCCCCGTGTCTCTGTAGGTTACGCCCCGTGTCTGTGTAGGTTACTCCCCGTGTCTGTGTAGGTTACGCCCCGTGTCTGTGTAGGTTACTCCTCGTGTCTCTGTAGGTTACTCCCCGTGTCTGTGTAGGTTACTCCTCGTGTCTGTGTAGGTTACTCCTCGTGTCTCTGTAGGTTACTCCTCGTGTCTCTGTAGGTTACTCCTCATGTCTCTGTAGGTTACTCCCCGTGTCTGTGTAGGTTACTCCTCGTGTCTCTGTAGGTTACTCCTCGTGTCTGTGTAGGTTACTCCTCGTGTCTCTGTAGGTTACTCCCCGTGTCTGTGTAGGTTACTCCTCGTGTCGGTGTAGGTTACTCCCCGTGTCTCTGTAGGTTACGCCCCGTGTCTGTGTAGGTTACTCCCCGTGTCTGTGTAGGTTACTCCCCGTGTCTGTGTAGGTTACTCCTCGTGTCGGTGTAGGTTACTCCCCGTGTCTCTGTAGGTTACGCCCCGTGTCTGTGTAGGTTACTCCCCGTGTCTGTGTAGGTTACGCCCCGTGTCTGTGTAGGTTACTCCTCATGTCTCTGCTCTGTAGGTTACTCCCCGTGTCTGTGTAGGTTACTCCTCGTGTCTGTGTAGGTTACTCCCCGTGTCTGTGTAGGTTACTCCTCATGTCTCTGTAGGTTACTCCTCGTGTCTGTGTAGGTTACTCCTCGTGTCTCTGTAGGTTACGCCCCGTGTCTGTGTAGGTTACTCCCCGTGTTTGTGTAGGTTACTCCCCGTGTCTGTGTAGGTTACTCCCCGTGTCTCTCTAGGTTACTCCTCATGTCTCTGTAGGTTACTCCCCGTGTCTGTGTAGGTTACTCCTCATGTCTGTGTAGGTTACGCCCCGTGTCTGTGTAGGTTACGCCCCGTGTCTGTGTAGGTTACTCCCCGTGTCTCTGTAGGTAACTCCCCGTGTCTGTGTAGGTTACTCCCCGTGTCTGTGTAGGTTACTCCTCGTGTCTGTGTAGGTTACTCCCCGTGTCTGTGTAGGTTACTCCTCATGTCTCTGTAGGTTACTCCTCGTGTCTGTGTAGGTTACTCCTCGTGTCTCTGTAGGTTACGCCCCGTGTCTGTGTAGGTTACTCCCCGTGTTTGTGTAGGTTACTCCCCGTGTCTGTGTAGGTTACTCCCCGTGTCTCTCTAGGTTACTCCTCATGTCTCTGTAGGTTACTCCCCGTGTCTGTGTAGGTTACTCCTCATGTCTGTGTAGGTTACGCCCCGTGTCTGTGTAGGTTACTCCCCGTGTCTGTGTAGGTTACTCCCCGTGTCTCTGTAGGTAACTCCCCGTGTCTGTGTAGGTTACTCTCCGTGTCTCTGTAGGTAACTCCCCGTGTCTGTGTAGGTTACTCCCCGTGTCTGTGTAGGTTACTCCCCGTGTCTGTGTAGGTTACTCCCCGTGTCTGTGTAGGTTACTCCTCATGTCTGTGTAGGTTACGCCCCGTGTCTGTGTAGGTTACTCCCCGTGTCTCTGTAGGTAACTCCCCGTGTCTGTGTAGGTTACTCCCCGTGTCTGTGTAGGTTACTCTCCGTGTCTCTGTAGGTTACTCCCCGTGTCTGTGTAGGTTACTCCTCTGGGTGCTCTCGTTTCCCCTACCAGAAAAATTATGTAAAAAGAATCTCAGTGGGAACAAAAAAAATATGACAAAAACAACAAGGTCAATCTAGAGTTTCTAAAGTTCTCGTATGGATTTGTGGCACAAGCAAAACAAAAATGTTCTTTTCAAATAGTAACTGGTGTATTATTGTCCTGAATCACATTAGATATACATTTTTATTACGAGGTCATATCTAATCACCAGCAGTAACAATCTACACAAAACAGTGCTAGAACTACTACTACTACTACAAACACTCTTTATTTGACATGTTTTTCCTGTGTGAGTATTTTGTCTAAAAAGTGCATTATTTCAGAATGTATACAGTATATGGAAGCAAACTAAAGTTAAGTTTAGGTAAATTAAAGAGGGCCCATCTGTCCATAGCTGCAAACGACCTACATTGGAAGCTAAACGATAAAGAAAAAAACATGAAAAAGTCAAGACAGGAAGTCCGTATTTTGTACCTGCATCCAATTATTCCACCCCGTACGCGCACACGGTGTATTATTTATGCCGCTGCTTAATTTACATGTGGCACATTTGGAGGAAGAAGTCTATAAATACGTCTCCGGGCCGAGGCAAATCACGTCCGTAGCGGCGAAACAGCTGGCGTCGCCTCTGCCGTCCGGGATGGGGAGCGCTGCTTCGCCAGATGTGTTGACAAGTGGCCATAGCTCCGGCTCGCTCAGACTGATTGCCCCTTTCCCTTGGCGGATTTCATCTGCGGAGGTATAGCGTCTCGGCACCGCCCGCTCCGAAAGGTCAACTCTAAATTGGGAGTGCGGAGCAGATCTTTCAAGGTTTAAGTATCGGTTCACAAAAGTCACCAGGAAGACCTTATTCTGGAGATGGAGACAGGTAGAGAGCCAGACTAATGGACTGGAGTCGTAAAGGTTAGGAGTTTTACCATGAGCCAAAAAGAAATTTATGGGCAGTATCTAGGCCACTGCACTTGATGCTGGCTATATAATATGCCCCAAGTAGAGAAGTGTATGAAAAAATGTGTGTCAGCGTGATGAGTTTGGTGATGGTTTATGGACTTAAGGTGCTGTACCTGATTGTAACCGTCTTAGAAATGTGAAATTACGTCATAAGGCGCTGGTACAGCTGGCAGCCCGGTGTAAACGCTCTCTCTTCTTTCTCACACTTATTGTGCTTTATCTCCTATATTTTGTAAATATAGTTAGTATATTTTTTCTATTTTACTGCGCTGGAATAGTTTTTTAATTCAAGTGTTTTTGACTTTTTTCGGCTGGATTTGAGCGTTTTTCGTTGCGTTCGTTGTGTTGTTGTGACGTGAGCTAGCTCCGAGCGAGCCCACCAGCCCCCCCCCCGCGCCCTCCGGCCGCGCTAAAGTACGGCGTGTCGTCGGTACACGTTTATATACACGTTTATATGAAAGAGGAACTTCACGAACGATCGGGACACGCACTGGAATCGCTTTAAATTAACTTGTTTTGACTTTATTCGGCTGGATTGAGTGTTTTCGTCGTGTCGTTGCGATGTGTCTTGGCTCTGAGTCCCCCGGCTCCGGCCCCGCCCCCCGGCCGGCGCCGTACCGCGTTTACACAAAGGAGGAACTCATGAAACTGCGGAGAACAGTCGTCTTACCCGGAGATCATCACGTTATCCCGTCGCAATACTGACCTAACCTAATACTGATGTGCAATTCTGTCGTATGTGCAATTACTGTGAAATTCATGTGCAATCTATGTGCTGTCGTGACACATATTCATGTGCAATTACTGTCACATGCAATGGTATTTATTTATTTATTTGTCTATGGGAGTTTTTATTTATTTATAGGAGATCTTCTACTGAAAGTGTTTTTCAGACTTCCTATAAGTGATCTGTTCTTCTGGATCTACCTCTGTATCTACCTGCGTTGCACCAATGAAATTTCCCCATGTGGGACAATAAAGGAATATCTTATCTTATCTTATCTTATCTTAAAACGGAACAACCGTATTTTCCCGATTATAAGTCGCACCTTTTTACATTGTTTTGGCCTGGGTGCGACTTATACGCCGGAGCCACTTATACGTGATATTATTCGTTATTTTAACACTGGCAACCGCATTTTACAAGAGGGCGCTCTAGGCTCTAAGCAACATAGAAGAAGAATCAGCACTTCCTCTACCTCCGGAGTTGGTGGAGTTCAGTGGATTTAGTGATTTGGGGTAAAACTGATGCTTTGGTAAACTTGTTAGCATGTTCTTTATGCTATAGTTATCTGAATAACTGCTAATATGTTACGTTAACATACCAGACACTTACCACAGTTCTGTCTGTGCCCCATGTAGCTGAAGGTGTTAGCGTTAGCATACGTACACCTATTCACCATGTTCTCTCATCTGTTATTATTTTATATTGCATTGTCTTGGATTTTATCAAATAAATTTCCACCAAAAAATGCGACTTATATATATTTTTTCTTCTCTATTGTGCATTTTTTGACTGGTGCGACTTATACTCCAGTGCAACTTATATATGCTTTTTCTTCTCTATTATGCATTTTTTGATTGGTGCAACTTATACTTCGAAGCGATTTATACTCCGGTAATATATACAGTAGTTCATTTTAAATAATTTCCACTGGTCCAAACATATTCCTTGCTTCTTATCGCCTCCCAAGCATCTTAATTACTTTTCACAACAATCTGAAGAACATACAAACGGAACGATAACTGAGTGCTCAGGAGAGATGACCTTGTAAACAGGATTAATGAAACTATCGAGCAAAAATGGGACAACAATATAACATGGTTAAAAGGTCCAAAAGGTCAATTTGACGTAATATGTGTCCTTTAAACCCATTAGCCCTTTTCTTCAGCTTAGATGTACACATTATGTACGTAAGTGTCTAGCCCAAGGACGCGATGTCAGTGAACGCAGAGCTAGTTGTGGGCTTTGTGCGCTTCTATAGCAACCTAGCTTGGTCTTTTCCCCTTAATAGCAGTTAGATATTTTAGGCTTTATTTAGTTGAACTCTTGCACTTGTCTTTAGTTGTCATGGTGGGTTTTCTTTGCGTACGCACGCTAGCTTTATCCTCCAGCAAGGCAATCCTGGTCTTGCAGTCTCCTCTTGACTTGTTAAATGTAGACAATAACATACGCTAAATAAATAGCATATAGCGCTAAATTGACTCCCGCTTCACTTTCCCCCAAATCTTCAGGCATATTCATTTTTTTCAGACTGAAAAACTCTGGTCTCAAAATCTAATCCGGCAACAATCCTGCATCCTTCCTGATCCATGTTTACAGCCATAAATCTTGTGTTGGCCGCTGTATTTCCTTCTGAATCTGATCCCGCGGTTGCATCTGCAGCACGCGTCATTAATCTTACAGCGCTCAATAATGGCGTTTTCTTGTCTCTCGCTACACAATGAAAAACTAATGGCCCTCCTCAATGCGAATTAATTCCATTTTCCAAAATAAATTCAGCTGTTGCTTTGCGGTTTCGAGGAACTTAGTATCTGCAATACGCCGGTCGTGTGTTTCGAACGGCGACGGTGGCTTGTGGATGACGAGTGGCAGAGGAGTTAGCGTTCTTGCCTTGCAGCTAGATGGTCCTGGGTTCAATTCTTGGCTCTAACGGGCATTTTTTGAACAACTTCTGTGTATATATGATGATATACAATGACAAATTAAGCACTTTGCATTGCTATAAAACATTCTAAAGTCCGTAATGCAGGCAACAGGAGGCAAAAGTATAAACTGTACAAGACAGTGATATCAGACCATGGTTTAAAGACATTTATACATTGTATTTAACACAATTTCTTAATTTAACAGGAGATTGCGCTTAGCACTTTTTGATCAAGGTTTAATTTTTACTGTTCAAAATTCACAAATTATACTTTTTGTGAAGCATACAATTTTGAGGCTAGAAAATACAGGTTTTAAGGATCTTTTTTTCATCCTTTTCTACAGACGTGCAAAATTAACTAACATTTCTATTATGAAAATTCAAAACTGTTCCTTATTTTTTGTTACAAAGTCTTAGAACCATTAGTATTTAGATGTCAGCTTTGGATTCATGTACTTGATGTAAGTTCTCCAGTCGTCTCTATTCTGTAATTTTGAACATTCTGATGACAACGAGTATTTATGATTGGAATTGCAAGGAAAGAGTGTCTTGCCCGAGGACACAATCACATTAAGTGGAGGGTCCTTAAAGCAATAGCACTGCCAAGTTTCTGGATAATGTGTGCACCCCATTAAATACTCCATCCATTTAATAACTCACATTTGCACATTTGAGAATCTCAGTATCTAATGTATGCAGATTACATTTACCTCAATTAACCTCCAACTGTGAATTGTTATAATTAAATGTTTGTGATTTACAGGCATTATGTAAACAATCCTCCTTATATTTCATCTCATATGGACAAAGAATGCCTATGCTGCAGAGCGACACTTATTCATTCATGGTGAATTTATGTTCTTCCATTTAATTGAATTTTCTGCTATAGGCCCAGCGTCAAAGCATAAATCTTGGCTTTCATGCGGTCAAGATAGCCAAAAATATAGCAACAGATGTACGAGAAAGGCTTCGTGTGATTTATGTGCCCCAGGAAAAACATGACCCTGGGACTGTACAGCCTGTCAGAGCACCATCTTCTCCATCACCTTGAGATTCACAAGAGTCATAATTCAGTCAGGAGAATCCGCAAATGACACCCAGACCTGGCTATATCCATTTTATGGAGGAAAAAGGATTTGGGGAGACTGGTGTGAACGACTCTTATTTCATTTTTAAAAGTTATACAAAATGCTGGTGCTTTTTTTACTTCATATGTATGTAAATGTGCACACAAGGTAACAATTTCATACGAAACACTGTTATATGAATATAGGGGCTGTCACGATTAAACAATTTCCCTTGCAGTAACTTTGCATGCCTCAGTACCGCGGTATTTGCTTTGTGGGGCCCATAATAATGCATGTAAATAGAGGTTGTACTTGAATTATAGTGACACAAAAATAACAGAAGGCATATGGCAGTCTGTGTGTGTACACTAATGGCCAATATTATGCAAAAACAACATCTAGAAAAGCGCCTGGCGCCAGCTCTCAGCTGATTCTCGTGTTGGTTTTTACTTTTGTTTTCCACATACCCGGCACTGATGCACATCGCGTGTTTATGCTTTCAGTACATGTTTATCAGTGGAGAAGGATGTAGTAGTGGGTAGTATTTTCATTTTGGCTGAACTTTACGCGGATTCTTTTTGGCTGCATCTTCTCACTTGATTTTAACATGCCACAGTTATTTGTTAACCTTCATTTACCAGGTAAGAACCCACTGAGATTGAAACCTCTTTTTCAAGGGTGACCTCGGGCAAGGTAAAGATACAACTGGACACCATATTGTAAAACATTACACATTTAAAAGACATTTAGAGACAGACATTTTTTAAAAGATTCACTCTCTTTGTCTTTTAGAATCAAACAAAAACCTCTGATTGAGACCATTTCACACACTCTCAACTCCGTCTGAAAAGAGTTCCAAGCTGCTGGAGCAGCTTAGGAGAAAGCTCGCTTCCCCTAGTCGGCCCTCACACGAGGGCCAGACAAACCAAACAGATCACGTGAGAGCAGGGCATAAAGACCCTCCACCCTACAAACTAGGGCACACAAGTAGGAAGGTGCACAGCCAAATATACACTAAAAGTATCCCATGTGTGAACCTCCTGCACCCAAAGAAGGCCCTCCAGTCCTGGCATAGAGTTCACAGTGGTGGGTGAGCCTCCCACAGCCTGTTGTGAATGGTTGGTACACAGTACCCAACCATTTCAGACATTTGGCAGATGCATTTATGTATAGGGCATCGCCATAATCCAACAGAGGCATAAAAGTGGCCATTACCAGACATTTGCAGGCTTCAAGGGTGAAAAAAGCTTTATTACGATAGTAAAAACCTAGCTTTATCTTGAATTTTTAAACCAGGTTTTGTAAGTGAGCTTTAATAGAGAGCCCTTGATCCAATATAAAACTATGGTACTTAAAATGTGAAACCAACGCAAGGGTTTGTCTCAGGGTTTCCCTGAGAGGTCCTGATCTGACATTAGGTATTAGGTGTTAAGTATTAGGTATTAGGTGTTAAGTATTAGGTATTAGGTGTTAAGTATTAGGTATTAAGTATTAGGTATTAGGTATTAGGCATTAGTTATTAGGTATTAGGTGTTAGGTATTAGTTATTAGGTATTAGTTATTAGTTATTAGGTATTAGTTATTAGGTGTTAGGTATTAGGTGTTAGGTATTAGTTATTAGGTATTAGGTATTAGGTATTAGGTGTTAGGTATTAGTTATTAGGTATTAGGTATTAGTTATTAGGTATTAGGTGTTAGGTATTAGTTATTAGGTGTTAGGTATTAGGTGTTGGGTATTAGTTATTAGGTATTAGGTATTAGGTATTAGGTGTTAGGTATTAGTTATTAGGTATTAAGTATTAGGTATTAGGTGTTAGGTATTAGTTATTAGGTATTAGTTATTAGTTATTAGGTGTTAGGTATTAGGTGTTAGGTATTAGTTATTAGGTATTAGTTATTAGGTATTAGTTATTAGGTATTAGGTGTTAGGTATTAGTTGTTAGGTATTAGTTATTAGGTATTAGTTATTAGTTATTAGGTGTTAGGTATTAGGTGTTAGGTATTAGTTATTAGGTATTAGTTATTAGGTATTAGTTATTAGGTATTAGTTGTTAGGTATTAGTTATTAGGTATTAGGTATTAGGTGTTAGGTATTAGGTATTAGGTATTAGGTATTAGGTGTTAGGTATTAGGTGTTAGGTATTAGGTGTTAGGTATTAGGTTAAAGGTATTAGTTATTAGGTGTTAGGTATTAGGTGTTAGGTATTAGGTGTTAGGTATTAGGTATTAGGAGTTAGGTATTAGGTGTTAGGTATTAGGTGTTAGGTATTAGGTGTTAGGTATTAGGTGTTAGGTATTAGGTGTTAGGTATTAGGTATTAGGAGTTAGGTATTAGGTATTAGGTGTTAGGTATTAGGTGTTAGGTATTAGGTATTAGGTATTAGGTATTAGGTGTTAGGTATTAGGTGTTAGGTATTAGGTGTTAGGTGTTAGGTATTAGGTGTTAGGTATTAGGTGTTAGGTATTAGGTATTAGGAGTTAGGTATTAGGTATTAGGTGTTAGGTATTAGGTATTAGGAGTTAGGTATTAGGTATTAGGTGTTAGGTATTAGGAGTTAGGTATTAGGTGTTAGGTATTAGGTGTTAGGTATTAGGTGTTAGGTATTAGGTATTAGGTATTAGGTGTTAAGTATTAGGCAAACCAGTTTAAGGCCTGGCCAGAAATGCCGTACTGCTTCAGAATTCCACATGCGGTTTACGAGTTTCCCTGGACTGAGGAGAAGGGTGATTACAGCAAAGTGTTTATCATGTCCGTTTTGGCTTCAACAAGGACAACAGACTGTGACGTGGATTTACACACAACGCGCAGACTTTGTATTTTCGGGTGGATAAAAGGGCAACTCTGGACCTTTCTTTATTGTAGCAAAGGCAAAACTCCCGTCTACTCAAGACTCAAGCTTAGTCTGATGGAAGAACGCGATGAACGTTTTCTTAAGGCAGGTGAAAACATGACTACTTGAGCCCCTTTGCGGTTTTATTTATTGCAATACTGCGGTTACTGCCCCAGCCCTATGGGAATATGCCCATTTTTTCATTGTTAAACCGCTATCTGCACACGTAATATGAAACACACCCATTTTCAAATATGTCAAAAGTTTCCTTTTAGTACAGACGAAAATGAAATTCCATCGCTGTCATCAAGTAATTTAGCAAAATATACTCACTTGATTGGCCAGATCTGTGGAGAGTGAGCGACCGCAGATGCAGAGCCAATCTTCAGTTAGACTTGGTCAGAACTAGCTCGGCCCAAGTACGATGTATTAGAACAGCCTGCCACCATAAAAATCTTTGTGTGACGTATGTGATTGAGAGGCACTCGGCTTCAGGGCAGGATGCTCAGGAAAACGACCCGGCGTTAAAATACGGCCTCTGACACGTCAATCCAAATCAAAAAACTTGACGTGCCCTGGTTTACGCAGCGACATCGACCATTTTTTATCTGTTTTGCCATTTTTATATACTTCCCACAGACTGACCATATTTTTTTGTTCTTGATATACGGGAAGGCATATAGATTGGAAAATGCATTTGAACATCCTTATAACATCCACAGAAAACACAGATTTATTCAATTATGGTAGATATTTTTGACCAAATAATGAGCAAATAGAAGCATTAAAACGATGTATCCTCTTTCACCCAATCCTTTTCGAACATTGGATGAACATAGATTTATAATTAACAGTGTTAGTTGGTTTTCTTCTTGTGCAATAATGTCTGAGAAAACACCACATTTATCAGATTAAGTCATTATCCTCATTGTTTCGACTTTATACATGTTTTATGCGTATCTATTTTAATAAAACTTACTGGCCCTGTAGTTTAAACCCTCAAACATCTTTCAAATGTGAATACTGCTTTGAACATGCTTTGCTTTTGTCCTGAGGGCTATTACACTCCTCCAATGTGTCCTGACACAATCTGAGACTTTTGTTTGAGTTAATACATTTATTCTTGTATTTTAACTACTTTATGTGTTTAAATTTCCCCTCGGGAATAAATAAAGTCATACTGATTTTTGCTGTGTGTGTGTGTGTGTGTGTGTGTGTCAATTTGCTTAATCGATCAATAGATTAATTAAATGATCTTCTATTCAATGAAATTGCACGTTTCATATCCTCAAATGTGCAATACAAAAGAACAGTTACACAAAGAAACAAATCACTGCTTTATAGCGGACACTGCTGATCACAAAAAGGGGTATTTAAAAACATCTGCGCCACCAAAATCTAAAATAAATTGTGAAGATTAATTTATGTGCAGAAAAAGATTGATTAAAAGAGCTGATAGTAAAGTGCATTTGTGTTTGGGGAATTATTAGTCTAATCTGAGAGACCATTTTTGTCCTTCTTGTTGGTCACATTGCTTTATTTCGCATTGTATCGCATCATATCGTCTTAAAAATAACTGCAAGGCAAACATTGTGGAACTGGTCTCTGATTTGCACCGCTCCTCAAGAGCTTTTTCAGATACATTGATGTAGTAATGATTTGGAAATAAAACAGCACATACGCCTGTTGACGAGATCATAGAAATCACCTCATAATTCATTTCAGTTTCTTTCAAGGGACCTTTGTTCTCGCACAAAAGGTACACACGTCAGAGGTGGATAAAATGTGTGAAAACCCTGTGCCAGTGTCAGGACTAATAATACTTTTCATACAAGCAGGAACAATTAACACACACCAACCTCTGCTTTTGTGGGTTTGTCCACGTTAATAAGGCTCAACTACCTTCATTTTCCGTGACAATATATTCTCTGTTGACAATAATACATTCATAATCATTATTTTTCTTCCACGCTGTTTACTATTTCGTTTTGGAGTGACATTTAAAATACTCGCCGAACACTGCAACTAGTTCAACTCACACTGCAACTAAAACTACTACTACTACGAGTGCAACTACTAGCCACCAGGCCTACTACTACTATTACTACTCAGAGATGGGAAGTAACCAATTAAAAATACTCACCTTATTGCACTTTTTGTACATGTATATGTATTTGTACTGGAGTTTGGAGTACATGTCCTGTCTCACCTCTGTCACACGTCTACACCTACAAACACGCAAAACGAAACTGGATCCTGCTCTGATTGACAGAGAATATGCAGATTGTGGTTAAAAACAACCTGATTAAGCTTTAAACTGCTTAATCAATGAAGTTTTCTACAAAATATGGATCTAAAATTGCATTACAAAGTTACTAGTACTTTGAGTATTTATCAGATGTACTTTATACTTTTACTTAAAGGACCTGCACCTGATTTTTTTTGCATGTAATAAAGTAAAGTCTGTCTTGTCCCAGTGTAAATATAGTGTAAAAGCATCACTTCCTATGCATCCAATTATAGAGCGTTTTCTTCTCCGTAAAGCAGGAAATCTGGGGTTAGCATGCTAATGTTTGTTAGCTTTACCGTGACAGCAAAACTCGCTAGCTGATGTATTTTCACGAACATTTGGCTTATTATTTACTTATATTCAACATGTTTAGTGAGTTAACAATATTGATAGCATATTAGAAGTAGTTTGTCCACATACGTTGCCGTAGTAAGAGTTTGATGCAAATTCAGTACTGACTCAAATTGGTTTACATTTTTATAAAGATAAAGTTTTTACATTGAGTCCTCCTTTATTGGGGTGGCAATAATGACATAAATTACTATCTTGATATTTTTGTGTATCAGGAGAAATGTGCTCTGACCTCAGAACGTTGTGAAAAGTGCTTTTAAACTCATCACAGTGAATATTTAGAACTGCTGCAAACACTTTCAAATTAACTACTGTTAATTAACAGAACTGTTTTTCATGTTTCAAGTGCAGCACTTTTAAGTCTAATTGTCAGCAGGACATTATAAGCCATCAGATCTTTTTCCACCACTGCCACTGCAGCTGCTACTGCTACTGCTACTGCAGCTGCTACTGCTACTGCTACAGCAACAAGAACTGCTACTGTTACTGCAATTGCTACTGTAACTACTGCAACTTCTACGTAACTGTAACTACTACAGCAACTGTGACTACTACTGCAACTGTAACTACTACTGCAAGCAACTGCTACTGCAACTGCTACTATAACTTCTGCAACTGCTACTCTAACTGCTGCAACTGCTGCTACTGTAACTGCTATTGTAACTACTGCAACTGCTACTGCAACTGCTACATTAACTACTGGAACTGCTAGTGCAACTGCTACTGCAACTGCTACTATAACTGCTACTGCAACTACTGCAACTGCTACTGCAACTACTGCTACTGCTACATTAACTACTGGAACTGCTAGTGCAACTGCTACTGCAACTGCTACTATAACTGCTACTGCAACTACTGCAACTGCTACTGCAACTACTGCTACTGCTACGTTAACTACTGGAACTGCAACGACTACTGCTACAGCAACTACTTCTACGGCAACTACCGGTACTGCTACTGCAATTACTACTGTATATCCTGCTACAACGTGAGAGTAGTGCAGGCGATGGAGCAGGTTTTTAATATAATACATGTTTAGAAACCTTTTCCCTCTGGACCACTTTTGGAAACCTTTCTTACTATGGTTACGCATAATATTTGTTCATGAGAAATGTTTCAATAGAGATTAGAGAGAAATTGATTTGAGTATCTCCAGCACTTTTGAATTTGCATTTGGATTCAGAACCAAAAGTCAGACTGACTTTTTCAATACAATACGTTTGGTGGAAGTCAATGCAGAAGTGAGAGTGAGTGAATGGGTCGCTCTGACCAAGTTTATCACAGTTTTTGCCATATTGAGAGATGGCTTAGCGACTTCCTGTTGAAATGAATCTTTTGCAGTAGAAAATCTGATGAGCCAAATTGTGTATGACCCACACAAAAACCTTTCAAAATAAGAAATCTACAAAAGTGTGAAGAAGAGAGCTGAAATTTTCAAACCTCAAATGGAAAATGTGCATGAATCACTCAAAGTACAACTCCATTTTAGCATGGATTAACGTTTTGTCTTATAAAATATCCCTTTTAATTAACTTTGAACTCCAGATTTTCCAGAAGTGAAAGAAACAAACCTCTAACTAACAAGTGTTAATGGACTAAAGACATTTTCAGAAACCACAGTATTGACGATTGCGCAGACGAAAATAATCTAATCTCATAACACAAAGCTCATTCGAACACTGCAGCGTTTTGTCCATATTGTATGGGCCACATGAAGGGCGAGGGGGGGTGCTATCAAAATAATTGCTCCCCATGAATTGGCCCTTTTATGTTGAGTGACACGGAGGCTATAGAGGTTTTCATTATGTTATTGCAGGTGTCTGTTTGGCTTCAGTGGGCCATTTAATTTGAAATACGCAAGTACAATGCAGTGGACTCAAAGGGTTTATTTTTATCTACAACGGGAAAAGTAAAGAAAATGGACATAATATCTTTCAGGGATTGCGCGGGGTCAATACAAGTCAGGGCAAACTTATGTTCACTTGGATTCAAAGTTTAAAGTATGTTAAAAGTGGTGTGATGTAATATGCACCGTATAATAAACCCTTTCATTGATTACAGTCAATTGAAAATCTGTATTACAAAATGAATAAATGCCGTTTGCTGATTTACTGCTTAGGACAGTGGTTTAAAATAAATAAATAAATAAATTCTCACCAAGTTCCACCAGTATTTGGTTCTCCAAGACTTAAACTCAGACTATATTAGGCCTTAATTAGCGCTAAAGCTGGTCTACAAACAATGGACGGCGTAATCCTGAATATTGATTAGCCCGAAGGAGGACAAAAACATCGACAGATTTGTCTCTAAATAAAACAAATACTCAAATTGCACAGGGCCACATGTCAATTCTGCTGGTTTGGTGCCGCCTCGAGCAGATCAGATGAAGGAGGATTTTGCACATCAATGTTGGGACGGCTGCGGGGGACGAGTGGGAGCAACACCACAAACTGAGTTCTTTATGTTATTTTCAGAATGGACTACTTTTTGTCGCCTATAGATGAGGAAAAAATATAAATACCATTTTTTTGTTTTTTTTTACAAATAATAATAATGAGACAAAACCTTTCCCTTCACTGCCACTTTACATCTTTTATTTAATCAGCCATGAGATGTATCTTTATGCTATGTATCTATAGTACTTTTCTTAGAAACAACTTAACCCATAAAACTAACAATTAACATTTTTCCGTCATATTTATTGAAATGTAAAGATGCAATAAAAGATGAAACATGGTCAAAATGTCTAATTAGATCCAGTGCATGGTATTTAATTAAGGAACTCATATAATTGCAAATGTTTTCCAAGTTGAGGAAAAAAGTTAGTGTGGAAATTAATATTTTTACTCTTAGTCTCAGCAATTGCTGTAATTATAAGGTTTTTTTTTTTTTAAGAATTCAAACAACCTTCATTCACGTTACCATTATGGAGTATTGTTCGTAGAATTTTAAAGCAAATTTTGAATCCATTGTGGAATACGGCTGTAACAGAACAAAATGTGGGAAAAGTGAATAGTTTCCAGATGCACTGTGTACATGTTTCCTGTGTCTATGGCCCATGACAACCAGCACGACAAACAGCGCCACATTACCTCAACAATTCCACCAAGACCAGCCATTAAACCAGATGTGAACATTTATCTCTTTGCATTTTGAAAAGCAGAGACAAATGAATGCGCGCTCGACTTAATCCTTTCCCTTTCACTCCTGCTGTGCTGATTTTCCCTCTCCCACCGAGGCCCCAAAACAAACACACAGGGCCGTATTCCACTGCAGCGTTACGGCCGCATCAATCCAGCGCCCGGGGACGTGGTAATAGCTGGGATTTATGAGCGACTTCTCCCCTTTGGGATGATCAAGGTCAAATCTACATGCTTGACAGCCATTCAACAGTCACTGAGCCCATATCTCTGTCCGACCACAGCTACAGACGGTCAATAGCAAACGGCACGTGCACGGGTCAATGAGAACTGTGCAGTCCCTGGACACTGTTACAAAAAGGTAAGATATTAAAGGCTTATAAAGTTTGAAAGATGTTTGGAACTATGCCAAGTACAGAGGAAATATGTGTGAAGCAGGTCAAATGTATTACCGTATTTTTCGGATTATAAGTCGCACCGGTCAAAAAATGTAGAGAAGAAAAAAACTTATATAAGTCGCATTTTTGGGGGGAAATGTATTTGGTGAAATCCAAGACCAAGAACAGACATTTAATCTTGAAATGTAATTTAAAATAATAACAGATTAGAGAACATGGTGAATAGGTGTACGTATGCTAACGCTAACACCTTCAGCTACATGAGGCACAGACAGAACTGTGGTAAGTGTCTGGTATGTTAACGTAACATATTAACAGTTATTCAGATAACTATAGCATAAAGAACATGCTAACAAGTTTAGCAAAGCATCAGTTTTACCCCAAATCACTAAATCCATTGAATTCTTCTTCCTCTGTGTCACAAACTCCACAAACTCCAGAGGAAGAGGAAGTGCAGATTCTTCTTCTGCGTCGCTTAGAGCCTAGAGCGCCCTCTTGTGGTTGTTACTGTGAAAATAACGAATAATATCACTTATAAGTCGCTCCATAGTTTAGATCACACCCTGGCCAAAACTATGAAAAAAGGTGCGACTTATAATCCGGAAAATACGGTACAAAATATTTGATCCACTGCATGTCAAGGGGTAAGAATTGATATGAGGTGTAAGGTGGCATTTTGGGCTAAAAACAAACCAAAAACTACTTAATTGAAAACTTTAAAAATATGAACTTGTTTTTTATTTTTTATAGAAACACGTTTTTCTGTTTTTTTTCTGTTTGCACCTCACTTAACATATTGCAAATATCTCTTTATTATTCACTGTGATGAGTTTATAGATGGGTTTCGCAGCTTTCACAAAACAAAGTATTGTCAGCAGTGTCAAAGAACTGCTCACAACTTGCTGCCAACAGCGCTTTACAAGGGCTATTTTTTTTGTTTAAATAAAAGTACAGATATGTGTGCAAATAAGTAAAAGTAGCACAAACAAAAGTACTTTGTGAGTGCCTAACACAGATTTGGAGAACCTTTTAAACATTAAATGTGATGATTTTGTAAAAGATTTGTGCTGAATTCAAATAATTTTCTATTTCATTTTATATATTTTATGTTTGCTCAAAGCTGGGGCATAAACTCAAAACCTTTTACGCAGAATGTCACCCTGAACATACTAAAAATAAGAATACAATTAAAGTACTTTTCATTCCAGTTCCAAAATGTAGTGGAGTAGAAAGTACAGTTCTCTGCTCTCAGTTAGTAAAAATATCCCCTGTAAAGAAGACTGAAGTAGAAGAGCTGTTTTTTTGTTTTTTCAATTTATGCACTGGGTCAAAATTGACTTTACTTTATTAAGTGCATTATTTTGTGCTCACTGGTTTTGTTTTGTTTTGTTTTTTCATTTCGCTCCGTCAAATTTCAACAATCACAAAATCTTATAACAACTTAAAATACATGTATGAATTCATTTATTTCTCTCCATTTATATATTTTTATGCTGTACTTTAAGTTAAACAGCATCACACATAAATATAAAAAAAATATTTCAGAAAACATGTATTTAAAGTTTTATTTTGTTTTTGAGCGACAAGCCTTTATTATCCATTTGTGACTTATTCCATCTGTTCTTTTGCATCACCCGTTCATAAGGTCTGGGAGTTTGGCCCATGCTTGTCGTCATGGTGATGCCGTCGGCGCTGAGGGGCAGGTGAGAAGAAGTGGTCCGTGATGAGAAGAGCCATTTGACAGGTGCTATTGATCCCTGCTCTCCAGCCGCATGCAGCAACATAAAGATATATTTTATTTACATTAGCACAACCTTGACATCTACAAACATCACCGTGGCTGACAATGCAACCTTCATTCATAAAATATATATCTAATAAAATCTGTAGTCTAGTGTAGTCTTCAAACTAGCGCTGCGCAATAAAGTGCAATAAAAAAGTTGTCAGATTTGGAATTTTAAATGCAAAATGTATCACTTAAAATGTTTTAACACTGAAAAATCATGTTTGATCTTTTTTTCTATTTTGAATTGAAGTCGCTTAATGTTGCAGTGTGAATTTTCATTGTGTTTTTCTCAGTTTGAAAATAACATTGAAAAACATCTTTGATATTTTCAAGAGCCCAAATTTAACAGACTGAATTGTAAAATGTAAAATTCCAAGTTAAATGATCACGCATTATTAGCAATTGATCCCGAGTACGAGTGAATCCTGGCGTCTTTGTTTTTAACTGTTGAATTTGAAGGCTTGAAAATCTGTGCATTGAATATTTGAAAGGATATTTTGATTTTATAATTTTTTCCCCCCATTTTTAACTGGAAATGTACTGCACTGCAAAAACCGGTGCCTGGAATTAATTAAAGAAAAAAAAATTCAGGGTGAAAATGTCAGCGTTACAAATTTGGTAGTACCGTATTTTCCGGACTATAAGTTGCACCTTTTTTCATAGTTTTTGCTGGGGTGCGACTTTTACTTATATTAATACTTATACTCCGGAGCGACTTATATGTGATATTATTTGTTATTTTCACACTTGCAACCGCATTTCATACTCCAGTACGACTTATATATGTTTTTTCCTTCTCTATTATACATTTTTGGCTGGTGCGACTTATAGTATATTATTAGCATATTCTGCTACATACACTTAAAACATTGCATCTGGTTTGTCCAATGTAAATGCTATGTCCTTAAATAAATAAACAGTCCGGAACATACGGTATTTGAAATTCAACATATGAGGAAACAGATTATTTTAAATTTAAAAAAGTTACTTACTTTTTTTTTACTTTAAACCATAAAAACACTTGCAATTTAATTTAATAAATGCCATGACAAGTCGGGTGTTCTCCCCTACGATACAAACGTTTTACAAATGTAATAAAGTTAAACAGCGTTCTACTGACAGTCCATTAACAATACTTTTTCCCGTAATAGCAGAATAACAATAGAATACCAATTTCCGTCAAGAATAAAAAGCTATCTTCTTCAATTAACTTGGAAATCTCACGTTGCAGCTGATAATTCCGTGGTACAAGTGTGACAACAATATGGCAACACACAACATTGAACTGAGGCCAATCCAAGTTAATTGCGTTTGTCGGGCTTTTACAGGAATAGCATTACAGCGTTTATTGGGCTCCGTCTCAAGCCAAGGCTGGATCAGGCAATTTCAGGATGTGATGAAAGAGCTTTTTATTGTGTAAAAGATACGTGTTTGCAAGAGTGAAGTGACAGTTCAAGAATAGTATCTGCAGAGCTGGAAACGTAACAGAAAAACAAACTGTGCGTAATAAGCTTTTCTATCAATAAGTCACATTGTACGCATGCAAGAAGTGTCGGGAAAAGCAGGTAAACAACATTGAACTAAAATACAGTTAAGATATATATCAATATTTAGGTTTATAATCTTACTTTCTGTTTGGAATTGATAACGTCACATAAGGAAATTACCCAGCAACCACTGTGCCACAATGTATTTTTATTTGACGGATAACAATATATGAGAGCACCTTTATTTTGTTGAATTCATGTTTAGAGGGTCAAAAAAGTTGTGCAATGTCACTTCCTGTCATTTTTTACAGATTTTTTTTCAACGTTTCTCCTCAAACAGCGACTTGATTGCGGTAAAACTATCATTTAAGTTCACAAATGGCCTAAAAACAACGGATAATGTCGAAAAATTTGAAACTCATGAAAACCCGTCATGCGCACTGCACTTTAATGCAGTGTTTCCCGATTTACAAACTGTAAAAGAGGGAAGCCGAAGGATGCCACGGTTTTCAGGCTCGTGCGCAAGATTCGGACGCCATCTTGTCAATCAGAATACACGTTTTTCTTCAAAAGCCGCAATCAATACATTATTTAACAACTTTGTTATTGTTTTTTTGTAGATATTTTAGGCTTGGCTCCTTCCTATACCTCCAACATTTTTTTTATTTTGTTTTTATCATACTTTTACCTGTATTGAAATCCTGTTTAAGATTTGTTAGATTGTGTCAGACTCACGCATCAGTGATCTGAGTGGTCCTCTTATAGTGCTGAGAGCTTCACCCACTGCATGACTTTAATTTATAAGTCTATTTGAGTTGTTTTGTGGTTGGTTGTAAAGGTTTTTTATGATTTTTGTGCCGCTGCTTTTTAACTTTGCCTCAGGTCGCGCCTTGAAAAAGAGGTTTCAATCTTAATGGGTTTTACCTGGTTAAATAAAGGTTAATATAAATGTGACTATTATGACTATTGCAGGTTCACAATATTCAAAATGTGGTAAATTTAAGATTTACCACATTTTTCTTTCACTTTGGAGATTACAGCTTTCAGATAACAACAAAAAAACCTAACATTTTTCATAATGTTTCTTATAATTCCTTTGGTTATTGTGTTCATTAAAATAAAATCTAGTGTTTGAGGAAAATTGGGCAACAAATAGTGACCTCAGACTAAATTAAGTTCACTAAATACTTTTGGAAACTGACAAATTATACACATAAACTTTCAGCTGTTCTCTAACAACACAGTTAATTTACCATTTATTTGCAATTCCTGGTTCATTTCCTTTTTTCTAAAGTAGCACTTTTGATGTTATAGCTTACGACAAACTAATGATGTGATTATTCAGGTCGTAAGAACCAACAAATAATAAAAATAAGCAAAATTAAAGTATTTTTTGTTCAATCTATCATCCAAAAAAAAGACTTAAATGTAAAGAACTTTACTTTATCTGGCTGTTCTTGTCAAATGTAACTTGACTTTGTCTTTCAGAAAGTACATGTTTGTAAAGCCAGTCACAAACTTGAGGAACAGAAACATTTCAACCACAGGAATGAAAGACAATTAAATATTTCACAATCGGGAACAATTATTAAATCGTGACGTTTTCCCCCCACATCATCGTAAGGCTGAGCAAAATTATATCTCTGTTTGTCTGTTTGCCGTAACCCAGCCGACCCAATATATAACCAGCCGACTCAAACACGAATATCAGTATTTCGTTAAAAAAAAGTCATTCTTTTATTTTTCTTATATTTCACCAAATCACCGACCCGGTATTTCCTAAAGTACACTATTGCTTAATCTTAAAGCGCTAGTTAATCTAACTTTTTCCCAGGTGACAATTATGACGCAAGTGCGTGCTAATTTTCGTTCCCCATGTGCGTCTGTAACAAAACAGACAATGCAAGAAAGAACCTATAATGCTTAGAACCTGTTGACTTCTCTCTGTCGGCGCCACTGGCCTGGCCACCTTACACGTCTCTCTGTATCATGGTGTGGTTGATTTAAATTTGCCTCGCGCATTGCATTCTGGGATTGCAACACGCCCAGTAGCGTCATCACAGCAAAGATGGCGGCGCCCTTGTTCCCCCCGATCGCCTTTGCTACCAAAATAAAGGATAACGACGTACAAAAGTTCGATTGAAATATCTTAAAATCGGGAGATTTAGTCTCCCGATCGGGTTGATAGAGACGTTTTCTGTCATTGACTGTTGAAGCCTGACCCCTGGCGGTCACTCC
This sequence comes from Eucyclogobius newberryi, assembly GCF_026437365.1. Taxonomy (NCBI): domain Eukaryota; kingdom Metazoa; phylum Chordata; class Actinopteri; order Gobiiformes; family Gobiidae; genus Eucyclogobius; species Eucyclogobius newberryi. The sequence goes on along the minus strand of NW_027315835.1, from coordinate 9,587,600 downwards.
GAGTCAAAAAATGACAAAATTTGAATCTTTTTTTTTGGCTTCAAAGTTAAAAAAATAAGAATTTACCGACCGACCCACTGGAAAAATGTTGAGTCGGGTTACAGCAAACAGACAATTTATTTGGGGCAGCCTAACACTAAAATGTGATATCATGACAACACCACTACAAACCCACAATTTTGACACTGCAACATCTCACATTTGGCGCATAGTTTGAAAACTTGTGCGAAGTCATGGGTCAAAGTTCAGCCAAAACTCTACTTTGCTATGTGCAGTATTGCTTTGCACTTTACAGATATTGAAAAGGCAACGTATATTTACTCTTGTAGTGTACTTTTATTGACTTAGCTGCACACCTCTGACGTATCGCACTCTATTGTGGATAGCAAATGTTCCAGCTGAATCATAAGGTGAGGCATTTCCATAATCTGGTGCCCAAAAAATGCTCTAACTTTTTTTAGCAGGAAGTAAGTTAAAAAAAAAAAAAAAAAAGTAGAAAAAACCCAATGAACAACTTATAAAATGACATATCTTTCAATTTCAACAACAGAGACATTTTATTTGTGAAATATAAATGCAGAATCTGAACAAATCGTTTTTCAGTCGTTTATGTAACAAAGAAATGAACAAAGTGTAAAGGTTTGACATATTTACAAATGAACGAAAATGAAGAAATAAATCCTGCATATCTTAAATCAACCCTTTAAAATGATCAAGAGATTTTAATTGATGCTTCTCTGTTTCATTACTCTTCGTTTTGGAGTGGGCCATGTGTCAAATTAATGAATTGTGTTTTGTAATTATTTGTTTAATGGAACTTGATTGGTGCTGTGATAAAGGTGGGATTGCTTCGTGTCATACAAGTGCTGCGCCAGAATAAATTATAACAATAAATTAGACTTTGCGAACTTCTGTTTTGTTTGAAGCTGTCACTTAGTACAGGAAAGATTCAAATACGAATAAAAATGATAAGGAGACGTTGGGCATTAACTAAATCAGATTATAATGATATGTTGATGACAAACCAGTGTATTTTCTACTTTGATCAAGAACAACAACTCATTTATAAGAGATTTGTCAGTATTATTTGGCTAATCCATAACCATTATTTTTTAAGTCAGAATATAATATTAAGAAGAAAATATATAATTGTGAGAAGTTAAGAATTGAAATCAAGTCATTTCAATTAACCTGTTACCATCCACCTATTTTCGCCCTGTGCAAAATGGTTGGACATACCCAAATGGCATTGCTTATTAAAAGAGGATCTTATGTTCCACATGCAAGTGTGATGCATCATTAGAAAGCTTAGGCCTTCTAGTTTCTGCAGATGTGCACATGAACACTGTCAGGGCTTCAGAACTTACACTACAGAGGCCCAAACATAAACAAAACATCCTTTTTTAGTCTCGCCTGAATATTGTTAATTTGTAATGGTCCTAAGCATGACATACTTCATTGTGTGCATATGCTGTTCACTGTACATGATGTTTATCTTGTTGACAACAACTGTGTAAAGTTTCAGATCTCTAGGAACAGGCATTTTGGTGCTGTTGACCTTTTTGTATCAAAAAGTATATTCGGAACAAGTGATCCAAATATGTGCCAACTGTGCCAAACTGTTTTATTACAATTTTAGCTCCTCTATGATCATAAAACATACATTTTGATGTTTTGTAGGCCACTAATAGCAATTATAACTGCTAAAAAAAATATATGTGAAAATGTGTAAATATGAGTTTACCCATGAATTTCCCATATAGAGGTTAAAAAAAAAATATATATATATATATTTTTTTTATTTAATTTTTTTATTGGTATAATAATACATATATCTAACAAAATGCACGTCCAAAAGGCTAATAAAATCAGAAAACGTTATGCGCAAAATCCTGCCGAGAAATCTGTCTCTTTACAGCCTTCCCGGAGCCGTACGCACGAGAATACAGAAGATTCTGTGTCAATAAGGCCTTTGTCCCGCCCCTCTTTCTAAAGCTATTCTCATTGGCTAGAATAATATGTCAATCAAACTCAGCTACGTCATTCACACGCGGCGCTATTTAGATGTAAACAGACTAATCCATGTGCGTCGCAAGCGGCGCATTTTTTTTTGCGGAGGCTGTAGCAAACAAACCCGTGGACAGAAAAAATTGTGGATGGTCTCATTCTGTAGGTAACAGTCTGAAGAAAAGAAGGATATCCAACATTATTTTATAGGTCAAACAGGTCATTTGTTATGGACGGAGAAATGCGCCGGACAAGCGCATTCTCGTCCGGCAAGAAACGAAGAAAAGTTTGTTTACTTGACAATATCTCGAAATCGGAAAACTTCAGGAAAAATACAAGTGGATATTGTTTTTCAATGGTTCCTTACGGACAGACTGAGCACATGGATGTACAGAATTAAAGCCGTTTCGTCCGTCATAAACAGCAAACAGGTAGGACATGCGTTTGTAAAAGTTGAGACTTTCTCACAAACTATTGGCAATTGCTTATTGGGGCATATTATTCAATGTAAATCAATGACATATTCGTTTTGTTGAGAAAATAAGCTTTAAAATGATGTATGGCTTGCTGGTATTGACCACGGAAATAAAAGTGATGATGTAAGAGAATATTTGAGATATAGAAAATGCTCGCCGGCGGACAGGTGGGTGGTAACAGGTTTTAAAGCTAAACTGAAAATAAACGTTTTTTTTTTTTTTTAATTAAATAAAAAAAATAAACAAATTAAATATCAAAAATAACTTTATTATTCGAAAAGTTTGAAATAAAAAACTGGTCTCACATAGAGGTAAACAATAAATAAATAAGTAACCAAATTTTTTCCCAGTTATGGCATTAATTATTGCGAATCATGTTTTATTTTATTTGTTTCTTCTTACAATAATCCTAACACACATTTTCAATAGCATAAATTGACCATACAATTTTAATTAGATGTTAAAAAGCAGCTAACACAAGTAACTACCGTTTGTTTTTGCATATTAAACTAGCTTCCTCATTCCTGCACGCATGAACTTTCTACATTAAGACAATAAGTTGAAAAGAATTGATAGAATTACACAACTTTTCTTTAGTTTTTTTGAGGCAGACACATGACAAAAATGTGTAAGTACCAAATACCAAGCTCATATACCGTGTTTAACGCTTCACCCTGCCCCCGATTCTAAATCATTGTTTGTTGTGAATAAGGCCGGTTACATGAGTCGTCCCTCTCCCAAACCTGTTAAACCAGATGCCGCGCCCGCTGACTTGTTTTGGGGCAGGACACATGACGTTTCCCTTCCAGTCTCTACACTTCACACAACAAGGTAAGAACATTATTACTTTACTCTTAGTTAAAGTTGAAATGTGCCACTTGTTACAACATTCACAGTTTTGATTAAATATACTGACAGGTTTGGTTTCATGTGGAGATAAAGAGCAAACATTCTAACTTTAGAACTTTTTAATTAAGAATGTTATTGTTGACATGCATGTCTAAATTTAGTTTGCACACTGATGATTTTATTTATCGACTGTAAAAAGCCATAATTTGAAAATATTTGTATTATTCTTCATTCCTGCTGTTTCCTCGTACTTTTTTGAGGTTATTATGTTACCTAGAGATTACAGGATCACTCTTATTTACTCCTTGGTTTATAGAGTGAGGTTTGTCCAGGCCCATATAAATAAAAATATGAAAAATATGATTTGTTACTCAATATACAACAGAAACATATGTAGAATGCAGGAAAAGAGTGAGATTGTGAGATTGAATCCATGGGTTTCAGGTTTGTGGTAAATTGGTACCCTTGGCATGGCAATTAATCATTTACAACTAAATATGAATACATTGTGGCATGTGGGGTTTATAGCATTACATTTAAAATTAAACTTCTTCTGCTGGCAACTACCCGTAAAGTGCATAATTTACCACAATGGTTCAAAGTCCTCAAAATGGCGCCTATAACAGAAAACTGAAAGCCATATACATCTAGATTACACATAGCAATGCATTTCTTGATCACATTTTATATAAATTTGCATATGTAATTGGTTAGAATAGTCAATGCTTAATATGTAATACATCCATGATAAGTTTAGTCTGCTTCTCCATAGAAATATGAATTAGTAGTTATGGCGTCCGAGGCTCATGCTATCGATCACTTAGCATCTCGGCTAGTCCGGGACTCCAGAGCTGTATTTTCTCCCATAGCTGTTAGCATTAACACTGAAAAATCATGACTCATCAAGGAGGTGTCAGCTGTTACCAACCCATCAAGTTTGTAGCAACGGGCGAAAGACAATTCCATGTCAATAGAGTTCGCCAATAAAATTTATCTTAACCAATGTGGCACAGAACTACCAGACGACACCTTGACAATTAGATGTATTTTTCTGTTTAAGATTTTCTACTTCTTATCCGTTGTGCTCATAGATAAACTTCTCTTCGCTCTGCTCCTTCCTCAAAAGCTTTCAAACGCTTAGTGGCGTCTGATTAAAACCCCATTGCCGATTGGGAAAGCTTGAAAAGGTGCGCACTCCGAATTGCCATCGTGCCCTCCGCAATGCCACCAATCTAATTTACTGTCAGTGGTAATAAATGGGGAGCCGCTGGATAGGATGTTATTTTACCATCAGGGTTATCACTTAATACGGCGTAATGTCTACGGGGAGCCATCGTACCCGACACTTAAGAGGCAGAGCGCTTCTCGCGGCAGGAGCAATGATCATCAGCCTGGAAGAATAGCACATCTGTCAAATCAATGTGACTTCACTCAATAAAGCCTTCATAAGGGATTTAAGCTTAGTGTTAATGATGCACTCTTACTCATAGGGAGAAAAAATCTATTGTCAATGTTATGGATTGTGTTTACCAAGAGAACGCATTCGTTTGGCCTAATTGTCACGGTTATATACAGTGCGGTAAGTTGATATTTGTTGTATAAGCTCGTCAGGCGCTCGGTGCAGGGAAAGGCGCTTGAAGAATGTAGTCCGGGAGGTTAAAAGCATTCCTTAAAGTACAGAGATTAAAAATAGCATCAACGTTTTGTCTGCCATTTTGGAAAGCACAGATTATGTTTATGTGTGAGCTGTTTCTCTAGAAATATATACATTGGTGCATGAATTGCTTAATTTCTTGACACTGTCGGACGATTCATCAGGAAGTGTCAGCAGATCGTGTCGGGGCCGTTTGAGGAGAGTAATAGCCCTCAGGACAAAATACTGGTTTTCCTGATGTATTCTTTATTTGGATTCTAAACAATAAGATAAGATAAGATAACCTTTATTTGTCCCGCAATGGGGACAACATTCCAACACAGATTAGGTACAAAAAGAAAGGATTAGGCACAGAAGTATGATAATAAAGAATCAGAAAAAAACTCTTACAACTCATTACACAGATTATCAAGCAAATGAATTAAAAACTATTCACAAGAGTGTTTATTTCATTATGCATAACGTTATCGGCCGATGAGGTTTCCCAGGGCTGATGCGTTGTGTGACCACAGATTCTCACATGAATAGCACAGTCCACTTAATCCCTCCCCCTCTTCTTCAAGACCCCTTCGGACACAAGAAGACATTTATATCGGCGATGGCATAAAGCGTCTGAAACTGTCGATCTTTCACACCACGCCCACATCAAAACAGATGTGGAGGTCACTTCCTAGTCCAGGCAAAGCAACTTATATATATTTTTGCATAAATAATCTCTATGAGGTGTGCAGAGCAACCTACTAAAAGTCCTAAGAAATCCTAGTTGAGGAAATAGGTTAAATTCTCATCAATCCGAGATGTGTCAATAAGGCGAGGCAACAATACACCCCAGTGAGGCTATTTTCTTCCTTTACTCCTATCAAAAATAAACTTTACACAATGAAAGTACCCAAGAAAAGTAATTTTTTTTGTATTACAAGTTTCTTTAAAAATACATTCTGATATGCAAATGAGCTATACACATATCGAATCTGCTCAAAATACTCCCAAATTGGCCTATTTTTTCCTTTACTTATACCACGATAAAACTTTACACAATGAAAGTAAAACATTTTGTATTAGAAGTTTCTTTTGAAATGAATTTGAATATGCACATGAGCTCCACACGCATTGAATATGTCCTAATTTGCATAGGCAGAAACACCATGCATGCTATGACAAATACAACCAAAGACACAGTAGATCAACCTCCAGTTGAGATGATGCATTTCACTGATACTGAGCCAGATGAGGAAGTTCCCAATACCCAAGAAACAGTAACAACTGACTTGAGTTTTGCAAGTGAGTTATATGACCAAGTCATGTCCTCTAATATGCCGATGGAGTAACTTTGTTACTGAGGTTTTGGAGAAAATCCAGAGGGCACTCAACAACAAGAAGGAAGCAATGCACATGAGGCCAGCACAGCTTTGGCTGCAGTGCATGGACATGATTGATATTCTGAGAAACTTCATCAAAGCTGAGAGGACAGGAAACTGGAGATTGCACCTTCAGTGTGTTTGTGATATTCTACCTTTCTTTGCTGCTTCTGGACACAGGCTATATGCAAAGTCAGCCTATGTATACCTGCAAATGATGACAGCCCTACTTGAAACACATCCAGATGTCCACTGTTCCAGCTCTGGACTCGCAGTGGCCCGTTGGGATATTTCTTTCAATTACCATAAACTGTAAAGTATAAAGTTATAGCGGTCCCTACCTTCTATATGAAACTATGACATAAAATTCTATATTGTCGTGAACGCAAACAAAAACACCTCAAGGCCAAAACTGTTTTCAAAGTTCGCCAGTGACTGCAGCCACTGATATAGCCTGAACTTTTACCGTTCTTGAGTAATTGTACAGTTTGCACAACTTCCCCACCTCATTTGTTCTGTGTAATATATACACAGCGTGGGCTTATACATAAACATGATTAATGACTAATATACATCAAGAGCACCTAAGTCTCCATAAAAACCTCACATTACAGCAGCCATTACCACAAACAATACAGTATGTGCAGCAGAACTGAGTGGGTGTCGTAACATAATGAGTCAAGTGCAAGAAACAAACAAAAAAAACAACAAACCCGTCTCTTTTTACTCCACAGCAAACGTACATCAAACACGTCCGCCCGTCTTCACACCGGCTCAGCAAAGCATCATGGGTAAAGGCGCGGGAGAGGAGTGGGACAAGAGGCCTTCGGATGAGGAATACCCCGACACGGTTCAGTCTCAGCCCAAGAAATCGAAGGAGAAGGAGGAGAGTAAGAGCGGGGGCTGTCCAAAGTGCTGCCTGAAGACCAGGGACTGTCTGATGAGCGCCGAGTGCGGACGAGCGCTGCAGATCTCCAGCGTGGTCGCCATGTGCGGCATGTGTCTGCGCTTTTTTGTCTGTGAGTGTTCGTCTTCTACCTGCCCGTCAACCAATAATGTGAAAAGCAAAAAGATGTGATTGCGATTATGTTAAATACAGAGCAAAACGGTGAATAAGTCAACTGGACGAAAGTTTGTAAGAGCGTAGACGTTTCGCTCCTCGTCCTTCCGTCCACTGCGAAAATCTCGAGTTGTAGGTCCCGAGAGAATGGCCGCCCGCCTACGAATAGGGGCGGGCATCACAGGGTTGCTCACGATTCGCCGCGATGCACGGCTCGTGATATGATAATAATCAAGATTTTGCGATGCATGCGATGATCGATGTATCGCCTGTGAGATTCTACGATACGTCAACAACATTTTTCTTTGTTGAACCACGACCTGAGCGAAAAAACAAAATACACCCATTTTAATCGTCCAAACGGTCGAGATGTCAAAAGTTTCGCGTAAACAAGTTTCCGTTCTTTAAACGAGCGACAAAATTGTAGCGGAATCACAAATTATACCAAGAACACTGTCACTTTAACCATAATTAATCACTCGCTGCGCTGTTCACTTTCTGCACTACATATGTAAACTCAACTGTGTACATATCAAGCCTATTTTTTTTTAATTCTTATTTTTTTTTAATCTTAGAACTTATTGTTATTTTCATCCCAAATTGTTTCTCTTTTTGACGTATTCATTGATCTTTGTTTCATGTTGCACCGAATCACCGAGACAAGTTCCTATGTTTGTGAATTCTGTTCATTGACAATGGGAATAAACCCTTTCTGATTCTGATGAAGAATGCGATAAATCGATACAGCAGCCCTCGATATCGATACAGCATCACCAAATGTAGCATCACGATATATCAATATTTTGGTTGCAAATCCATCAGTTTCCATCCATTTCCTTACACACATATCTGGGAGACAGAAGGAGCCGTCAAAAGCAGGTGCTCCCAGACTTTATTCACCCCACCGGCTTTCCTTAAGTGATCCCAAAGAGTTCCGAGGCCACTCCAGCGTGTCAAGGGTCTAAGTCGGTTCACCTCTGACGGCTCTATCCCGAGCTCCCCGCCAGCCCGAGCAGGAACCCCCATTACAGCTTTAATATTAGTCATTGAGCAATATTTCAACTAACTTTCAGTAGGAAATCATACTCCTGTCGCTATGTTGGCATTTAAACTCTGATACATCTTTTTGAGTAGTTAGTGTTGTGGAATTCTGAGACCAACGTAATAATATTAATTGTGGTAAAAATGACAAACTTGCAACTGTCAAACTGGCACCTTTTTATCACCTATTCAAGCAAAAATCACATTGTGCTTTAACAACGAATTGGCCATGACGCAAATTCACTTTTTTTCTATTTTGCGCTTGGCATTTCAGTGATTTACATATTTTCTTTTGTTCTCAAATTAAAATAATGCTGTTTGCTGTTAATTATACTTGTCGATGGTAATTGTTTTAATGCTGTTCTTTTTCTTTTTTTCGTACAGAATCTAATCTGGATGGGGTCATCTCATCTTTGCGTGTTGCCATGGTGATCAGGAAGCAGAAACCCAACCTTCACCCTCATTTACGAAAAAGGATTAATCATATGTTGCTTATTTTTCTCAAGACTATTTATTCAATCAAATTATTCAAGCTGCTCTGTACAAAGTGTGAGAAAGACAAACTCAAAGAAGGAATTAGATACAAAAATGTGAGAAGGAATCTTTTCTATTGATTTGTTTGTGGTAATCTTTGACACATTGCTGCCTTCCCGATGAGCAAATGTACATAGTGTTTTTTTTAGTTCTTTAATAAAATGCTTGTATGATAAAGAATTGCTATTATGTGTAACAAATATAACCAAGTGGCGTTTTTATGACCCATTCATGACAGATTTAAAAGAATAAAAACAGGATTCAGCAGCACCGTGTAGCCATTTTGGTGCAAATGAAAAGTGATAATTGGGCCGTCAGTGGGCATTTTGTTGCGATGATGTTAACAGTGATGTACGTTTCTTTTATCGAGTCGTTTTAGATCAGTATTGTAAATTAAAATGTCAACTAAAATAATTAACTCCACGTGTGTCACAGATTAACAAATAACATTTAGAGAAACAATGGGTAAGATGAGATGAGAGTATTTTGAGTTAATTTCATGTCATGTTTTTCTGATAATCACTTGGTTTGATGGGATAGAACCAGTGGTAAATATTTATCATTGTTTTACATTAGTGAAGCGGCAGTTTGTCAAAAAAATACATTAAAATGAGTTGAAGATCAAGGCCCAAAGGGGGCTCCAGTCATCCGCGACCCCTAACGGGAAAAAGCGGTAGAAAATGAATGAATTGATTAATTAATGAAGTTGAAGATGACAAAAAGAAGAGCTGAGTTCTTCAGAGTGGGCCATAAGTTTCCATACATACATACATATACATACATACATAGGATTGGTCTGCGTGGTCCTGTGGAAAGGCCTCCCACATCCCCAGATCCCTCCCCTCTTGATTTCTATCTTTGGGGGCACTTGAAGGCCACGGTGTATCAGGTAAAGATACAAGACATAAATCGTCTCAAGAAAGTATCATTAACGCAAGTGTGCTAATGAACAGTAGAAACACATCATAATTTGTGTTTTCGAAACAGTGGTAATCATGTAGAGCACATTATATCAATAAAAACAGTCATCAATAAGCCACATTCCATCAAAAATGAGACAATTTACATGCAACTGACAGATATTTCTGATAGTTTAAATAATCAGTTAACAAAATAAATGTGTCATCAAGAATTATTACTTGCAAAATCATAACTATTGTGTGATTTATATGGATCTTAACCCTTGTTTACATTATGGTTACTAGGAAGTAAAACTACAAATGTCACACAAATTGAAAATGGGCAACGTTTTTAGTGAAATCCTAAGCATACCTATGATCAGGCCTGTCATATTCACTTTAAATAACTTGAAAATTGACTACGCCTTTACCCCTGAACAAGAGGATTTCCGGTTGGAGTCCAGATCCAGGCACTTCCTTTGCCATCAAACTATTCATGTAAAACTCTTTATTGCCTTGATGTTTGAAGCGTTTGCAATGCAAGTAACCGAACGTTTAATGCAATTCTGTGGAACATTCCAGACAGGGAAGTAACATCTCCATGGAGACGAGCAGGTGGCGTACCCTCCACTAGAATAATGCACCTTTTACAAACCAGTGTCGCTCGTGGTACAATGAGGAAACTAATCAGGAAATCAGCCGCGGCGAATGTGCCATCTGCCAGTTTCGTAACAACACATGGATATAAGATAAAGTGAAGGATTGTGGGACAGCTGGCCAACCTACATTTGAGTTTAACACCAGGTCCGGACTATCTCACTTTCTCCTCTCCGGCTGACAAAGAGAGTGGGCGAGTGACACAAGATCGGAGACAGTGGCACAGAAGGAGTCCATAAACCGCAGAGTCTAGCCTTGGACAAACGCTACAGTAACAGTATTATTCCTTTTAACTGCTAAAAGTGACTAGAATGATTAAAGTACATAATATTATAAAGTTCAAGTACATTTTTTGCTATTTCCCTCTGTAAAAGGTTTATTACAATAACTAAAAATGTGTCTTATCTTGGTGCTAGGTCTCTGCACTGGCTCCCTGTGGCTCAGAGAATAGACTTTAAAGCAGCTCTGCTTGTGTACAAGTCTCTCCATGGCCTAGCACCAAAGTACATCTTAGATATGTTAGTGCCATATGAACCATCTCGGACTCTGAGGACCTCAGGGATTGGCCTCCTGCTGGTGCCCAGAGTCAGGACAAAACATGGGGAATCTGCGTTTCAGTTTTATGCAGCTAAAATCTGGAACAGTCTTCCTGAAGATGTGAGACAGGCTTCTACTCTGACAATGTTCAAATCTAAGCTAAAAACAGTTTTGTTTAGCTGCGCATATGACTGAAAGGATTTTTTCTTTGCACTCTTCTCTTTTGTTTGTGATTTTATTAGTTTAGAAAATCAGTTGGATTGATAATTTTTTATTTAGTTAATTTTATTGTATTTCTGTTTCTGTAATTTCTTTGTGATTTGAATGCATTTTTCCTGCTGTGAAGCACTTTGAATTGCCTTGTGTATGAAATGTGCTCTACAAATAAACTTGCCTTGCCTTGCCTTGCCTAAGAGCTTAATATAATACAAATGTGACTACTGTGGTAAAGAGGGTCAGAGGGGGTCACTCTTGTCCCTATAGTTCCTATAATGTGTTTCAAATACGATGGTATCATGGTGCATCTCTCTTGAAAGGAGCCGAACATACATTTGAATAGAGCGTCAAACGTCGGTCTAAAGTCGGCGTGTGCAATAGGAAACGAAAGCCATTATTTCTGAAGTGCGGTTCTAGATGGAAGTGGACATGACTCACGGAGCAATAATGGAGCAGAGTGTGAATGTTATTTTAGCTCTGCACAGGGAACATGAGGCTCAGAGATACGCATTAAAAGAAATGCTTTATAACCAATGTGAAGTAAACATCTCCTCTTCATTAGGTGTAGGTGTTCAGTGAGGTCAGTGTTGTTTACTTGAGACTGTGCAACTTTAATAGCACAAATTAGGTTTGAAAAGTTTGGGAAACAGAAGTCAGATTAAAATAGATTTAGTAAATAAAAGGCAATTAGACTTGGCAGATCTGTGAAGCAATCGCTTTATTCATTTTATTTATTTGTATTTGTGACACGTGTTATTTGTATTGTATTGGCTTTCAAACATGGTCTTGACTACCTCTTAATCTACTGAAAACAGCGGCGTGATTTATAATGTAAAAAACACACACACATGTAATTAAGGCAATTTGATGACAGATATACTACAGAAAAACGATTCTGGCGATGATTTATGGATTAAAAATACAGCATAGAAGACCTCAGAAGCTCTAATGTCACAAATCTCGGAAATGTAGGCTCAGACAAGGAGCAGAGAAGACAATCTCGTAAAAATTATTCATGAAAAAAGTGTAAATGAAGCGAAATACAACTCTGGGTATTTATTTGATGAAGGAATAATGTTATAACACGGTTAAAAGCTCAAATAAAGGCATTTTGCATAATGTGTCTTTTGACAATCTAGTCAACTTAGTCCTTGTCAGATATACAACCTTCTAAAGACTTTTTGTTATAGTTGTTGAATTTGGAAGATCAAATCAGAATACCATGAAGGGCTCGAACAATCGGGGGTAAAAATTAAAATTTAAACGTGCATCCCTATTTCATCCCTAAGTCCGAAGATGTTCCAGTCAAGCCAAACTTTGTGTGCAGCATTTAAAAATAACTCCAAGGAGAAAACTGAACATTACTCAAATCAACTTCTCACTTCTGGACCCACACAACAGTATAAGGTGTATTTTATCACTCCCGTGGGTAAATTTGTCCTCAGCAATTGACATATTCTGCAGCACCACTGGGGAAATCCAGGCCCATCCGGGGGGACTCATCTCCAGCTGGATTTAGCATGATTTATAGACCAAACATTAGAGAGTTTGTACATTACTCTGTACTTAAGAATACATTTCTAACTTTGCAGACCATCCATTTTCAGAAATATATTATAAATACAAATATAGGTTTCATATACTTGTTGCCACGTAGCAAACATAAAAACTTTCAATTATCCTTTTTTCCCCGGAAATTTAAACCTGGGAATTTTACCTTGGGATGTGTTGAGCTCCATATACAGTACTATTATCCTTGTGCACATGATATTTACTTTTTTCACAGTATTTCTCCTGTTTATCCTGCCGCTGACACCTTTGTCGCCGCCGCCATCGCAACACAAGGGTGACATTTTAAGCCGACAGATTAGGGCCTCATTCCAATTAATTTCACCTTCCATTCCCCCCTGTTAAATACACAATCAAGCAAAGGCAAAATGTCACAGAAACAAACGAGGAAGCGCCATGTGGTTGACAATTACCGCCGCGCGACTCGCAAATGCCAATATGTTAAAGCGGAGCGGTGTGTGAGAAGAATAGGAACCATTGTGTGAGAACTCGCATTGTTAGGAACTTGAAGGAGCATCGCCTGTAGAGGTTTGCTTGTTCCGTCTCTGAACCGCATTGCACAGAAGAGAAAAAGGTTATTTATTGAGCAATTGAGATGTACAATTACATAAAGGGTTGTGTTTTTTATTACACCGAAGAGTTACCGCGCTGAACGCTACAGAGCAGCGAAAGGTCACAGTTAGTGTTCACGCTTTAGGCTGAATTATTGTGCGTATTTGAATTCTGTTAACCTTGTGGATCAAAAATAGCGCCGCAAACAATCGGTTTAACTTGCCGCATGGACGATCCGACATGTCCGAGTTCCGTTGTACGTGTCAGGGTTCCATTCGACATGTCAGGGTTCCATTCGACATTACAGGGTTCCGTTCGACATGTCCGAGTTCTGTTCGACATGTCAGGGTTCCATTCGACATGTCAGGGTTCCGTTCGACATGTCAGGGTTCCATTCGACATGTCAGGGTTCTGGTCAACATGTCAGGGTTCCGTTCGACATGTCAGGGTTCCATTCGACATGTCAGGGTTCTGGTCGACATGTCAGGGTTCCATTCGACATGTCAGGGTTCCATTTGACATGTCAGGGTTCCGTTCGACATGTCAGGGTTCCGTTCGACATGTCAGGGTTCTGTTCGACATGTTAGGGTTCCGTTCGACATGTCCGAGTTCCATTCGACATGTCCGAGTTCCATTCGACATGTCAGGGTTCCGTTCGACATGTCAGGGTTCCGTTCGACATGTCCGAGTTCCATTCGACATGTCCAAGTTCCGTTCGACATGCTAGGGTTCCGTTCGACATGTCAGGGTTCCGTTCGACATGTCAGGGTTCCGTTCGACATGTCAGGGTTCCGTTCGACATGTCAGGGTTCCATTCGACATGTCCGAGTTCCATTCGACATGTCCGAGTTCCGTTCGACAGGTCAGGGTTCCGTTCGACATGTCAGGGTTCCGTTCGACATGTCAGGGTTCCGTTCGACATGTCAGGGTTCCATTTGACATGTCAGGGTTCCGTTCGATATGTCAGGGTTCCGTTCGACATGTCCGAGTTCCATTCGACATGTCCAAGTTCCGTTCGACATGCTAGGGTTTCGTTCGACATGTCAGGGTTCCATTTGACATGTCAGGGTTCCATTCGACATGTCCGAGTTCCGTTCGACATGTCCGAGTTCCGTTCGACATGTCCGGGTTCCGTTCGACATGTCAGGGTTCCGTTTCGACATGTCAGGGTTCCGGTCGACATGTCAGGGTTCCGTTCGACATGTCAGGGTTCCGTTCGACATGTCAGGGTTCCGTTCGACATGTCAGGGTTCCAATCGACATGTCAGGGTTCCGTTCGACATGTCCGAGTTCCATGTCCGAGTTCCATTCGACATGTCAGGGTTCCATTCGACATGTCAGGGTTCCGTTCGACATGTCCGAGTTCCATTTGACATGTTCGAGTTCCATTCGACATGTCAGGGTTCCATTCGACATGTCCGAGTTCCATGTCCGAGTTCCATTCGACATGTCAGGGTTCCATTCGACATGTCAGGGTTCCGTTCGACATGTCAGGGTTCCATTAGACATGTCCGAGTTCCATTCGACATGTCCGAGTTCCATGTCCGAGTTCCATTCGACATGTCAGGGTTCCATTCGACATGTCAGGGTTCCGTTCGACATGTCAGGGTTCCGTTCGACATGTCAGGGTTCCGTTCGACATGTCCGAGTTCCGTTCGACATGTCCGAGTTCCGTTCGACATGTCAGGGTTCCGTTCGACATGTCAGGGTTCCGTTCGACACGTTAGGGTTCCATTTGACATGTCCGAGTTCCATTCGACATGTCCGAGTTCCGTTCGACATGTCAGGGTTCCGTTCGACATGTCCGAGTTCCATTCGACATGTCCAAGTTCCGTTCGACATGCTAGGGTTCCGTTCGACATGTCAGGGTTCCGTTCGACATGTCAGGGTTCCGTTCGACATGTCAGGGTTCCATTCGACATGTCAGGGTTCCGGTCGACATGTCAGGGTTCCGGCCGACATGTCCGCGTTCCATTCGACATGTCAGGGTTCCGTTCGACATATCAGGGTTCCGTTCGACATGTCAGGGTTCCGCTCGACATGTCAGGGTTCCATTCGACATGTCCGAGTTCCATTCGACATGTCAGGGTTCCGTTCGACATGTCCGAGTTCCATGTCCGAGTTCCATTCGACATGTCAGGGTTCCATTCGACATGTTGTTGTTGTTGTTGTTTTATGGCGGTTGGCATCCAATTGTTGCATTACCTAAGTCTGGCGGTAATGCAGTCGTAGTCCGTAAAAGTACTCCTTCCATTGCTTTGGTGTTACAAAGCCCATGAGGTCATGATATGTCTTTGTGACTAGAATAGTTGTTGTTGTTTCAGAGACCAACCGGCTTTATTCCAGGGAGACTCTTCTTCATCTTCCTCTCCTTCTTTGACGTTCGGTGCTTCCACCGTACAGCTTTATTCTTCAGGCTTCATTCTATAGGCTTTAATATGTCCACTGATGTCGCTGCTTGGTAGCCGTGCGTCTACGAGACTGGACGAGGACAGGAGACCACCCCCACCCCCATCTCGTCACTCTGATCACCCTGACTCCCCAAAAGCAGACCCCCATCACTCCGACTCCCATTTAGCGCCTTTAGCCTGTTTTCTATATCTGCCCAATCAAGCTCCTTTGTTCCAAGGAATCTCCCTGCAGCTTTAGCAATGATCCTGATCCTTTCAGTTCTGCTTTGAGCCTGAGCAGCACAGTTTACAACATCCACCATAAAGAGTACAAAATCCTCTCTATCCACAACCAGGGTATTCTCATTAATTCTGGAACCTGCACACTTGGGACCTCCACTCTTGAAACCTTCACACTTCTTGGGAGCCACGCTGGCCTTTCTCATTTCGCCCTGGCTGGGAGCAGCACTGGCTCCTCTCTCTGTATTTACTCTAAACTCGTTACTTGAAACTTTCTTGACTGCATCTGCATAGGATACACCTTGAGAGACCTTTATTTTATGCACCTCTTTTGCAGCTCTTTTGCTAAACCTGCATCCCCCGTAGGCAGAGCTATGTTCTTCCCCACAGTTACAGCACTTCAGTTTTGCTCCCACGTCACACTTCCCATACTCGTGATCTCCTGCACATTTACCACATCTTTGCCTCCCTCTACAGACCGCTGCAATATGCCCAAAGCGCTGGCACTTAAAGCAACGCAGGGGCGGTGGAACATATGGCCTAACGTCATGGCACATGAACCCAATGAACACCTTACTAGGCAGGCACCTCCCTTCAAGTGTTACCATTACCGACAAGCTGTCACATCTTACCCCAGACCGGGTCACCTTCAACCGCCTAGCGTCCACCACCTTAGCTCCAGTCAAATTCTCCTTAACTTCATCCACAGACGTCGCCGTAGGGACACCTACGATAACTCCTCTGACCGTGTTTCTTTCAGCATCAGACACAAGAATGTCCTTTCCACCCAGACGTGTAGTTCCAATCGCCTTCCGTTGCTGAGCCGCGTCCTTGCACACGACCAGCAGCGAGCCATCTCTAAGGACACTCGCACTCTTGATCACTCCCACAGCTACAGTTAGGCTCTTTGACAATGCCACTGAATTCCACTCCTTAAAGGATGCACTATCCTGTGCAAGCTTTATGATCACCTTACAGTCTCTGCTCTCACTCCGGATATCAATAGCTTCAGCCTCATCCTGCTGCTCATTCCCAGAACCCTCGGACGAGCTAAGGGACTTTTTACGTTTCCGGGCACGTGCAGCCAGAAAAGGCTGCTCCTCCACGCCGTCCAGAACGTCTTCGACCACCGATCCACTCTCCTCCGCCATCTCCCGTCTCTCCAGACCGGAGACTAGCTCTTCTTCTTCTTCTTCTTCTTCTTCTTTGGTGTTCCATTCAACATGTCAGGGTTCCGTTCAACATGTCAGGGTTCCGTTTGACATGTCAGGGTTCCATTCGACATGTCAGGGTTCCGTTCGACATGTCAGGGTTCCATTCGACATGCCAGGGTTCCATTCCACATGCCAGGGTTCCATTCGACATGTCAGGGTTCCATTCCACATGCCAGGGTTCCATTTGACATGTCAGGGTTCCATTCCACATGCCAGGGTTCCATTCGGAGGATCGTACAAGTTAAGGAATCGTGGCCGAGAGCAGCCAGTGGAAACCCGGGAATCAAACGTGGAACCTCTTTGCTGCACGGTGAACAGTTCCTATCCCTGTGCCACTAAACTACATTGTTCTGACAAATAATCCTCAATCCAAAATGGCAGCTTCCATCAGTGCAACGGCAACAAAAATGGCCCAAACAAAAGCTATTTTTTTGTCCATTTTTGAAAGGCTGAACATTTGTGATTATTATTTGCTTTTTAAAATGACGAATTATGAATTATGACAGTTTGATCAAATGAGAAAGGTATCAGCCTCTCCATTTCTGCTCTCTTTTCCTCTCTTCACTTTCTCTCATTATGTCTCTCATTCCCTCTCTATCTCTCTCCATCTTCTCCCTCTCTTTATCATTCTATCTGTTTCTCTCTCCATCTCTTTACTCTCCCTTTCTCTGCCTATCTCCAGCTCTCCTCTCTCTCTTTCCTCTCCTCTACCTCCCCTCATTTTTCTTCACTCCCTCCTCTCTTCTATCTGCTCTCTCTCCTCCTCTCTTACCCGCCCTCTGTCTCTCTCCCTCTCTGCTCTCTTTATCACTCTATCTTGTTTCTCTCTATCCCTTTGCTCTCTTCTCCTCTCGGCCTCACTTCGTCTCTCTTCTTGCTCTGCCTATCTCCATCTCCCCTCTCTTTCTTTCCTCTCTTCTCTCCGCTATTTTTATCTTCACTCTATCTGCTCTCCCTCTCCTGCTCTTTTTTGACCTCTTTCTCTCTCTTCCCTTCTCGCTCTCTACCTTTCTCTCGCTCTTTCCTCTCATTTCTCCCCTCTTTTTCTCTTCACTCCTTCCTGCTCTCCCCCTCTCTTATCCCCCCTCTGTCTCTCTCCCTCTCTTCTCTCTTTATCACTCTATCTTGTTTCTCTCTATCTCTTTGCCCTCTTCTCCTCTCGTCCTCACTCTGTCTCTCTCCTTGCTCTGCCTATCTCTATCTCTCCTCTCTCTTTCCTCTCCTCTCTTCGCTCTTTTTCTCTTCACTCCCCCTCCGCTTATATCTGCTCTCTCTCCTGCTTTTATTCTATCTCTTTCTCTCTCCTCCTCTTTCTGCTTGCTCCCCTTCTCACTCTCTTCCTTGCTCTCGCTCTTTCCTCTCATTTCTCCCCTCTTTTTCTCTTCACTCCTTCCTCTCTTCTATCTGCTCTCTCTCCCCCTCTCTTCTATCTGCTTTCTTATCCCCCTCTGTCTCTCTCCCTCTCTGCTCTCTTTATCACTCTATCTTGTTTCTCTCTATCTCTTGCCCTCTTCTCCTCACTCTGTCTCTCTCCTAGCTCTGCCTATCTCCATCTCTCCTCTCTCCCTTTCCTCTCCTCTCTTCGCTCTTTTTCTCTTCACTCTCCACTTATATCTGCTCTCCCTCTCCTGCTCTTATTCTATCTCTTTCTCTCTCCTCCTCTTTCTGCTCTCTCCCCTTCTCCCTCTCTACCTTTCTCTCGCTCTTTCCTCTCATTTCTCCCCTCTTTTTCTCTTCACTCCTTCCTGCTCTCTCTCCCCCTCTCTTATCCCCCCTCTGTCTCTCTCCCTCTCTGCTCCCTTTATCACTCTATCTTGTTTCTCTCTATCTCTTTGCCCTCTTCTCCTCTCGGCCTCACTCTGTCTCTCTCCTTGCTCTGCCTATCTCCATCTCTCCTCTCTCTCTTTCCTCTCATTTCTCCCCTCTTTTTCTCTTCACTCCTTCCCCTCCTCTTTCTTCTCTCTCCCCTTCTCCCTCTCTTCCTTTCTCTCCCTCTCTCCGCCTTATCGCTTCTCCACCTCCTTCTCCTTCCCCGTTGTCACTCTCTTTCTCCCCCGCTCTCTTGCTCCAGGTCAAATGGCCTTTGAGCAGCGCTGGAAGGTCACTGCCCCATATGTACTGACCACCCACTCTGCCAGCTCACTAAGCGCAGACACCAAGCTGGAACTGGCTGTTGGAGCAGAGAAGGCCAAGAGCTTATTTTTAGATGCGTTTGAACAAATGGATGATGTTACTTGATGCTTAATTTAATTGTTGCTTAAGTTAATAGTTTGCTAGAAGTGGTTGCAATGGTAATTTATGCACAGAATTACTTTCAACAACGAACAATGTTTTAATAGTTTGTTAGTCGCAGAAGAATCATTTCAAGTTTAATTTTAACTGCGGAAGGAGCTGAGTCGAAAGACAAAGCTGTCGATTTACCGGTCAATCTACCGTCCTGCCCTCACCTGTGGTCATGAGCTTTGGGTAATGACCGAAAGGACAAGATCGTGGATACAAGCGGTCGAAATGAGTTTCCTCCGTCGGGTGGCTGGGGACTCCCTTAGAGATAGGGTGAGGAGCTCGGCCACACGGGGGGAGCTCGGAGTAGAGCCGCTGCCTGGGAACGCCTCGGGATCCCCCCGAAGGAGTTGGAAGAAGTGTCTGGGAGAGGGAAGTGTGGAAGTCCCTGCTTAGACTGCTGCTCCCACGACCTGGCCCCGGATAAGCAGAAGAATATGGATGGATGGATTTTTTTTGGACCAGATGCATATTCAAGAGTAATACATTCCAATTCCCTAATCTTTTTCACCCAAAAGCTTTTCCTTTAGTAATATCAAAAACTAAAGTGCCAATGCTTTTTTAGAAAGTTCCTAAATCAATGCATTCTCTAAAAATTGTGAATTCATTTAATTAAGCTTTAGACTTTTTTTGGGATTGGCTCCACAAGGGTTACTTACATGCCATATTATTCTCGTGGCATGAGTCAACTGACAACAATTGTGCTGGTGTGTTTAAATAATGGCTTCAAATACTATTTTTAGTGACTGACAATACGTCCAATTTGGTTTCATGTAAAAAGGCCCAATAATTAGAGCAATCTGACTCCTAAACCAGGTCGAAACGTCCGCATTTCAACAGCTAAAGGCAAATTATACCATAGAATCCTGCCCTCCAGCTCAATGTTAAACACCTGAGAGCGTTATAACGTCACATGAAAGAATTCTACTGTCCCAGAATCCCTTCAATATTCATTTACCACCTGACGAGTTTGTGTGCGTGTCCCTGTTGCCGGCGCCATCGACACAAAACGCTATTGGCCCTTTTCCCTGATTTTCACGCTCCCACGATGGCTCGCATTAACATCTGCTTTCACAGTCCCGGATCGCAAATTACACCAAAAAAAAAAAGTAACTGATGATTTTTGCAAGCAAACAGAGGAACTTCTTCACCGTTTGTCATTTTACCCTGGAACTTTAGTACTTTCTTCTCTCACAATATCTTCGCCCGCCGCCATGAAGATGAAGGCATAAAACTGCGCAGTCGTGTCTGCGTGGGCAGCACCTGTTTGGCGGTATACGTTTCAGATGGGAGAGAGGGAAAAAGAATGGCAAAGATGAGATTTGCGATCTCATCTGTGCGCCCGCAGCCGTCTCTCCCGAGCGGCGTTTTAGAGTCGTCAATCATCTCCGTGGAGACGTCTTCAAATTCAGATGGCTAGAGGAGCGAGGAGGAATTTCAAACATGGCCAACACGCGCGCCTAGGTAGATTGTGGACTGAGGAGGATCGTCTCACGTCCGGGATGATGAGAGAGCCAAGGTATGACGGCAGAACACCCCAGTCCCAAGATTGAGCAGTGAAAAGTGAAACGTTTGAAAGCGTTTGTCCTTGTGGTCACTTGTGGCATATGAATTTCAAGACAGGGATTGGTGTGTGCCACTGCAAAAAACATTTGAAATCAGGCTAGGCAAAATAATATGTCTGTTTGCCGTAACCCGACCGACCCGCTATGAAACTAGCCGACTGTAAAAATAATATCAGCATTTTGTTGAAAAAACGTCAAAAACTTTTATTTTTCAATTATTTCGCCGACTCACCGACCGATCTTTCCTGAACCACCGTGTTGAATATTTTTATCACGCTGGTAAACCTGTCTTTCACCTCAAAGGACTGATAACACACTGCGCACATGCGTCTAAAATGAAACAGACCGCGGGTAGGAGTCGTCATATTGACTTTTACAAGTTGGTTTGCCCTTGTCGGCGCCACTGACATGTCCATAGTAATGTCACCCTCTGTCAGGTTGTGAAATTTGACTTACGCAAATGCATTCTGGGATTGAAACACCTCCAGCAGCGTCATCACAACAAACAAGGCGTCGCCCGTGTTCCCCCCGCTCGCCTTTGCTACCAACATAAAGGATAGCGGCGTACAAAAGGTCGATTGAAATATCTTAAAATCGTGAGATTTAGTCTCCCAATCGGGTTGATAGAGACGTTTTCCGTCATTGACTGTTGAAGCCTGACCCCTGGTGGTCACTCCGACTCAAAAAATGACAAAATTTTGATCTTTTTTTTGCCTTCAAATTAAAAAAAATAAGAATTTGCCTACCGACCGACCCACTTAAAAAATGTGGACTCGGGTTACAGCAAACAGACAATTTATTTGGGGTAGCCTCACCATTTTCTTTTTCAGTTTAAATAACATACATACCGTAGATCACATAACACAGAACAGGACACAGAGATATGCAAACGTTTATCATCATAAAGTCTACTGTAAATGTCCCAATTGGTCCAAAGTGTGCGAAATTTAGTAATTTTCTCAATTTTTCAATGTCAATCATTATGTCGGTCCAGTTCTTGATTGTCGTTTGAGTTTGTGTCATTCATTAACTTGTAATGGCCTTTTTCCCTGCTGCCAGAAGTATGTTTCAAAGGTATCCATTCAAGTGTCCATGGCATCCATAGTTCTGAAGTCCAGCGGGATGCGAGTGCCAAAGCTGATTTGTAGTAGTTCTCCATTGATTTCAATCCAATATTTCTGAGCAATAGCAACACAAACATATGGTAATGTGAGCCACTTGGCAACCACCAACCTTTCAAGTCACTATTTTGTTTGTATAATTCATCAATGCTTTATATGAAGATAAATTTAGTTACATGTTAGATTTTACAAAACATTTTGCCTAAAACTTTTACAAATACATGAGAATCTGTCATATAAGATAAGCCTTTATTTGTCCCACAATGGGGAAAATCCAGTGTTGCAACACAAAGTAGGTATAGAAGTATAATAATTTAAAAAATATCATTTATATGCACTTAAAGTCGGGAGAAGGACCACACCTCACCCATGCTCTTACTGTTCCTGCTTTATTTACTTCATCCGCTCCATTCCTCACCCGTCTTCTACTTCTCATCCCTTCAATCAGAAGAATTGACACTGTATTCTCAAGTTGTGGTCCTTGATGGGGCTTAGTTGCCCTTCAGAGGTAACTAAAGCCATCTGACAGTTCACACGACACCGTGATTGGTCACTCACTCAGAGCATGACAGAGGCTGACCAGTTGGACTATTGAGTATACTGATTAAAAAAAATATTTAAAAAGACTGCAAGAAGAGCTGGTCGTAAATGATCAAATATAAAGAATATAGTGATATTTTGGCACTTAAATTTGCAGTCCATTCTCATTAGATGCAAAATGTTCTGCAGCAAAAGACAGAAAAACCTCTCATACAAATTCACTAACTGTATTTACTGTCTTTATGCATCAACAATACTAGACATACAAATCCTGTCTAGCTTTACTTTGCTTGTTGACTTGCAAGGACTCATCCTGACAATGGAAATTAAGTTTTGGTTATCAGCCAAAGAAATATTTTAAATTCTTTACAGTTGTTTTGTTTCTTTCAATGCCAAACACAGCCTCTGTTAATTCTCGTCTGGTGAAAACTGAAGGGAGCCGACCGAGGCTAATCTCACAGAAAGCTAGTGATACACTGTGTATTTCTTATGTCTCCCACTGACCCTGAAACTGTGATCCCGTTTCGGGGAGAGCCTTGGATTACATCCGATTTATTTGGTTTGGTTTGTTGGCTTTGAGCGGAGACGGAAAGGCAAGAATATTGTTCTTAGTAGAAATCACACAAGGTCAAACTGCACACCTACCTGCAGAGCCACAGCGCTAACGGTGATGCGCTCCTTTTGTACTGTATGGATTTTTTTTTGCTGTTTTGAATCCAACATCTTACATAATGAGAACAGCTCACGGCCACAGAAGAAAATTAACTCTCAAACATAGGATAGAGCAAGTTTCCAAAGAAAGATTGCACCAGACTTTGAACCATGAGAGAAGAAACTATACCAGGATGAACTGTGAGCCCCTCCCACCTAGAAACAATGAATACAATTGTAAGAAATATAAATGATACATGCAAAGTGAAAAATTGAAATAAAAATATGAAATAGGCAAGGCAAGTTTATTTGTAGAGCACATTTCATACACAAGGCAATTCAAAGTGCTTCACACAGCAGGAAAAATGCATTAAAATCGCAAAGAAATGACAGAAACAGAAATACAATAAAATTAACTAAATTAAAAATAAAAATAAAAAACCCTAGCCAAATCCAAATTGATCTGACCACATTGGCAGGCATTCCAGACACTCCTTCCCATAATTTATTTGACATTGCAGCACGACAGGCGTCTCCGGGATGGACACATCACTTTTAGATTGATTAGTTCCCATATCTGCTCGCTTTCTGCAAACTGCACACGTCTGTGCTGAGCGTATGTTTCTTTTACAACGACTCTTTCGTCGCCGCCTCCACCTTTGTATCTTTACCGACGGACCTAGTCTGTATATACAATATACAGCAGAGAAAGGGTATTACACACCAATGTCAAACACTGAGACACAACCCACTGGAGGAGTCACAGGCAGTTGTGTCCACACGGTTCTCATCCAGCAGTTGTTTCCACGTGGTTCTCGTCCAGCAGTTGTTTCCACACGGTTCTCGTCCAGCAGTTGTGTCCACGCGGTTCTCGTCCAGCAGTTGTGTCCACGCGGTCCAGCAGTTGTGTCCACGCTGTTCTCGTCCAGCAGTTGTGTCCACGCTGTTCTCGTCCAGCAGTTGTGTCCACGCGGTTCTCGTCCAGCAGTTGTGTCCACGCGGTTCTCGTCCAGCAGTTGTGTCCACGCTGTTCTCGTCCAGCAGTTGTGTCCACGCGGTTCTCGTCCAGCAGTTGTGTCCACGCGGTTCTCGTCCAGCAGTTGTGTCCACGCGGTTCTCGTCCAGCAGTTGTGTCCACGCGGTTCTCGTCCAGCAGTTGTGTCCACGCGGTTCTCGTCCAGCAGTTGTGTCCACGCTGTTCTCGTCCAGCAGTTGTGTCCACGCGGTTCTCGTCCAGCAGTTGTGTCCACGCGGTTCTCGTCCAGCAGTTGTGTCCACGCTGTTCTCGTCCAGCAGTTGTGTCCACGCTGTTCTCGTCCAGCAGTTGTGTCCACGCGGTTCTCGTCCAGCAGTTGTATCCACGCGGTTCTCGTCCAGCAGTTGTGTCCACGCGGTCCAGCAGTTGTGTCCACGCGGTTCTCGTCCAGCAGTTGTATCCACGCGGTTCTCGTCCAGCAGTTGTGTCCACGCGGTCCAGCAGTTGTGTCCACGTGGTTCTCGTCCAGCAGTTGTTTCCACGTGGTTCTCATCCAACGACGTTTCTGATTGGATGAACTCGTCTGTTGCTTGAGCACTCGTGGACTGGTGCAATCAGGTGCAAGATTCACCGCTTTAATTTACTCCGCTGCGCTAACAAAGTCGCCCATTAGCACATGATGTGAATTTGAAGCATAATTACCATTTCTAAGCCGGTAGTTGTGGGAATTCATCTACCACGACCTGCGGGCATCTTTAACCCCCTTTTTTACGACGAATGAAAGTGCCTCACAATTACCACACCGCTGTAATAAATGCTCAAAGTCTATCCAAAAGTTAAATCCTTTTTATTCTTCCCAAATCAAAAAACAACGAGCGGCGCAATGTGTAAGGATAGGCAGATATGAATATTTTAACAGTTGTCAGAGCAAGAAATGTTCTGGAACCTGTTAAAACGTGAGATAATGAAGTAATGAAGTGCAAGAAAATGTGACCTGAATTAAACGCTTTTAATTAAGAACACGTGATGTTTAAGTTGTTAAAATATGAACTGTTTTACATGGGGTGTATAGTTCTGCCTGTGGTGAAGACACATCCCAATTAAAAATGCTTCTTAAAAACTCATTATTCCGCCTGCACCTGTCGCTTGATCAATATTAACCTCTCGGGAGCAAGAACACCCGTAAGAGGTGCAGTTTTTTGGCGATGCTCCGCCCCGTTTTCGAGCAATCACGATTTGGCCCACATTAAAAGGTACGGTACCAACGTTGGCGCTTTTAAACTGGTAAATTGTGTTTTCTTCCCTTAGTGTGTGTTGTAAAAGCAGGACTTTATGACAAAATCAAACCGCTATGAGAAGTCAGCATCAAATAATAAAGTATTGTATTGATCGCAAACCCTGAAGAAAGAACTGGAAGCTTTGCGAGGATTTACTGAACATTTGCAGTCCACCCCTGCCTCGCTTTGGCGTCTGAAAAATGGTGTTCTAAAGCCGTGAACGCGGCTGAAAATTCATGAATTGTAGTATCTTAGTGAGAGCCAGGAACTAGTTGGATGTACTTTGTCTTGTTGAAAATGAGTTTGAAAATCATCATTATTTGCTTATTAGGAATACTTAAAAACTGTTGGAGAAAAGTAAATTCTCCAAGATAAATTAGATTACTAGTTTGAACACTGCAATGTAAACACTTAATAGAATATTTGGGTGGGAAAAAAATCACTTAATTTGATTTGACTAATACAAGTTATCAAGAGCGTTTCAGCGAGGGAGTTTTGAGTTTCTTTTGTAAAACTAGTTCTTGCCTCTTTATCGCCTTCTTTATTAGATTTTTTATTTTTTTTTCAACTCAAACCTTTTTACTTTTAATTGAATAAACTTTTCAATTTTAGACAATAAAGTGTGACCTGTTGAGTGGTCCACAACTTACAAAAACCTGTTGAAAGGTCATCACTTCGTTAAATGCACTATAATTAATATATTGACTAACGTTTCACAGTGAATTCTTCTACCATATCGCAAACATTTTAACACATATAATGTCAATTTCATGAACTACTTTAGATCAAACAATATTACAGGTCAGTTGATATTCAGTTACACGTTTCAGGATACATTTAGCATCATTTTTATTCTCAGCAATCATCACAATCAGTCCTGTTTATTGAATATTTCCCAATGTTCTTTTAGTTCCAATCCCCCATTTGCCAGTCCATTTATCCTCGCATAAATGCCAACTGCTCAGCCCATATTTTTGTCTTTTTTTTTAACCAAACATTTTAAAATTCTGAGGTTAAAATGATAGCAGTTATGGACTTGATTTTTTTTCTATTTTCGTGGCTGGTTTGACGGTTGCAGAGATGTAATTTTGTTCTTTTCTGGTAAAACTAACACACCGGATCAAATGTGTGTTTTGTGGGGGTCTTTTCCCTGGTCGAGGGGCTGACGCGACAGGGGAGCAGGCGTAAAGACATCTGCGGATATTGCTTTCTCGCATCTCCATTTGTCATTGTGTGTTATATGCAGCCTATGGGTTTGTATACGCAGACATTATGTAACTACAGAGGCATCATAGGCTGATGTCGGAGTGGGTTTGACGTACACGCATTACTGTTCACTAAAGTCTCATCTAGTTTTATCAAAGTTGTTTTATCAATTTATCATCAAAAACAGAGCGTTTAGCATTTAAGACAGTTACGATGCCATCTTTGTTACTGCAGTTGGACTTTTTTGAACAAATACTGTATTTTCCGGATTATTAGTCGCTCCGGAGTCACCAAAAACTGCAAATAGAGAAAGAAAAAACATATATAAGTCGCACTGGAGTATAAGTCTCATTTTTTGGGAACATTTATTTGATAAAATCCAAGACCAAGATCAGACATTTCATCTTGAAAAGCAATTTAAAATAATAACAGATGAGAGACCATGGTGAATAGGTGTACGTATGCTAACGCTAACACCTTCAGCTACATGATGCACAGACAGAACTGTGGTAAGTGTCTGGTATGTTAACGTAACATATGAACAGTTATTCAGATAACTATAGCATAAAGAACATGCTAACAAGTTTACCAAAGCATCAGTTTTACCCCAAATCACTAAATCCATTGAATTCTTCTTCCTCTGTGTCACTTCTAAACAACTCCACAAACTCCGGAGGTAGAGGAAGTGCAGATTCTTCTTCTGCGTCGCTTAGAGCCTAGAGCGCCCTCTTGTGGTTGTCAGAGTGAAAAAAAATCAACATGTGAAATGCAGTTGCCTGTGTGAAAATAACGAATGATATCACATATAAGTTGCTCCGGAGTATCAATCGCACCCCGGTCAAAACTATGTAAAAAGGTGCAATTTATAATCCAGAAAATACGGTACACATTAACACAAGTTGTATTATTGTGACATTTTTAAACACATTTCAATGAATTTTAACTATTCAATACAACATCAACACCTGAAATGTAGAAAAATACCATAACTTCTAATAAACTAATTGATTGGCTCTGCGGAGACGTACCCACAGTGCACCTCTTCATTGCTCACCAGATGAAATCAATGGCTGCTTTTTTCTTCGCAGGCGAACGCACTCAGAGCAGAAGATGATATATTGTATTTGCTGGAGGATTGCACATTTTGAACAAATCTGCACACAAGTAAATTGGGTTTTATATAGGCTGAGAAACTCATTTAGAGAAAGAATTTCTGAAGTTTGTTAAAATTGGAAAGAAAAGCTTTCCTGGGTGTTGCTACAGGGGTGAAAGGAATTGTATATACTGTTCAAACTTTTTCAATGACACTGCAAAATATAAACAGTTTATAACCGCTGAAAATGTTGTGACACTTTCCCCTACAGTAGACAAAGCATTCTGTTATTAAAATTGACTTGGCCATAACTACCTTTTCAAGCAACTAACTTCCAATAAAATAGTGGGGAAAAACACTTCATAAAGTTCACAATTAATGAATCTTCTTCTTAAACTAATGTGTACACGTGACCATGGTGTATTCTTGAGTAAAACTTTATGTGTTGAAATAATGCCTCTGGAACCCTCTCAGTTGTAGTTACAAAAACCACCACCAGATGGCAACAGGCCTGCATCTGCTTACGCGCTTAAACTAAGTTGTTTGAGCTAAAAACACTTCCCTACACTGGTTGACGCAATTTGAGAACTGAAATGATCAAATACCGTTTTGTGAAGATCTTTTAAATGAATTATAAAAAGACAAGGAAGTATGGAAAGAGATGCAGGCCGGAGTAAACATGAAAGATTACTGAAACATGCGCAACAAAAAAGAAGAGAAAAAAGAGAAAGAACACAAAACAGAAGGTCCAACAAAGACTATTTTTGGTATAATGGGCAGAAGGGCTAACCACTCTGCCAGCATTACAATAAGACAACCGTAAAAAGAAATTTAAAGGAATTTAATTATCCGTATCAACATACTGCATGTTTCAATGCCATGGCACTGGTTTATCTTACTTTATTCTTTCTCTCCGACACAATGGGCCTTGAATCAACTCACCAGTTGTTATCATCTTGCTTTATTCCCAATTGTGCCATTACTTAAACCCATTCGGCGCACACGGCTCACTTTACCTCCCAGTGCTATTACATGCCTTCATCTCCATTTCTCTGTCATTTGTGTGTCTCTCTGGTCGTCTGGCGCTCCCCGGACACTCTGCATGTTAATAATGTTTGTGTGATTGGGTTCAGCGCTGTCAGCCAGATTCCTCCTCCCTCCTGCAGCGTTATTGGACGCCGGCCCGTTTTGGGAGGGGCTTTGGAGTGTGACCTTCTCGTTGCTGTGCGTTATACAGCGGAGCCCGGCGGAGGCGGACCCTCTGTTCCACCGGGGGCTCGCTGTTGTCGACAGATGCCGCTTTCGCACTCACTCTCCCAAAACCAGCCTGCGTCCAATAAGCCTCCGCTGTCGGACCGGTACGGGGCGCTGTTCTGCTCGGCAATGTTTGTTCATGTGTCGCGATGGAGTTATACTAATAGAAATCATTTAAACTGTGCATTTTAATTAAGTATATGTGTAAAAGCTTTTGTTCTGTCCCACTTTGTGTCATGTCAGGTCCACAACACGCACAGTGCGAGTCCGTTTCATATTTGAATTTTTGTGGGTGTTTGTTTGTTTTATGTTTGTTTTTGTTGTTTTATGGGTTAAAAAAAAAATGTTTTTAACCCACACAAAAGGGTTGAATGCATAAATAACATTTGTGTGAGTCTGATGAAAGTGACACAACACTTCCCCATCACATTATTTGATCGATACAACCACTCGAGTACACATATTGGACATGTTTTCCTCATGTTGTCTCATTATGCTCTAATCCTACCCCGCGCAGACCGTACGAACACACGCCAACACCGTTATTACACTTTAGCCTCACTCACTCCTTCACCAGTCGAGTTTATTGACACGTGTCGTACCTGTCGGGCATTCTCATGTGTAATCCTTCACAGTTCCTTCATTCTGTTCCATCCAAGTGTCAATACATGCTTTGCGGCCCGGTTGTTTTAGATCAGGCATGTCCAAACTACGGCCTGGGGGCCAAATGCGGCACTCAGACCAATTTTATTGGCCCTGTGGCTTCCTGCTGTTGGTCCAACAAAAAGGAGCTCTTTCTGCAGTATACCAACCTAATATTAATGTTCCAAGTCTTTTTAAAGGTGTTGAGGCGCATCAAATCATGTCAAATGCAAAATTTCGAGTGATTCACTGTCATTGGATAAATTCAACATTGGGTTTTAATGGCTCTCTGCTCCGTATAAGCACAAAATCTGATTGAATACTTTCATTTCTGTGATCACATAACATTTACCCTTCAAACTAAGTTATCTTTGAAAACATATTGGATGTTAAAAAACAATATTATGTAAAGTTATGTAAAATAATAAAGTTGTTAACATTTTATTGCTAAATGAAACAGAACACCTCCGGGCATGGCAAGATGTGAGACTGCGTGGGGAATTTCCGTTTCATCTCATCGTTCCAAATACTTTAATTGAGCAGTTCCCAAAATGTTCACACTAAGTACCTGCTTCCAAGTAAATTAAGTCTGTAATCCAGGTCTAAACCGAACCTGCACTTTTTGTAACAACAGTCCAAAACATAGACTAAACCAAAGAGAGGCCAAAATGTGGATTAATTTACTGCAAAGGAATCGTCCAGAAAGATCTCCCATATCAAAGGCATCTTAACCACTGCTTTTTCAATTAAAAAATCACGTTTGACCACAATGTTATGACTTTCCACGTTACATTTCTGATCTGTAAAAAAAGACTCAGGAATTAGCACATCAGAGAGCTTTTAGAGAAGAGGAAGAAGGCGATTTGTGCTCAGAGTGGTGAGAAGTCTGTGGAAGTTTATAATTTTGCCTTAAAAAAGAGCATCATTATCTAAGTAGGACTTTCCTGTCTGGTCAAAAAAACACAAAACAACCCAAATCAACCCAAAAAGACACTTCCAAATCTGAAACTTCCTGTTTGCATCAATGAAAATGAATCCAGTAGCATATTTGAGCTCATTTTAGCCAAGTAATGTTCAGTGTATAGGTAACTGACAACACTTCTTTACCAATCTGATAAATATTTAGTTACTACAAGAGCCAATCTTTTTAACACAATGCAGCCAGGCCGTGTCAGTGTAAATATAAATTGTCTTTCCAAGTTTGCACAACACCCTCTCTGAACGATCCTTCTGTTTCTCCAAAGCGCCGGCGTTTTCGCTCTCTCCGACCCAAACTGGAATGATCCGCGCGCCTCACACATAATGATGGAGTAATCTCGTTCCGGCGCACTTACGTTTCATCCGAGACCCGAGCTCACATGATACAATTAGATTTTACAGCAAAACAATAAAGCAGCACTCCGATGTAGCTCCGTAACAGCCGCGTTGAAAAAATAAAACCTTTCAAGGCGTTTTTGGCTCGTTTTCAGACCTCGTTTTCAGCTCGGTGCCCTTCAGGATTAATCTGGCGGGGATGAACAAAAATACAGAAAACAGACTGGCTGCCGGCACACAAGGTATCTTTACAAGCTCATACAAATTAAATTATTAACCGTTTTTGAGACGCAATGATAAAATAAATCCCACATAGCAAAGTTATACTGATTTCTTTCTTTTTATTCAGACAACGGCATTTACTTTCTGTACCATTTACATAATTCATTCACTAACAATTGTGTATGTTTCATTATAGAGCAATGAAACTTTAACTAAATCAATAACATTTCTACAGATTTAAGATAGACCTTGGCTTCGGGTGAAAGTGAAGAAAATGTAGGATTCCGTTCAAGATTTATTAAGATATAGCAGTTAATTCAGGCTGCGAAATAGACGGGGGCCCGGAGCCCGCAAGCAGTTGAATCTCCGGCGGGCCCGCGGTTTGAAATAGGAGGGGGGCCGCCGTGCCCCTCCTCGAAAAAAATCAAGATTTAACTAGTAATTTGGCCATATTCGGGGCATTTTCATAGCTTAAGTTTCGTTTTGACAGACATGCCCACTTCGCACGTCTTCTCGCTTGTCATTGGCCGAGCAGACCGCTCGGCCAATGAGAAGATATTACATCACGGAGACCCCGTGATGTAATATCAATGAAAGCGGGCATCTGATTGGCCGCTGCGTTTGTGTTGCGTTCAAGTGTCCTCAGAAATGCCCGGTCAAATTTTCGGGCCAATGTATATATGAATGAATATATGGAATCACGTCCTACAAAATAAACTACTAACATATTATGTTAGCAGTTTATTTTGTAGGACGTGATTTCATATATTCCACAAGATCTCCATTTATTTTGTATATAAGAAACATTATTATATTGAATTTAACAGTTTTAAAGATCATGATCTCTGGTTTATATGATTCAGTATTTGTGCTCTTCATATCAAATAACAGATATAAGTACTTTAAATTGTTTTACATGCTAATAACCAGGTTTAAAACAACACATTTACGCCGCAATGCCGCGCGCGCTTGTGGACCCCTGAAATTGCTTGGGGGCCCCTAACTTTGAAAATCTATTTCTCAGCCTGTAATTGTGTGCAAATTGAAGCAAATTGAACGTTAGGCTGCCCCAAATAAATTGTCTGTTTGCTGTAACCCGACCCAAAATTTTTCAAGTGGGTCGGTCGGTAGGTAAATTCTTATTTTCTTTACTTTGAGATCCAAATTTTGCTATTTTTTGACTCGGAGTGACCGCCAGGGGTCAGGCTTCAACAGTCAATGACGAAAAACGTCTTGATCAATCTCGATTTTAAGATATTTCAATCGACCTTTTGTGCGCCGTTATCCTTTATTTTGGTAGCGAAGGCGAGCGGGGGGAACATGCGGGGGACAAGGGCGCCCCTATGTTTGTTGTGATGACGCTGCTGGCCGTGTTTCCCTCCCAGAATGCATAGCGTAAGTCAAATTTAAATGAAGCCACACCATGATGCAAAACGGCATGAGCGGTGGCCAGGCCAGTGGCGCTGACGTAACGACATCAACATGTAGAAGACAATGTAGATTTTCTCCTGCACGGTCTGTTTAATACAGAAGCATATGGAGGCCCAAAAATGAAGACGTTGCGCAATGCGTTATTTGTCCCATGGGATGAAAGATTTGGCTCAGCCTTATCAAGCTTATTTTAGAGACAAATCTTATCTAAGTGCTGCTGCTACAAATTATGTATGATTTAGAAAGGTTTTTGTGTTGTTATTTGAAAGATTCAGAAATGGTCTGCCTTGGGATTGAAAGACAAATAAACCCCAAAAACATATGATTTTGGCTCCGTAAAGAGCTGTGAACCCATTGCAGTGAAGCCTAATGTCGATTCAAGGTTGCTCAAAAGCTACAGAACACCTTTTGCCTTAAGGTATCTTTTGTGATTGTTATTTTCTCATATTGTTCATGTTCTAGTCCAAGCACAAAAAACAGATTGCGTTATTGAACTGCAAAAAAATTATTTTCTCAAGTCAAAATGTTTGTTTTCATTCAGACTTTCTGGCAGAGCTGTACTTTCTGCTTTCTGTACTGAAAACAATGTTCGTAAAACAGAGGCAGGGGTAAAAGTTCTGGATCTGTTGCTGCTCTGAAGAATAAAGCAGTCTATGAAGATAAAAATCAATGGCAGCTATTGAAAAAAAAAAAAAAAAGCTGTGTGGTGGTAATTTCATCACTGAAATTATTAGAAAAAGCTTTTAACAGATGCATTGTGTGTGTGTTTTCAGGCCTGGAATGTTCCGCAGCACGACATTATACTTCCTGTGTCATCGTATTAAGGTCACAACAAGAGGAGTCAATGCTCAAACATTAGCATGCTAACGGCTCACTTCTTGCTTGCGGAGAATAACACTGTAAAAGATCATATTAAAGTTGCTGTACCAAATTTACTTCACGTAATAAAACAAAATCTGAGTGTTCTGCATCTAGCGCGTTATTCTCTTCAAGCAGGAAGTGAGCCATGAGCATGCTAATGTTTGTTAGCTTTACTCTGATGGCAAAACCCCGCTCTGGCCTCTGAGAGTTGTGAAAGGCGCCAACAAACTCCTCGCGGTGACTATGTAGGATGCTCAAAATGCATTAGATAAGTAAGGTCAACACTTAAAATGTACTATTTTTTTATTTTCATGCTTTTAAAGGCAACACAAATCAGGCACAGCACCTTTAAGACCACAGGACATCACAGCAAAAGCAAGAACAGTTTGCTGCAATGTCCTTCCCCATTTCTCTCTACACTGTCCTGTCCAAAGCCTACAGGCCAAAAAAGTGATTTAATTAAAGCATTGGGGGTTAAAACGCTGTCTAAAAAATGCATTAATCTAATATTTTGTATATTATTTGACACAATTTGATGATTCTATACTGCCTTAGAGCGACTACCCCCAGTGTTTGCTCAGAGTCCACAGTCCCACAGTAACACGTCCTACATGTTTGGCTCGTGTTCCTCCGTGCCGGGTCCAGCTCAGCACACACGCTTACACCCCTGAAACAGATGCTCTTCCCCGGCACTGGCGCCGGCTTCGCAGGGGCCGGAGGCACTGGGCTATTTCGGGTAAATTAGTAAAGACAACAGTTGCTCCCCGGGTTGACGCTGCAACGCTGAGGTTCGGAGCGGGGCAACAGAGCGGAATGCGGAGCCGCAGCCCGAGCGACGCCAAAGCGCAGCGCCCGTGGGTGTCTGTCATTTGGAGCGGTTCCAGCGGACAGGTGGCTGCTGTGGTCCGCTGGTCCCCCGCTCACCTTCTCTGGGTAATTAGCCATGCTGCCTCTGACTCCGTGTGCCAGCGAGCAGAGGAGCAGCGCTGATGGAGACCGCTTTAATGAAGACGCTTGGCTGTGGAGACACGAGCTTCCTGCAATCTTTATTTAGGATTGGACTCGAGTGTGTGGTGTATGTTGATGTATGCAGGGTGTGGGGAAGGTGAAGTGACATGGTAAAATGCATATACCTGTATTTTTTGGAGTATAAGTCGCACTGGAGTATAAGTCGCACCAGCCAAAAAATGCATAATAGAGAAGAAAAAAACATGTATAAGTTGCATTGGAGTATGAAATGCGGTTGCAAGTGTGAAAATAACAAATAATATCACATATAATGCGGTTGCAAGTGTGAAAATAACAAATAATATCACATATAAGTCGCACTGGAGTATAAGTCGCATCAGCCAAAAAAAATGCAAAATAGAGAAGAACAAAACATATATAAGTTGCACTGGAGTATGAAATGCGGTTGCAAGTGTGAAAATAACAAATAATATCACTAACGAAGTCGATGTCAGACACTGTAATATTTTCTGGTCCCCTGCCCAATCGGATCAATGCTGAATTGTACAGCCGTCTTTCAGCATTCAACAGCTGGTTATCTAGATGGTGCCCTCAAAACAACGTAGTCTTTATTGATAACTGGAGTGCGTTTTGGGGAAAGCCTGGGCTCATACGCAGGGATGGCATCCATCCGACTTCGGAGGGTACATCCCTATTAGTTCGGAATTTGACCGATAGTCTTAGTCGAGTTAAGTGACCATCTAGGGATGAGCCCCGGGCACAGAGCAGCAGTTTAAGACGCTCCTCTGTCGCTGAACTCTCGCCCGTTCTGTTACATGTGAAGTGTTCAGATTCAAGACAGATAGAGACTGTGTGTGTCCCTCGTGTCCCTCGTACAAATAATGCCAAAAAGTCACATCTCAGAAAAAATATTTCAGGCGTCAGACCAAATAACTTAAGGGAAATAACAATCACAAATGACACAAATATACAAATGAATAAACACGTAAAATGTGGACTGCTAAACATTAGAGCAATTTCCTCCAAATCGCTCTTAGTCAATGAATTAATTAGTGACAATAACATAGATCTTCTAGCTCTAACTGAAACGTGGCTTCAACAAGACGACTACGTCAGACTAAATGAGTCCACCCCACCCACCCATGTTAACTTTCAGACCGCCAGGAGCACAGGCCGAGGTGGTGGTGTGGCAGTGATCTCACACTCAAGCCTACTCATGAGCCCTAAAACTAACAATGCATTTCACTCATTTGAAAGCCTTATGCTGTCGATCACATGTCCAAATATGAAAAACCAAAAAGGAGTTTTGTTCATAGTTATCTACCGACCTCCTGGTCCCTACTCAGAGTTTTTAACAGAGTTTTCTGACTTTATATCAAACTTAGTGTTAGCCTGGGATAAAATAGTTATAGCTGGAGACTTTAATATCCACGTGAACATGAGTGATGAAGCTCTCAGTAATGCCTTCAGCGCCTTGTTAGACAGCATTGGTTTCACTCAGAATGTAAATAAACCGACTCACACTCACAAGAACACTCTGGATCTTGTCCTAACGTATGGAACAGAGATTAGTGACCTCATTGTCCTCCCACAAAACCCTATATTGTCAGATCATTTCCTAATTACCTTTCAGTTTATTCTTAAAGATCATCCAGTCCCACAAAATAAAGTTATAATGAAAAGGATAATATCTGAAAAATCTATCTCAAAATTCAAAGAAATAATAGAGCCAATATTCAGTGACATGTCATGTGATCCTGCTGAGAACAGCTTTAGTCCCAGTTTAAGTGATCAATGTGTCGACTTGACCATGAATTCTCTGAAGTCTGCTCTTGACGTTGTAGCGCCGTTAAAACAGAAGGTCATTAGGCCAAAGCGCGCCTCCCCATGGTACAACCAAGAACTGCGTTCACATAAACAAAGAGTTAGAAAGTTAGAGGGATTATTTCGTCGCTCTCACACCGAAGAATCCCTAAAAGCATGGAAAAGTTGCCTGCTGTCCTATAAGCAGGCTCTGCGTAAGGCCCAAACCAGATATTATTCAAATCTAATAGAAGTCAACAAAAGTAACACTAAATTCCTTTTCAGCACTGTAGCTAGGCTAACAAACTGTCACAGTGCAGTAGAGCCCTCAATCCCAGCTACACTCAGCTCTGATGATTTCCTCCTATTTTTTAACAATAAAATAAAAACAATCAGAGATAAATTAGATGAAATTACCCCCGCTATTAGCCCTGAACTAGCCCAAGCTGTAAATCTAACGTCCCATATAAATCCACCTGTAAACCTAGAAAGGTTCACAGCTGTTGATCAAGCAGAGATAACTTCAGCCATTATGTCCTCTAAAAGCTCAGCTTGTGTCCTAGACCCCATTCCAAGCAGACTCCTCAAAGACATTCTCCCCCTAATTATAGACCCTATTCTTAATATAATAAATACTTCACTCGAAAGTGGCTATGTTCCACAGTCCTTCAAACATGCAATCATTAAACCTCTTCTGAAAAAGCCTAATCTAGATCCCGACCTATTGGTAAACTACAGACCTATTTCAAATATTCCCTTTGTCTCTAAAATCCTTGAAAAAGTTGTAGTAAAACAGCTTTGTCGCCACCTGCAGGACAATAACTTATTTGAAGTTTTCCAGTCAGGGTTCAGAGCCCACCACAGCACTGAAACTGCACTAGTTAAAGTCACAAATGATTTGTTATTAGCCGCTGACGATGGACTGGTCTCAATCCTGGTTCTGTTGGACCTCAGCGCAGCGTTTGACACCATTGACCACAACATTCTACTGCAGAGGTTAGAATGTGATGTAGGTGTTGGAGGAACAGCCCTCAGCTGGTTTAAATCCTATTTATCTGATAGGTACCAATTTGTTAATGTAAACCAGAGCTCCTCACCTCGCTCTAATTTACGGTGTGCCACAGGGTTCGGTACTCGGTCCAATTCTGTTTACTCTTTATATGCTGCCATTAGGCAACATTATCAGAAAGCATGGCATTAACTTCCACTGCTATGCAGATGACACTCAGCTGTATTTATCAATGAAACCTGATCAGAGCAATCAAGTAGACAGACTTAGTACTTGTGTGAAGGAGATAAAAACCTGGATGACACTTAACTACCTGCTTCTTAACCCTGAAAAAACCGAGGTCATTGTGCTTGACCCTAAGCATCTACGAGATGCTCTATCTGAGCAGATAGTCACACTGGACAATGTCAGTGTAGCCTCCAGTTCTACTGTAAGAAACCTTGGAGTCTTATTTGACCAGGAGCTCTCATTTAAAGCTCATATAAATCAAGCTTGTAAAACAGCCTATTTCCATTTGCGCAACATAGCCAAAATCAGAAGAATCCTGCCTAAAAGTGATGCCGAAAACTTATCCATGCATTTGTAACGACTAGATTAGACTACTGTAACTCCCTGCTTGCAGCGTGTCCTAAAAGCTCCATAAAAAGCTTTCAACTGGTTCAAAATGCAGCAGCAAGATTACTAACAGGAACAAAAAGAAGAGAGCACATTACACCGGTGCTGAAGTCTCTTCTCTGGCTCCCCGTCGAGTTTAGAATCAAATTCAAAATTCTACTCTTGACCTACAAAGCCATAAATGACATGGCCCCATCCTACCTCAAAGATGCTATAGAACCATATCATCCAAACAGAGCTCTTCGCTCTCAGAATGCCGGCCTTCTGGTGGTGCCAAGAGTCTCTAAAAGTACTGTAGGAGGTAGAGCGTTTAGCTACCAAGCTCCTGTGTTATGGAATCAGCTCCCGACCCATGTTAAATATGCTGACACAGTCTCTTCATTTAAGTCCAGGCTTAAAACGTTCCTCTTCGAAATCGCTTATGGTCAGAGTAGTTAGGAACAGAAACATAAACCCACAGCTTTAGCTACGCTGCCCTAGGAGTAATTATGCTGGGGGAAGCATGACAGCTTGAGCACTATCCTCTTCTTCTGACTACTTATGCTATCAAACAATATTTATTTTTTGATTCCACTTGCAAACTGTTCACCGTCTTCTTTTTCTTTCTTTCACTCCTGAGGACCTGTGGACCCAGATGCCCCTCCCCTGGTGAAGTGGTCCCTGCCCTGTGTGGACGGTCCCTCATCTGCCTGAGGAGTGGGTCCAGCTCGCCCCCGATGGTCCCTCATCTGCCTGAGGAGTGGGTCCAGCTCGACTCAGACGGTCCCTCATCTGCCTGAGGAGTGGGTCCAGCTCGCCCCCGATGGTCCCTCATCTGCCTGAGGAGTGGGTCCAGCTCGACTCAGACGGTCCCTCATCTGCCTGAAGAGTGGGTCCAGTTCGCCTCAGTCGGTCCCTCATCTGCCTGAAGAGTGGGTCCAGTTTGCCTCAGTCGGTCCCTCATCTGCCTGAAGAGTGGGTCCAGCTCGACTCAGTCGGTCCCTCATCTGCCTGAAGAGTGGGTCCAGTTCGCCTCAGTCGGTCCCTCATCTGCCTGAAGAGTGGGTCCAGTTCGCCTCAGTCGGTCCCTCATCTGCCTGAAGAGTGAGTCCAGTTCGCCTCAGTCGGTCCCTCATCTGCCTGAAGAGTGGGTCCAGCTCGACTCAGACGGTCCCTCATCTGCCTGAAGAGTGGGTCCAGTTTGCCTCAGACGGTCCCTCATCTGCCTGAAGAGTGGGTCCAGTTCGCCTCAGTCGGTCCCTCATCTGCCTGAAGAGTGGGTCCAGCTCCAGTCTCCCTCGTGTCCGTCTGTGAGAGTCGGATCTCTCCTTCACTGGAACTCCTCCAGGTTTCTACGCTTTTTTCCCAAAGAGGTTTTTTTTGTAGTTTTTCCTGGCCGAGAAGGAGAGTCTAAGGACAGAGGACCCTGGGACATCGTCCCTCGCCACCACAGACATTGTCTGACTTCATCGCCACCACAGACATTGTTGATTCATTTCTCCCTGTGGCCCTCAGAGGCAACTGTTGTTGTGATTTTGGGCCTTACAAAAATAAATTGATTTGATTTGATTTGATATAAGTCGCACTGGAGTATAAGTCGCACCAGCCAAAAAATGCAAAATAGAGAAGAAAAAAACATATATAAGTTGCATTGGAGTATGAAATGCGGTTGCAAGAGTGAAAATAACAAATAATATCACATATAAGTCGCACTGGAGTATAAGTATAAGTATATAAGAATAAATATATAAGTATAAGTTGCACCCCGGCCAAAACTATGAAAAATGGTCCGACTTATAGGCCGGAAAATACGGGTATTTGGAGGTGATAGTTGTAGCCCTAATAAAAAACATGAAAACAGGTACCTACGCTTTGAATTATTTTTTTTTATCTTTTAAAGTCCATCGTCTACACATATTGTTTATAACTGTAGAGTTGAAGGGATTTGATCAAGAAAGAAAGGAATAATATTGTTATTGCACTCAAATAGATTTGTTTTTTGTAAACACGGTGAGAGTGTATTGTAAGCCACTGATCTGTTTTTGCAAATTAACTTTTCATATCAAACCAAGGTTCCCCCATTGGCTCGGGGCTAAAAACTGGGCTGTGTCTTACTTCAAAACATGTACTTCAACCAGAATAGACATTTTTAGTATTATAATAGGCATGACTCAAAAGGTAGATTTACAATAGTCAGAAAAAACACGCAGAAACAAACAGCTTGTAACCGTGGAATTATTTGCCTTAAGATTTTATAAGCTTATTAAACAATACTTTTATAAATGCTCTGCACAGTATTTTTGATGTAGGATACATTAATTGATACTCTGCTTATAAAACGCTCATTGTACCAAGTAAGATTGCACATTCAATGACAAATATCATAAAAAATTATAGTCTATCGCCATGTGTACCTGTGTTTTACTGTGAAACATATAGAGCTAATTAAACTGATAAACAGCAAACAGGGGACATATTATGCCAAATCAACTTTAGTGAGTTTTTAACCTTGTTACAACAGTGTTTACAATCATGTTTTCTCAAAGTTGGATTTTTGATTAATTC
Organism: Eucyclogobius newberryi; assembly: GCF_026437365.1. Taxonomy (NCBI): domain Eukaryota; kingdom Metazoa; phylum Chordata; class Actinopteri; order Gobiiformes; family Gobiidae; genus Eucyclogobius; species Eucyclogobius newberryi. The sequence goes on along the minus strand of NW_027315835.1, from coordinate 9,546,974 downwards.
CTGCATAATCCTGTAACCTTGTACTTGTACTATCCTGCAACGGAGACTTTAGTGCTCAGAACATTCCTGTTTTCACCTGACCCCTATCCCCGCCCACATCCCTGCACTTACATGATTATTTGAAAAATGTGGACTCCGGCTGACACATGTCGGGGTCTGAAATGTCACGTAGCCACATTTTGAAATAAAAAAACATGTAAATGACAGTCTGCTGCGTGTTACAGTGAACTGTCTCCATGAAGAGGCGGGGTTTATCTGGAAGTCAATGGACCTGTTTCTAATACAAAGTTTAAGATCAATATTGAGGCTTACAATGAACAAAATACATAATAATTATCTACTTATGTTATAGTTTATAAGTACGTGGGGGATTTGCATATTAGCTGTAGTCTGACATATTTATACAATAACACAGATGTACATTAATATGCACTGTCCTTATCACATGAATAATTAGGTGAATAGAGGCCAAGGAATTATAAGTCAAAAGTAACTCATTAAAGAACTTTTATTTGCATTTCTCTAACATATGACCATTGCTTGATATTTCGAATGCAGAGACTAATTAAGTAATTTTATTTATGTATTTATTTATTTATACAGGGGAATACACAACACAGAACAAGTACAATACAAGATACAAGTCACTGGTCTTGGTCCAGGTCCAGGTCCAGATCCAGGTCCAGGTCCAGATCCAGGTCCAAGTGCTTTTCTTCAACGATCTATCTACAAATGGCATATTATACCCTACGACTAAAAGTAAAGATTTGAAGTTCGCAATCAAGATTCTGTGGGGATATAATGGCATAACTGCTTAATCACCTTAATTACTTGCATCATCAAATCTCCATTTGTCTGGCTCCAGTCACCTCGTCGCCAATGATTTCCGCAGAAACAAAGCACAGATCACAATCTCGGCTTCACTACATTGACTCCGAAGTGATAGGAAATTTGTACTGCTTCACATGACACACTGGTGTTCAATTAAGAGACGCCTTCATTTGGGATCTCACTAGAAATTAACTGTAAACGTAGACGAGGTAATTACTTTCACTGCGCAATTTTGAACAGAACGTTTTGGAGAAAGAAGAATTCGTTGTGTTTTTTTAGTATTATTTCGGTAGTAAAGATTAAAATATGGACTATGTATGTTCCTTATTTGGTGTTCGCCACCTGTTGGTCTCCATGGAGATGCTTGGCCAGAAATATTTCACATTATGGTCTATTTTGCTTATATTTGTATTGCATTACTAAATAATACCTTCAAAAAACATGCATTCTTACTGCAAACGAGACCCCCCTCCACAGATATGGCCTGTACTTGGCCTGGTGTCGCAACCTGCTCGTCTCCATGGAGATTAAGACGTTTAATGCCATAGTGTGGAACATTCTGCATCTCCAAGTCAGACCCTCCACCCCAAACGTTAAAGTGCACTGTAAAGTTTATTACACCGTCAGAGTCAAAATATAAATGGTATTCATATTTGAACAATACATACCCTTAAAACAAAAGAATATGCTTGAATTATGCTTGGATGTTTGGCCTTGATTTAGTCTGTGCTGTATAAATAATCAACAACTATTCATTACAAAAGCTGCCCTAAACGGAGATAAAAGTAATATGAGATAAAATTTATACTTAGTGGACAATTAAATACAGAGTAAAAAACCTATGGAACTTTCCTTATCCATTCATTTAAGTTCCAAATAATAAAAAGGTTATGGAATCAATTGAAAAATTACATGTACTAGGAAATAAAGAGTTAAAATATTGATTCCAATAATTGTGCATTCAACTTTACAGACTTGGGCCGGTCCTGATCCCACCCTGCAGCGCCCCCTCTTGGCCATCTCGATGACACTCTGACCACACCTCTGCTTTACAACAAACTACACAATCACTGTCATTGTTGTACTCCTCGTCGCTTTAGGACAGGGGTCAATATTTTCTTTCTTGGACATCAGACCTTAACAGAACAAATGTACAAATGCACTTTAATACGGCTCGGGACATTCATTTTAGATCTTTCCCACAATACAATGTGTTTTTATTGAGATTAAATAATAACTTACAACTGTTGTGCCATATTATGTCCTAAGGCTCAACAAAAATTGGTCTGGAGGGTCGCATTTGGCCCCTGTGCCACAGTTTGGACACCCTCTGCTTTAGTATGATACAATAATAATATCGCACATGCATTTCTCTCATTGAACTAAGGGCTACTGTCATCTGGCCCAGTTCATTATGGTCTTGATTACGGCCATTATCTCGGCATGTTCATTTATCCGTAATGCTGTATGATTATATTTAGTGTTAATTTGGTGAGTCAAACAGAAAGCCCTGTAGTTCTTCCCAAACTCACTGACCTCTGCAAACGGCGGAAGTAATGAGCTGGATATTCTAATGATGACGACTCTGTAGCCTTGTGACGCCCAGACTTTTTATATTTAGCGAAGTGCAATGATAGAAGAAAACTTACTTCACCCAACAACCGACCTTCAATGAGTTCAACCATTCGCTTATGTACAAACACGCTTGTTATTGGTTTGTGGTATGTTTATGTAAAACTCCTTTCAGAAATATTGTCTCGAATATATGTAGCGTCAGGTCAACATTTTACACACCAATATGTGCCAATATCATTATCATTATTGTGTTGTAAAGTTTTTTTAATACATGTTTTATACAAGTTTTTTTTATTATTTTTTTAAATAAGAGGTTTTTTTAAATGACTTTTTTTACTAGTTTTTTCTATACGTTTTTAATAAATGTTTTAATACGATTTTTTTGATACGTTTTTAATTTTAAAAAATGTATTAGGTTTTTTAATAATTTTCTATAAGAGTTTTTCTAATACATTTTTTATTAGAGTTTTTTAATGCATTTTTACATAAGAGTTAAACAAGTTATCTGTTTTTTGTTATATTTTAAACTTCTGTGCCTAATCTGTTTCTGTACCTAATCTGTGTTGCAACACTGGAATTTCCCCATTGTGGGACAAACAAAGGTTATATTATCATATCTTATTTAGTTTGTTAACTCATAAAATCCCAATTACTCTTCTCCATGCACACTGACCCCCCAAGGATTAATGTTCAGTCATTCAAGTTGTCAAATTGTCCCATATTATTTTATTACACACGGCTAAACAACTAACTGAAAACTAAACTCAAAACCTTCCCTTAAAGCCACTGCCTCATATTGCTAAATGAAACCAAGACAGAACAGTATAGTAAGTACGTAAGTTTAGTCTGATTTTACCTCTTCAAAATGTAAATACCGCATGACTTAGTTTTAATGCAGGTTTAGTGCCAGTCTCGCTCCACAGTCAAAGTTTGGAGTTCTCCGTGAAGTCAGTTGATAGTTGGGTCATCTCGCGTTGATGGGCTGTAAATGGGGGAAACGGAACTACTATGTAAATCTGTACATGGCTGCGGCGCGTCTGTGGGGAAATCAGGTGGCCATTTGAATATTCAACCCCAGGGCCAGCGCTCTAATTCCTCTCCCCTCAACATGCCAAACAAGGAGAAAGGAAGTGACAAAATGGCAAGGAGCGCGCGAGCCAAGAATTTGCATTTTAATGTGCCTGTCGAAATCACTTTGGCGCCGGGCTCCGAGCACCAGCCGCGGCGCAACCTCGCGGGTCGCCACCAAACAACCGGCAACGGCGGCGGCGGTGGGAAGCTAAGCATTAGGAGATGGGGAAGAGTCGTGGCAAAGATCGCAGGTATAACACGTAGGATGATAGGGGAGATGACATGTGTACATAAGTTCTGAAAGTTTTCGTTACAAACGGCTAAACTTTGGGCGAGGTGGAGGAAGTGGCCATCGTCGTCCATGTCGTTTACTGTAATTATGTGGAAATAGCAATTACCGTATTTTCCGGACTATAAGTCGCACCTTTTTTCATAGTTTTGGCTGGGGTGCAACTTATACTCATATTTATACTTATTTACTTATGCTTATACCCTGGAGCGACTTATATGTGATATTATTTCATTTTATCTCATATTATGCATTTTTTGGCGGGTGCGACTTATACTTTGATGCGACTTATAGTCCGGAAAATACGGTACTCTGGACAAACTTGAGGCGTTGTTTGAAGTGCAAAAATTGTAATATTCACCATCATCTATAGGTCTGGAACACTGTATACAGAATATACACAAAAAAGTAAAGAATACATTTGATATTGACATTTTAATATACATTTTGTTGGATGAGAGCCATAAAGTCAGGAACTGTTATCCAATCAGAGACCGTGTTGGATGAGAAACAACTGACGATCCCAGACAATTGTCTCCCGGTCATGGAAATAAACAACCCGAACTCCAGCCCGCCGTTCACACCCAACACCGGTCAGGAAAATGCAAACACGTACGAGATGCGAAAAGCTGAAATAGCCCCTTGCGCATTTGTCAAAAAAACGTGCGCTCCATGCACCGTAACCGCAATATAAATCTCCTGTTGACGACCTCTACCTGTTTCTTGACTAAATATGAGCATGTCAAGTTCAAAAGATGAGTATTTATGACTGTGGGTCAGTTTGACGCGGCCCGCGGACAAATCACTGCACAAATCGGAGCTGCACTCTCGTCCCACCCTGTATTTACGAGCTCAGAATGGCCTCCCGTCCCAGAAGAGACCGTCGTTCCAGCGTTTTCAAAAGGATTCAGTGAATACGTAGCTCATTGTTGTGTAGAGGAGAGACCAGCGACATAACGTGAAAACTTTGTAGATTTGTGAAATACTCGCTTTGGCGTAAACAGCCTCTCAAAGCAAATTTAGTTGTCTCTTCTTTATCAGACCGTATAACAGATGATTATGGATCTCTGACTGGAGTTACTGTCAAAACAAGTCAAAAATACTCATCTGAAACAACAAAACGAATCTACTAAAGAAGAGAAGTTAAATAATACTCTGTTAAAGATGTTAGTACTATTGGACTTTGCAGTAGGAGGTATAGAACGTTCAGCTACCAAGCTACTATGTTATGGAAACAGCAAGTACCATATTTTCAGGACTATAAGTCGCACCTTTTTTCATAGTTTTGGCCGGGGTGCGACTTATACTTATATTTATACTTATATACTTGTACTCCGGAGCGACTTATACGTGATATTATTTGTTATTTTCACTCTTGCAACCGCATTTCATACTCCAGTGAAACTTATATATGTTTTTTCTTCTCTATTATGCATTTTTTGGCTGGTGCGACTTATACTCCAGTGCGACTTATATATGTTTTTTCTTCTCTATCATGCAGTTTTTGGCTGGTGCGACTTATACTCCAGTGCGACTTATATATGTTTTTTCTTCTCTATCATGCATATTTTGGCTGGTGCGACTTATACTCCAGTGCGACTTATATACGATATGTCAGATCGAGCATGATTCTTTCAACTTTCCCCATCAACAGCATCCTATATTTCTGTTCATCTCCGTTCACAAGTTGTCCCTCTCTCCTACTGTTTCAGATGCTGCTGCTACAGTGATGACTTTAAGCGTGCCATGATCCTTAAACACATAAATCATTCCATAAACATGATTGTCTAGTTTTATAATGACAACGTTACGGTAGAAAACACTTGAATGTTCATAGCTGCTGTTGTATTCTCTTCAGCCTATACACACAAATTACAATAAAGCCAACTGTTTTCTTTCAAGGCTCAGGGTCTAGTCATATGACACCACTTACAAAATCAATACAAACCCAAGCTCAAAATAATGTGTTTGTTGCATTTACAGAATTACACGAAAAATGAGGAATGGTACGTAAACAGGCCTTATTCCGGCTAAATCCCAGAGCGACGACATGAATCAAATTAGACTAAAATTCAGTTTGTGCCCTAAAAACAATGAGATACCGTTTATTAAGTCAAAATGGGGAAAGTGTGAGAGTGGAAAGCTTTGCCAATTGCATTAGGAGCGGATCTGGGATGGCTGGTGCAATAATGGCGCTGCCGGCCTGGGTCAGATTACAAAAGGACGGTAACCGATTTAGAGGACATCAGTGCCCCCCTGAGAGAGGAGCAGACCAGCCCAAAGGATAAACCCAAAATTATTAAAGCCAGGCTCATTGGAGGGGAACACAGCTGAAGTTTGACAGTAAGTTTCACTTCAGTGGTGCGGGAAAAGTTGAAAATGTTGCACGAAGACCGAGCCATTTAGAAGAACATTTGTAAGTCAATGGGATGTTATTGCGTGGAATGTGCCACAGTATGGGATTAAACGTTATCTAACTTAATATGTAAATGGAGAGTGAGGAAATCTGCTCAAAAAACATCTATAATGTCTAATAACAGATGTAGTCAAGGTCTTCAACTTGTCTATATCGTAATATTTAGTTTGTACCAGACATCCAAATAAATAAAAGCAGCTGTAGAACAGAAGATTAACTACGAAAACACTGCAAACAACGAGAACACAAACTAGTACAGACTTTGGGATTATACACAGTTGAATTTATTGCTTTTCTCTCCTTAAATAAGCTGTTCTTGAGTCCATCTGTTGAGGAAATTACACCGAACAAAAATATAAACGCAGCACTTTTTTTTTTTGCTCCCATTTTACATGAGCTGAATTCAAGGTTATGAAAAATGTTCTATACAAAGACCAATTTTCTCCAATATTGTTCACAAATCTGTCAAGATCTGAGGGATTAATGTCAATAATAATCCATCCGACCTCTCAGTGTGGCATATCAAAAATATTGCACAGGTGTGCCTTAGGCTGGCCACTCTGAAATGTTGGGTTTTTGCTTTATTGGGAGGGTCTGGTGGGGGCCGAAATCCAGTCTGTATCTCATGTATCTGGATATTGGCAGTAACTGGAGCACGGTGTTGTAGACGTGGATCATGAGCGTCCCAAACATGACCGTGCAAGAACTGGGATGTTTTCAGCTTCCGGGAAATGTGCATCATCATGCTGCAACGTGAGGTGATGTTGTGGATGAATGGCACAAGAATGGACATGTCGTGAAAGGAAACAATTGAGAGACAACTTTATGCCACAACATTTAAATTTGACAGTGGCACTAGTTCCACAAACTAAAATGTGCAAATAAGCAATGAAAGGCCTGCTTCTGTCACTCGAACGTTGAGGGGCTTTTTCAAACGAAACAGCTCGGGATTTAACATAAAAAAAAAATCTGCCATATTTTACATCCACATTCGCCAGAACACTATTTTTTACGTTAACAAAACACATGGTAGTCTGATATCAGGTGTAGTAGAACTGATAAACATTACTCCTGGTTCACTAGCAGGGACCACGCCACGACGGAATATGAAAGAATATGTATTGATAATAACGACGATGGAGCTCGACGGTGGAGATCGACGATGGAGCTCGACAATGGAGCTCGACGATGGAGCTCGGCGATGGAGCTCGACGGTGGAGCTCGACGATGGAGCTCGACGATGGAGCTCGGCGGTGGAGATCGACGGTGGAGATCGACGGTGGAGCTCGACGGTGGAGCTCGACGATGGAGCTCGGCGATGGAGCTCGACGGTGGAGATCGACGGTGGAGATCGACGGTGGAGCTCGACGGTGGAGCTCGACGGTGGAGCTCGACGATGGAGCTCGGCGATGGAGCTCGGCGATGGAGCTCGACGATGGAGGTCGACGATGGAGGTCGACAATGGAGCTCGACGGTGGAGATCGACGATGGCGCGACAATTGAGCCTCGATGTAGCGACGATCGAGCACGAGAGTTGGCTGGGGAGAGACTCAGGATGGGGGCTCTGTCTCGGGTAATCAGCCCAGCCCATTCAGAACCCCCCCTCCATAGATGGTGATGTGTTAAGGTGGAGATGATAGAGACATGGGGCGGGAGGGCGGGGTCGAGAGAGCAGAGACGACAAGATAGGCTGTGAATAGGCCTTATAAATAGGGCTTCTGGGTAATTAGAGGTGTGGTTAGAGAGTGGGGCGTGTTTACTAGTGGAGTAGAGGTTGAGGCGTGGTCCCGCTCCTGAACCTCAGTTAGCGATGAACATCTCCAACTCCATTAAATGCATTTATCACGCTGTAGTTTCAGAATACTTTTGAGTTGAAGCTAAGTTTAGTATAAAAATGGTCTTGTTGGTGATGTTGTTTGTGTGTTAAAGGCCCCGTCAAAGGACAATAAAGGAGAATATTATCTGATCTAGCATCGTAATACTTCCATTGCTTTACCATCAGGCTACGTGAAAATTCCATGAGGCGAGATGACACAATCCCAAGCTCACTGAATAAATGCATGGATAAGTTTATGTTGTCATGTTGTGTGATTATTCCAAGCAATGCAATACAATGTAAAGTATATTCTGTGTGGAGTTTGTATGTTCTGCCTGTGTCTGTGAAAGTTTACTCTGGGTAATCTGCTTTTTTCACACAAAAAACTCCACACTCCACACTGGGTCTAGCATTTCCCTGTAAATAAGTTTCTAAGTCATAGTTAGACTTATCCGGTTTGAAAAAATATGAAATACATTTTAAAAAGAAATAGTGGTTGAAGTTGCACAAGAACATCACAGCAAATGAAAAGAGGCATCTTAACCTTGACCACGTTTTGAAACACAATCACTCAAACTGTCACACTTTCAAGACACAAACTTTGTAAACGAGGGCAGTAGAAGAAATATGCAATGTACTCGACAGGCAGCTGTGTGCGCCGTGTAAAGCTAGCCTGGCACACTTCGGTCTGCACAGTCTGCAGCTACAAGGACCTTGAGTCTCCAAAATGTTTCCAGGACAGTACACCTCCAGGTAACCCCCTCTAGGATGTCAAACTTCTCGATAGCGTCTGGCCCCGCTGCCCGTCTGTCCTCTGCCAAGCTTCGACACAGACACCGATACGAGTTTAAGATAGACTCTCAATCGTAACGCCGGCTAAATTTGGACTTATTCAATCGCAGCAGTCGATCGCCTCGCGCAGAATGAAAGTGATTGAGGACATTAAAAGGCTCCAACAGACAGGCTTGCATGTCAAATCCCCCAAGATGCAACGCTCCTATTGAAGTCCCTGTCTCTGGGGAGTTGTACCCATGAAAAGGCTTTGAAATATCCGTTTAATTTAAGTACAAAGTTGGGAGAATAATGATGTTTTTGCTCCTTTAAGCAGCGCGTCCTGGCTGTCATTGCTTTGGGACCAACTGGAGTTGTTTTCCCAGATGAGAAGAATACAATTGTCCTTCAGGAACACAGATTTCATAATTAGACTGTCATTGAAATTAATTATATGTTTAGAGGCAAAGCTTGTGGAGATTTTCTTTTTCAAGGTTATGGGATTTCTGTTGCTTTGGGAGTAAAACTTAACATCTCACTATCTCTTGTCGGAATTAGTTTGCGGAAGTTGTTCCCGGAATGTAAATGTTGATTTTTCCCCAGAAAACTTTAAACTATTAGTCATTTTGAACATTATTGTCACAAGTAGTTACACGGGGAGCACTGCGGGCGCCCGTCCAGGGAACGTGCCAGTCTGTGGAAAGAATCTACAAGAAGTCTATTTTTCTCAGACGTTGTAGAGGTCTGGAGGTTTTTCTGTTATATAATTACAGTAGATGAGTGTTCTGTGGTGAACTCACATGAGCCTGCGCTGCGTTCTTCAGATATCTTTGCAACTAAACCATTCAAAGCATGTGCCGAAGCCGCCTCATTTTGAACATAAATCCGGCGTTAGATCCTTTATCACACGCCACAGGTCTGAGAACTCTGAGATAAATACATAATTCCAAATATGTAACAGTTCATGATCAGCTTGAAAAAGATTCATGTCACAACAACAACAACAACAACAAACTACATTTACAGACAACACTTAGATAATCCTTGTCATTACATAGAATATACAAAAATGCAACACTTGAGCATTTCCAGGATTTTTGAAATTTCGACCTGAGTTGGTGTTCAAGTCGGTTTTTTTTTGCGTCACCTGCCGGCAGGGGCTCAGTTTAGATGTTCAGTCCCACTTTAAATCTATACTTTTACAGATTGAATCCTTATTTTTACGTATTATAAAAAATATAACCCAACTGTGGGACGTATAGATCTTCTTGCTCCATCTTGACTTTTCCTCTCGTGAGCGATGACTGTTTTTCTCATTGCTTCCTATGTTCAAGACTGCTTCCTTTTTATTTACTTGCCGTCTTGAAAGAATGATTGTATGGCACTGGAGAAATTGTCCTGTAAACCAGTGGGGGCCCTCGCTGCGCTCCTAAACATTCATTTCCTCCAGAGAGCGCGAGCGAGAGCACACTCTCTGATAGCTCACTTGATTACCACCTCTCCGTGCTTCCTCTTCACTCCCCTCCCTCCTCGTTTGACCCTATCGATTCGCCTCAACCTCCAGCTATAGTTTTGCCGTTTTCTTGTTTATTTGCACAGTTAATCTGCAACTCGACTCTGACCCATTGTCCCGAAAATGGAGTGGAAACAAGCCTGCAGTGGCTGAACGAATAGCATTTGAATTGGTCGGACAAGTGTGCAGGTTACAAGGTTGTCGAGGAGTGAGTTGGTGTGATTGAGTCCAAGGCCAAACATGGCAAAAGAACAATTACAAAGCTGTTTGTTTGAATGTAGGCTTTAGCTATTAATGCATTATTTTGAATGTGTTTGCAAGAGGAAATACTGTTCTTTGTAAAGAATAAAGCTGGTTCTTAAGCTGTTCAAGTTTGAGTTCACAGGTAATTGCTTTTTGTCGCGACACGCTTTTTCCTCACGACTACTTCTTGCTTTTTGTTCTCTTTTATTCATAATTTGATGCAAGAAAACTCTTAAATCCATATATTTAAAATGCAGAATCACGCTAGTTACCCATCGATGATAACATTGTTGGTTTTCAAGACAAATCGGTGTACCGTATTTTCCGGACTTTAAGTCGCACCAGCCAAAAAATGCATAGAAAAGAAAAAAACGTATACAAGTCGCACTGGAGTATGAAATGCGGTTGCAAGTGTGAAAATAACAAATAAAATCACATATAAGTCGCTCCGGAGTATAAGTATATAAGTATAAGTCGCACCCCGGCCAAAACTATGAAAAAAGATGCGACTTATAGTCCGGAAAATACGGTATTTTAAGTACATACTGATTGAGATGCACTATGTAACGTTGGCATTTGACTTCTCTATCTCCATGGAGACGTGCGGGTGACGAAACCAAGCCAAGTTACAAGTCAGATCTGAGTTGAGGCGCCAATAAAGCAATAAAAAAAACATTGAAAATTAATTTTAAAACGGTAATTAAATAACTGCAAGACAAAATACATGATTAAAGTAATTAAAGAAATAACATGTCCGTGCTTACCTCCCACCAGATAAGTTATACAATGCACCTTTAATTGTTTATGTTTGTGTGTTTTCTCCAACAACATGGAACAAGAAAAGGCAAAGAATGGGTTTGAACTGTAACTAAGCATTTCCATGTTTTTTCCGCCTATATTTCCTCCAAAACTGAAGTGTCTGTTGTAAGTTGCAGAGTAGAAACCTGGCCCGGCGAATACAAATGGCTGTTCCTTTTGAATTATACGTTAATCCATATCTTCCACCTGCAGTGATTTAATACGAGACCTACGCTTTCTCAACAGTGTCCCAGAGTCTCACTAATGCATGCTTTGTTCCAGCTGAAAGCACCAATTGCACACATGAAGCCTTCAAGACACTTTACAACAGGTTTTTACCCAATAAGACTTTTTAATCATCATTATTTTACAATCCTGTCTTTAAAAAAAAGGGTTTTTAATAAATAAGTCATGCTTTCTTCTCCTTTTCTCCTTATTTACATTGCTTTACGATACATATTACCATTTATATCCAATTAATACTCATTTTAAAATTTTAATTACTAAAAAAAACATTTCTGTCTTCAGAAGAATCCATTTTAATGAATAGGTTTTGCTTTTTTCCTTTTTTCCTCTCTCCTTTGTCTCTTTTTTAAATAACACTTGGATCAATACTTAGATAAACAGGAAATATATTATATATAACATAAAACGTACACAAATTCCCACAAACTACTACCAATACCAGTAAGATCTTTCAGTTCCTGCGATGGGGAAATTGCAACAGTAAAGTACAAGAACAGTAGAAAAAAAAGCAGAAAAAAAACAGGTTAAAAAACTGTAGATTTCAAACTAAAATATCAGAAAGCTACATAACAAGTCCATGGGTTCCAGAATGATGAAAAACCAGGCCTGAATTAATACTACTCTTTCTACTTCTACCAGTATTACTCAAGGTGGAAGTCATCCAATTTTTTCCCATTCAAATTTCAATTTTCATTCCCAATTAACTCTGGAAACACGTGTTGCAAACTGTTCACCTGTTGAAATGCCCAATGGACCTCTTCTCGGGTCGATTTTCCGGCCCTGGGTACTCACTAAAAGAGCAGATTAGGTTGGCACTGCCTGGTCCAACCCACCACCCGAGTCTCCAAGTTTTATTGTCACGCTCAAATTCCATAAATCATTTGAAACGTGTCGGCCAAACTCGTCCTGTAATTAGTTTTGCTTGGCAGCCGAACGCCCGGCTTTTGGCTGCTTGGGTGCTCATTTGCGACTCGGGCAAAAGGCTCTGAATTAAATTGTTCGGCTAATATTCTCAAAAGTCACTCCCCCATGTAAGTCCAACCTGTACTGCCCTGGACTGGTCCCATTTTGGAAATCCCTCGAGAGGTTTTTTTTCTCCGGTCTTTTTATAACTGTGACAATGTCTGAATAAAGCGCTGGCTCTGCGGGCGGAACAAGCTGAAAGAGCAAAGTCGCATCCCTGGTGTTTTCATAAGTTTTAAAATGGTTCTGTTAAAAGAAAATACCACAAAAATACCACAAAAGATTGTACTGTACCTCCTTTTCCCATTTAGTCATCTGCAAATGTGTTCTTTTTTTACGTGCTAATTATAAACTTTGTGTTGCAGTAGGTAAGAACTCACTGGTGCTTTCGAAAATACAATTATTTATCTTCAACATATACAGCACAGCAGCAAGAATTACATGAAATAAATTGCAATTAGTCAATTATTTAAATATTTGTCAACTCATTTATTCATGACATTTTTTTAACTGGTCAATACCTGAGAAATGATGTTTTATGAAACAAATTGAGCTGCAATTGTCCGAAAATGACGTGGAAAATGTGTTAATTTAGTGCATCACAGTGAGCATTACACTACCGCACATAAACACAATGTATCTAACCACCTCTGCTCTAATAAACAGCACCTCAGGACAAACACTGACGTGGCCGAACTGCGCATCCATCCATATCCATGTAAATATAATGAGTGAATAGGAGACACATTACTCAGGCTTTGGCTCAGTCCTGTGAATCTCAGCTCACGCGGTTAAGCTGCAGAACAAAGAGGTTTTACGAAGAATAAGCTCAGTCGATGTTTTACGTGTCCTGTGTTTACAAACTGCTGTCATTAGCCTCACGTTAGCGAAGACTTAACTATGTTCATATGTCCTCTGCGTGTCCTCAGTGTCCTCAGTTCAGCCAGGAGTCCGCTTCATCTCCGTGTCCAGCATTTTATATAAAGTGTTAAAAAATAAACCTTTTTTTCATAGTTTTGCCCGGGGTGCGACTTATACTCCAGAGCAACTTATACGTGATATTATTCGTTATTTTCACACTGGCAACCGCATTTCACATGTTGATTATTTTCACACTGACAACCACAAGAGGGCGCTCTGGGCTCTAAGCGACGCAGAAGAAGAATCTGCACTTCCTCTACCTCTGGAGTTTGTGGAGTTGTTTAGAAGTGACACAGAGGAAGAAGAATTCAATGGATTTAGTGATTTGGGGTAAAACTGATGCTTTGGTAAACTTTTTAGCATGTTCTTTATGCTATAGTTATCTGAATAACTGTTAATATGTTACGTTAACATACCAGACACTTACCACAGTTCTGTCTGTGCCTCATGTAGCTGAAGGTGTTAGCGTTAGCATACGTACACCTATTCACCATGTTCTCTCATCTGTTATTATTTTAAATTGCATTTCAAGATGAAATGTCTGTTCTTGGTCTTGGATTTGAGCAAATAAATGTCCCCAAAAAATGCGACTTATACTCCAGTGCGACTTATAGTCCGGAAAATACGGTAACTTTTATCAATCGCACGATCCGAGGCACATGCTCGGTCTTTCTACTTTCTACAGGTGCTTAATCAAACACAGGCGCAAAAAAAAAAACTAACCAATGACAGCGCGAGTGAAGTGGGACTTGTGAAACAGGATTTAACAGGAGACAATTGTGCTGACAGACAGTCCAAGCAGCCAATCAGTGAAGAGAACAGGAGATGGCGCTGTGTGTGAGGAAAGTTTAGAGGTTCAGACGCACATTTGTCAGCTCCGAGTTCCCAGTGCCGTTAAAGCCCCGGGGAGCACGTGCTGAGAGAACCGGTACACAGTACACAGTATGCGTCCCGGCCCACTTAAAGCACTGGCCTTCACACAAACTAGAGAAGCCAACAGGAAAACAAAGTAAAATACAGTCAAGATTCCTGTGACATACAGAAATGCTTTAAAGGAGAAACATGATGTCTTTTTTCAGGCACTTTAACTATAAATTAAGTCAATTTTAAGTCATTAAGTCAATTTAGTTTAATTTTCTTTATTGCAAACCGCAATTTTGATCTAAATTGGCTTAGTAATAGAAGCGGGAACATTGACTTCCTGTTCAAAACTGCAGAACTGATAAGCCCCGCCTCTACATCACAGTGACATTGTAATGTATTAAGCAGCAGATTGTCATTGGCATGTTTTTATTGTTGAAAAGTGGCTATACCTAACATTACATGTGTCTTCATCATTTATTTTTCAATGCAAATAAATGCAGGGATGTGGGCGGGGATAGAGGGTAGGTGAAAACAGGAGCTTTCAAGCCAGTGTGCAGGAAAAAAAATGGATTTCTTAAACATTTATGAATCAAAATAGAACTCTTGAGCAAACTAATGATGAGGAAACACTGTTGTAACGATGATAAAAGCTCATTAAAGTCTTCGTCAACTTTAGGCCACCCTCGAAAAAGAGGTCAATGGGAACATACCTGGTAAAATAAGGGTTAATACAATAAATACATGTACAAAATCTACAGTTAATGCCTAAACTTCCCCATAATCAAGAATGGCCAGTGAAAAGTAGTTTCTAGGCCTTTTCTAATCCATTCAATATGTGGGCTTTAATGAAAAATGTAAAACTGTTGGACACGATGTATCAAAATAAAGATCCTATGTTGATTTCGATGTCTCTTTTACGACAAAAAGAAAATCATATCATGTTCTTTTCCCTCGGGCGCGGACATGTGACTTCTCCATAACAGCTTCTTTCATGAGAATGTATAACTAACGCCAATGTTCCCAGAAAAAACAAAGTTTAAAATGTTGTTTACTCTTTAAAAAGCCAGTTGGTAAATGCTTAACACAGTACCCTGGGTTTCCACAAAGCCGTTAGCGCGCGACTGTCGCTAATTTGGCGAAGAGAGCCGACTGGGTGATGAAAGCGTGCCACAAATGAAAAAAACATTGGGAGGTTTTGTTTGCGCTCGGACTCGGAGCGAGGCTGGGCTCTAATGATGCTGGATTCTTATCGGAGATTTTGGAGAGATGTCGGAGAGATGCCGTTAAGAGGCATGACCGCTAATTAATTACAGTGAGTGCGGCTGTGCGAGGAGGGATCCTGTTTTAATGGTGTGCCACTGTGACTTCTGCATTTCTGTTGCTGTAGGATTACGAGTTGTTTTGAGTGCGCCGCAGCGTTTGGAACTCCCGACTAAAAGACGCACTTGGCTAATCCTCCGGCGTGGTGCTTCTGAGGTCGTCCAGGCCCCACGATATGGAAGAGGGGGGTCTCCGTAAGGGGGCTCTGAAAGTCTGCAGGTTAAAAAGTCGCACCAGCCAAAAAGTGCATAATAGAGAAGAAAAAAACATGTATAAGATGCACTGGAGAATGAAATGCAGTTGCAAGTGTGAAAATAACAAATAATATCACATATAAGTCGCTACGGAGTATAAGTATATAAGTATATAAGTATAAATTTAAGTATAAGTCGCATGCCGACCAAAACTATGAAAAAAGGTGCAACTGATATAAAATAAAATGTACTTTAAAATCACAATACAGAATAAAATACAATGAATTTAAATATAGTCAAATGCACAGCTTAACATTTACATCCTGGAATGTATAACTATAACAACTTTACCTTAATTAGCCATAATAAAGACATAAATCATAATGAACAAGTAGTTTATTAAGAATGATGCTTTATTAAAAATGATTCAGTGATTTAAATGGTTAGGAGTTAGAATATTGATTAAGTAGTTACTAATTCAGAAACTTTAAACTATTAACTGTAAACTAGTTGTTCATTAGGAATTAGGTCTTTGTTCATGCTTTATTAAGGCTATTAAAAGTGTCAATAAAATGTTACCCGCACCTTTAACTTTAAATTATTATTGTTTTGTTAAACTGACATTTTTGTTGAATTTCCTCATAAAAAGCATGTTGTGTTATGAGTCCCTTCTCTCACTCTGATGTTGAACAGAGAAACCACTGTCTATGGTTATGTTTAGGGTAACGTCTGGATCTATCCCTGTCAGTCGCTTCTTTATGCTTCTCATCCATTGAAAGTGATTGTAGTTTTGTTCCAGGACAGATTTATTATAAAAGCAGCTCTTGGGGGTCAAAATGAGACCGCCGTATGTTGTCTGCATCTAATTAGAAGAGTTTTTTTTATATACATATTCTTTAAATTCAAGAACAAGGAAATGCACGACAGCAAAACTCTGCTCTTGCCTCTAAAAGTTGTAAAAAGTGCTTATGAACTCATCACGGTGAATAAATTGGATGTAACGAATGTGGATAAGTTTGAGATTCTGCTCTACTACTGTTTTTCAATGTTTTTTTTTTACAATTCAGTCTCTTTTCCAGAACTTAAAGACACAAAAGGCCCTTTAAGATGACAAAAAACCCTCCAAGTTCCAAAGAAAAACTACAATCTCGAATAAATAGCCGGTACCTAAACATGCCATATTCTACATCTACATCTCTGCACTGCTCCTCTTGGCGTTTTCAGTAAATCTCTTGTTTACAGCTACTACACTTTGACATAGACTCAGACGGCGCACACTGAGCCGGTGATGGATGGCCAGTGGACAGCTGTCTGGAGGCAGCAGGAGCCCGAGACCCAGGAGCACCCGATAGGAGAGACACAGGAGACACACCTTAATTCCCCGGTCTTATTTTGTCAATAAACAGCAAGCCAGTGGCACTCAATTAGAGAGGCTTTATTGACTATTCTCTCCGCGTCGTGTCATATGTCAGCGGGCGTCGCGGCGTGATGGCCGGCTCTGACACTCACTCGGAGATTACAGGAAATAGAAAAATCAAAAGAAGATTGTGGCGAGAGCGAACATAAATAAAGGGGCCAAAAAGTACAGAGGGGATTTCGTGGAGAGGACAAGACGAAATGGGATTAGGAGATGAAGGGAAGAGATGCACTGTAAAATGTATAGCGTTAAAAAAGACAGTGGATTTAGACTATTTTGGATGTAGCATGAACTTTGGCCTGATTGCAATTTTCTTCATATTGCATGTCATATTATCCACAGATTTTGAGAAACAGCATTAGCTCTTTCGAAAGGTTTGAAACACTGTTACTAATACACACCACATGCATTCGTTTTAGGTGCATGCACAGGTTTAGAACGACGGGGGGCGGGACCACTCAACCACAGCCAATCAGAGGGCAGATTACAGCTTCTTCTGTCACAATAACAAAAAGTTATTTCAAAATAAGTTAAAGCTTTTCCTTTTTACACAATAATGCGCTTCAGGGATGGAGTTAAAATTTGATTACTAATTATGGGAATGATAGTGGTTGTATAACAAATAATAATATTATATAATTGTTATTTTTCTTGTTTTGTTTTAGTGAATGAGCTATTTACCGCTGTTTTCTTTTTCACTCTGTATGTATATGTATGTGTATGTATATGTATCTGTGAGTGTATTTATATATATGTATATGCTGTATGTATGTAGGTAGATATATATAATACCTTGGGCTTTCGTGTGTGTGTATGTGTGTGAGGTATGTGTGCGTTTGATTAGAGGTGTGAGTGTGTGTGTGGGGTATATAAAGAAATGTATGTAATGAATTTGAGGAGACCCCAGGAAGAATAGCAACTGGTTTGCAGGAGCTAATGGGGATCTTAATAAACTAAACTAAACACCAGTGACACGTTTGAGGAAGGTGGCAGAGTGCAGCCGAAACTGTCAAGGTATGAAAAAACAGAGGTTCAGAAACAAGTATACTGTACAAACCAGTATACAGTACAAACCAGTATACAGCACAAACCAGTATACAGTACAAACCAGTATACAGCACAAACCAGTATACAGTACAAACCAGTATACAGTACAAACCAGTATACAGCACAAACCAGTATACAGTACAAACCAGTATACAGCACAAACCAGTATACAGTACAAACCAGTATACAGCACAAACCAGTATACAGTACAAACCAGTATACAGTACAAACCAGTATACAGCACAAACCAGTATACAGTACAAACCAGTATACAGCACAAACCAGTATACAGTACAAACCAGTATACAGCACAAACCAGTATACAGCGCAAACCAGTATACAGTACAAACCAGTATACAGTACAAACCAGTATACAGCACAAACCAGTATACAGTACAAACCAGTATACAGCACAAACCAGTATACAGTACAAACCAGTATACAGCACAAACCATGATACAGTACAAACCAGTATACAGCACAAACCAGTATACAGTACAAACCAGTATACAGCACAAACCAGTATACAGCACAAACCAGTATACAGCACAAACCAGTATACAGCACAAACCAGTATACAGTACAAACCAGTATACAGCACAAACCAGTATACAGTACAAACCAGTATACAGCACAAACCAGTATACAGCACAAACCAGTATACAGTACAAACCAGTATACAGTACAAACCAGTATACAGTACAAACCAGTATACAGCACAAACCAGTATACAGCACAAACCAGTATACAGTACAAACCAGTATACAGCACAAACCAGTATACAGTACAAACCAGTATACAGTACAAACCAGTATACAGTACAAACCAGTATACAGTACAAACCAGTATACAGCACAAACCAGTATACAGTACAAACCAGTATACAGCACAAACCAGTATACAGTACAAACCAGTATACAGTACAAACCAGTATACAGCACAAACCAGTATACAGTACAAACCAGTATACAGCACAAACCAGTATACAGTACAAACCAGTATACAGCACAAACCAGTATACAGTACAAACCAGTATACAGCACAAACCAGTATACAGTACAAACCAGTATACAGCACAAACCAGTATACAGTACAAACCAGTATACAGCACAAACCAGTATACAGTACAAACCAGTATACAGTACAAACCAGTATACAGCACAAACCAGTATACAGTACAAACCAGT
Organism: Eucyclogobius newberryi; assembly: GCF_026437365.1. Lineage (NCBI taxonomy): Eukaryota > Metazoa > Chordata > Actinopteri > Gobiiformes > Gobiidae > Eucyclogobius > Eucyclogobius newberryi. The sequence continues at coordinate 9,527,492 of NW_027315835.1, read as the reverse complement.
ATACAGCACAAACCAGTATACAGCACAAACCAGTATACAGTACAAACCAGTATACAGCACAAACCAGTATACAGTACAAACCAGTATACAGTACAAACCAGTATACAGTACAAACCAGTATACAGTACAATGAGGGATGAAGTATTTTGTAAGTCCTGCTTTTATGAGATACAATGTGGAGGAAAAGACAACTTTATCAAATTCCCAAAAAAGGTCAGGTACCCCAGGTTTAAAGGTGCAATACGCAAAACCTCTGTGTGTTTCGAGTGTCCACCTGCCACATGATGTTGCTTTACATTATTACCGTATTTTCTGGACTATAAGTTGCACCTTTTTTCACAGTTTTGGCCGGGATGCGACTTATATTCATACTTATTTATTTATGCCTATACTCCAGAGCGACTTATATGTGATATTATTTGTTATTTTCACACTTGCAACCGCATTTTTCTTCTCTATTATGCCTTTTTTGGCTGGTGCGACTTATACTCCAGTGCGACTTATAGTCCGGAAAATACAGTAAATATCTTGCTTGTATTAAATTACACGTCTCGACCAAACTGACCTGCAACTTGGCGATAAACAAGTTTAAAACCATCGCTTGTAACATTCAGAGCAATAACAAATCCACAGTTTTATGCTAAACTCCAAATGTTCTGCACGTTGTACGTTTTAGGCAGGTTTCACGTTCTTGTCTATTGTGTTTATTAAATGGAATGAGTATTGATAAAATACTCTTTGACTGTGCCCTAATCCTCTCACATACTTTTTTTAGATTTATACCACGGTGAAAACTGTAAAAAATAATGGATTCAGCAATACTTTTACACAAATGTAGTTCAGATTATGAGCCGGTGTAAATAACCAAGCACAATAATGACTTCAGTACTAGTAAAATGTTTGCGTTTTGTTGTTATGTTGAAGTACTTTCACATTCGTACGTTGTCTGTGGTCTGCATTCATCACTAGTGGTTGTTATCCAGAACATCACCAGTCACTGCTCAGTAACAAGGCTGACATTTTAAACTTCTTGTGTAAAGGCCAATACCGGAGACAAATGCAAATTTCTGCGAGTCTTGGATTCAATACTAGTCTAACAGCTTTTCTCTGCAAACAATGTCTACCTTCTACAACTGCAAGAGAAATACTCAAAGATAATGCTCGAGTTGGCACAGTGGGTTGTTTTTCAAGCTACAAGGTTTGATAATTACGTGAAAAATAGAGTGGTAACATATGACAAATGTTGAGGCTGAGTTAATTAGGGTTGTATTAAAATTTGTGCCAAACAAGCCAGAATATTTGAAAAATCCCACTTAATTATTACAAATGTCCATAACATGTGATAGCGGGGGTCGCAAGTGGGGCTGCAACTAATGATTATTTTAATAGTCGACTAGTCAGCAATTATCGAAGTCAAACAAGATAATGATTTAAAATATTATTAATGAAGGCTAGATGACAAATATTTAGAAATAAAGGGTGTTATTGATGGAAATCGGAAATAGCTTATTCTTTTTCGATCATTTTGATTTAATAATGCTGATGTCTTTTTGCATGTATTTAAGAGTCTGTATAGTGCAGATAATGATGATCCAAATGATAAAACAATATTTTTTTAGTTGTCAACTAGTCACAATTAGTTGATTCATGAAAGTCATAAATGACATGGCCCCACCCTACCTCAAAAGATGCTATAGAACCTTATATGATCAAAACAGAGCTCTTCACTCTCAAAATACTGGACTTCTGGTGGTCCCAAGAGTCTCTAAAAGCACAGTAGTAGGTAGAGCATTTAGCTGCCAAGCTCCTGTGTTATGGAAACATCCATGTTAAAGGCAAGGCAAGTTTATTTGTAGAGCACATTTCATACACAAGACAATTCAAAGTGCTTCACACGACAGGAAATAAATGCATTCAAATCACAAAGAAATTACAGAAATCACAAAACAGTTTAAGACATGAAAAAGAAGAGTGCAAAGAAAATCCTTTCAGTCATATGCACAGCTAAAGAGGCCGACAGTCTCTTCATTTAAGACCAGGAAATAAAACCCTCAGTTTTCCAGCTCCGCTGCCCCAGGAGCAACTGTGCCGGTTGGAAGTATGGCAGCTTGAGCACTATCCTCTGCTTCTGACTACTTTTCACATCAACAATATGATAACCGTAGCACTCGAGTGCTACAGTTATGACATTGTTGATAAGGATGCTCCTCAACTACCTGGAGGAACATCTGTACTCCAGATGAACAGTTCTTCATCCACCGACTCTCCTCCTGAGTGGTTCTGGCTCCCTTGTCTATCTGCAAATTAATTTGCTAATTTCCTCACAGCCCTAGTCCCATGATGTTTGCATGGCGGGTGCAAACCTGAAAATATTGGAAACCCCAACACTATCAGAACAATTTAAATTAACCAATGCCGATATAACATCTGGATTTGGAAAAAAGAAAATCTCAAAACACACTGACCAAATTGTAAATGTTGTTAGTTCACCTCAGCTGTGTCCAAACATCCACTTTATCGTTTTTAACACATGTCGACACCAAGAGTTTCTGCACAATTTCGCAGATGTTCTTGGGGGGGAACTCTACAGGGAAGTGGCTGCTCCGTCGATCTAATTATAATCATTAACACTCAGCGTGACGCTAAGCTGCTCCTAGTCTGACACCCAGCATATGGTCCCGACTCGGGTGCCAGAGGTTGCTTATCCCTGCAGAGGGTCTCTCAACCTCCGTCCTCTGGTTTTTCACCAGTCAGACCGGCACACACACACACACACAAACAGGTGCTGGTTTAACTGCAGAGTTCATTTTAGTCTACGACCAACTGGAGCTCAACACCTCATAGTGAGTATTTAATTTAAAGGCTTCAGGGGCCAGGTGCATGCCGGGATTATGATGTAATACAAATATTGGCATTGAGAGGTATAGTTGAGCTTCGACTGTGGTACAAACAAATGAAAAATAAATTAGTCCATGAGAACCGGCGTGTTTACAGCATCTATATCATTCGTGTTCATTAACATTCATTCTCCTCCAAATAAAGAAATAATAATGATTTTGGTTAAATGTTTCCGGTGGTACATTATCCCATTTATCCATCTTCATCAGCTTATTGTCTGAGCACAAACTCCCAGACTTCCCTCACCCCAGACACTTGCTTCAGCTAATCCAGAGCACCCGGACGCGTACGCTGGCCACCTCAGCTGGCTCCTCACCACGCGGAGGAGCAGCAGCTCTACTACAAGCTCCTCTCGAGTGACTGAGCTCCTCATCCCATCTCTGAGGGAGCGCCCAGCTTTTAAACACTTGTAACACTATCTTGTCCTTTCAGTTACAAAGATACAAATCTCATGATCATAGATGAGAGTAGGAACATAGATTAATTGATAAAACATTAGATTTCATGTAACGATTTTGTTCTTTCTCTTGACTAAAACACATATACGACCCTAAGCTATTGGACTCTTAAGGCTCATGTCATCACAAAAGAGGAGGCTAATACAACGACTAGAAAGCATTCCACCCAGAACAGAGAATCAGATAGACAGACTTATTAACCTTTAACAGAAGCGAGTGCTGCCATTTTCCAACATGTATGCTGCTTCATCACTCAAGCAGCACTACGGGAGTCGTCCTAAACTCTTCCGCTCCTCCCTCCGGGTACTTTCCTGTTATCTTTCGGTTCCTGCTCCGGATGGGCAGCACCAGGTGGACGCGAGGGGCCGAGCTCGCTGTGTGTTGGACTGTGGACCGAAGACGCCACAGCAGCGGCTCGGCTTGACAGTGATGAACGAGCCATCGCGCCTTTTGATAATTCGTCACTCACAGGCGCAGAGAGCTCCATTAATCAAAACCAGTGTGGGACGGACAGGTTTTGCCGTATGCAGCCCATTCTAACACCTCCTCCAGTCCTTAGGTGCTCTGGCTTAACCTAAAGTGACGAGTGGAGCACGGGAAGAGGTCACATTGGGTTTAAAAGATAGTAAGCTGGGACTCGAGACTGGATATTGTAGTAGTGCAGTAGTTGAAACCCTAAGTCAGAAAGATATACGGTATACATCTTCTAAGTATATTCTGGAACTGAATTAGAAAGAGGAACACGACACTATTTCCACAGTTTATTAATCATTTGTTTTTCCGAATCACATACGCAATGCATTAAAAGTACAACAAAAATGTTGCGTTGCTAGAGTGGTAGAGAGGGAAGATAGAGGGGGGAAAGGGAGAGTGGGAGGAAAGGTAGGAGATGATAAGAGAGAGAAAAGAAGGGAGGGAGAAAGAGGTGAGATGTCTGAGAAGGGAGAGGAGGAGAGAAGGGTAAAAAAGAGAGATGGGGAAAGGCTGAGAGAAGGTAGGGAAATTGAGGATAGAAGCAGAAAATAGAGAGAGAAAGGAGAGTTGAGGAAAGGGGAGAGAGGGTAAACTTGGGGGAGAAGGGCGGGAGAGCAAGGGGAAAAGGGGGTTGAGGGAAAAGGGGTAGAGAAAGGAATGTATAAGAGCCAAAAGGAGAAAAGGGAAGAGAAAGGGCAACAAGGGGGTAAAATGTGAACGAGAAGGGAAAGATGTGGGAGACATGGGAAGGAGGAGAGAGACAATGGGTGGAGATGAGATGAGCGAGGAAGGTGAAGACATAGGAGAGAGAGAAGGAGAGAAAAGGTGGAGATTAAGGTATGAGGAGCGAGAGAGAGTGAGTAGACAAGGGGGAAAGAGGGGAGATTGGGGGGTGCGAGAGAGAATGGGGTGAGATACGTGCATGAGAAGGGAGAGAGGGGCGAGAGAAAGGAAAGGAGGGAAAGCATGAGGACAGCGCGATGGAGGGGAGAGAGGAGGTAAACTGATTGATCCGTTGCAGCCGTAATGCATCAAGACTGTACCCAGGATGCATTTGGGCTGAAACCCCGGTTTGGAGGAAGAGGAAGAACGCACAAATCAGAGACGGCCGAATCTCCAGAGTGACTCCTATTACCGCGGCTATATATAACAGTAATCTTGTTAAGCCTCCATTCTGTCTGCGGGGGGAGCTGCAGTCAATAAGTGACCCTTTGGACTGTAAATGAGATTCAGCCCACCATTCTCAGGATATAAGCACATAAACACAACAGGCACATGCAGCACAGTGGAGGGGAAATAAACTGCAGAAGGATCGGTTGTCGTTTCAGGTTTGGCGAAGGCGGATAAAAATCTGTGGCAGGTTGGACCGTTCGTTTTACCGACTCAAAAGTTTCCTTTTTGTGCTTTGGTATTTCAGTGTCTCTAAATGTTTCTTAGGTTTTGTTTTTTTGTTTTGTCACTTTGACCTGTGTTTATGGTTGTTTTTCAATTCTGGTGTTAAACTTGCCTGACCCGCGTCACGTGTCTCTCAAATGCAGAAGACTTTGTGTCACGTGTCTCTCAAATGCAGAAGACTTTGTGTCACGTGTCTCTCACATGCAGAAGACTTTGTGTCACGTGTCTCTCAAATGCAGAAGACGTTGTGTCACGTGTCTCTCAAATGCAGAAGACTTTGTGTCACGTGTCTCTCAAATGAAGAAGACTTTGTGTCACGTTTCTCTCAAATGCAGAAGACTTCGTGTCACGTTTCTCTCAAATATTTTCGGAACATTCAGAACAAAATATATAACTTCATTTACCTCAGATTTACAGAGTTTAGTGCGTCGCTTGTTGACTCAGCAGAAGTCGGCAACGTTTCTCAATCTGTGTTATCTTCATCCTTTCCTCGTAATCCACCATGTTTGTTTAGACACGAACGGACAATGCGTTTGTCTGATTGGTTAATCCGCCTGTCAATCACTCCCATTGGAAATTGGCGCGACTGGGTTGGATCCCAGACCCTCAGGTTTTGTAAAGTAGTCTGTCAAAACATGTTGGGAATGGCTGCTCAGGCAAGTGTTAAACTATAAATGGCAAATAGACCAAACTAAACACGATACTATTTTGGTGAAGTTTGTAGTTTTACTTCCTGGTCGGACATTATTCCGTTGCAAAGGAGGTGGGAGGTGTTCGGTCACTGTGTGGAACAAGACGAGGACTGGTGATTATTGACTGTGTGTTTCCTTTTGAACGTGCCCACGGCCATCTTCCCCTGATGTTCACTGTGCCCTTCGTTAAGAACCACGTGCACCTCTGTTTCCTTGTTCGGGAGCGCGCTCGAGACGCCTTGTTGCACACTGTTGAACAGAATCGTCACTGGACTCCCGCCTATAAGCCAAATCGGATCGTTTGGCTTTGAGCAAAGGACATTTTCTTCGAGAGTTGACCCAAGAAAACCTGTTTGTTTGGTCCTTTTGAGATTGAAAGAAGCAGTAATCCCACTGTTGTCCAGCTCAAGTGACCTGCCTCGATGTGCATAGAGGTTTGAACTAATACAATACATAGTGAAACATTCATACGTGGCCTGGTAGTGTCAAATAAGTTTAATGCCATGGTATTCTAAGTAAAGTAGCAACATCTCTATGGAGACGTGGAGGAGGCGAACCCTCCATTAGAAAGGTTAATTACCTAATTTTCTTTTTTTGTGTAGTTGTATAAAATCATTGAACAGAAACTGGCCTTGCATGTACAGGATTTAGATTCAAGATCAAGTTGCTGTTTTCTATTCTCGTCGGCGTTATGCCAGTCACGGTTTAGAGGCAAGAACTGATCCGATCTAATGAGACTGAGGATCTAACCTTCGCTATCCCCTTAATGACACTTCGACTCTGTTTTCCTTTTCTTTTTCTGCTTGCGCCTTACATTTGGAGAGAACACTTAATTAATAACGGCTGTTTTTTCGAAGGGAACAACTCCTGCTGCTGTCATTGGAAAAAAGATTACCAAAGAACTTCAAATATATGTTCCGGAGACATCTGCTCGTCCCCAAAACAAGAACGCCACTTAAGATGATTCTTGGATTTCAAAGGGCATATTGTGCTATACTCTACTAATTGTAAACCTTGAGAATATTTGCTTTTTCTAAACTTGTCAACAGCACAGGCAGTAGAAATAAACACCTGCTTAATAGTTTTAGGAATTGTATCATACATTATACAAATTTGGGTGCAATAAATGCCCCTGTAGTACAAAGATTCAGAGAACATTCTACATCAGTCCCAAGTGAAAAGTGCATGAAAAAGAGAGGTTATCCAGTGCTAAAACCCATGAATGTATTATATTATATGATGAGGTGTGCATTAGGTCATGGGTGTCATTATTCAACTCAATGGTATCAGTTGGTGAATGGTGGAGCTTATGAGTAGGTTCACATTTACACACACACTACATCCAAATTGGTGCTGAAAACTGGCACAAACCTGCAGCTAAACCTGGACTAGACCAGAACTAAACCAGGACAAGATCAGGACCAAACAAAGTCTACATGAGGATGAAACCAAACCATAATAAATACATGTGAATATGTCAGTGTTATTTATGAGTTATTAAAACTTTTTTATAAATAGACACTTGAGACTTGAAAAACCTGTTGTTTGATAGATAATGATGGACAAATATGATGCATTATGTGTATTGTTATTAGCCCTTAAACATGCTCCTGAGTACCTTTTAGTTATTTTCTATTTCTAATAACTGAAAAAATTACATTTGGATCACTTCTGTTTCCCCTGGGATCAACTGAGATTTGGCGTCATCTACTGGCTGCACAAGAAATTACACACAGTTTAAGATAAATATTTTTCAACGCATTTAAAGCTGGCCTCTCACTTCTTGGTCTCGTGACGCAGTTGTACTGATCGTGATTAGACGGGAGAAATTCGCAGAACGAGTCTGGAGATGATTTTTGGGATTTTAAAACAAAGAGAAAATTCTCAAAGCCACATCACAGATCGAGAAAAAGTCAGTTACTGAGATATTGAGTGTTTGTGATGCTCGGAGGGGAGAGGATTCATCAAAGTAGTGTGAATGAAGCTAAATGCTACACCACGTGTGTTTTTGAAGAGGGAACAATGTTAGAACATGGTTAAAAGCTCAAAAAACTCAAATTTCCATCATAGGTGTCTTTGAAAATGTGTTTATTCTGCTCTATTGTGAAATGATCAAATATCTTATCCTACTGAAACTTGCACAAACGAAACAAAGCTTTATGCATCAATGTATGTAGTAACGGGGATAACTTGGGCTAAAGCTAAAAAATTCAACATTCAATTCCTGTCAAAGTTTTTATTCTCAACGGGTTGTGTTAAATTCATGTCAAACCACCCAACATTCCCAGTCATTTATTTATTCCAAATCATCTCGTCTCCAAGTGGAATGACAATGCAGCCAGGCCAGCCGATAACCCAATTACATGGCACCGTGGACATCTTGGCGAACGCTAATATGTGCCTCTACAGAAGTCCCCCGTCCTGACTCCGCCGCCCGATGCCCGCAGTCCGTCAGTTACCCTGCCCCTTCAGGATACAGCGTGATCTAGCCCCGAGAAAAGCCATGAAAATGCCCCCCTTTCGAGTGACTCCATCAGTCTGCGCCTGCCTATCTGTAAACGCCAGCCCATTTCTCAAGCTAGGCCACACAGTTTGGACCGCGGAGGCTGCTAACTGCTCATTCTTATGCATCGCGTCTGCCAAACACCACATCAACCGGGATGAAGCGAGAGCGGGAGAGAAAAGGGGGAAGGAAAGGAAAGGAAGGAGGGAGAGGTACCAGGGTTTGCCTTGACTGTACTGTACGTTTGGTTCTTGAGTAATCAGAAGAAGCCTGTTAAGGAATGTTTCAGAAGGACTTTTTTGGATTGGATTTGACTGGAAAGTCTCTGAAGGTCTGAACATAGGGGAAAAGAAAGGATGAGTGATTGAGGAACTAAAGGCGGAGTTCTGTGCACAGAGCCGACCAATATTACTTCAAAACGCATTGCTTTTCATACCAACATGAAGTTTTTCACGTGTTTGGTGTTCAAGTGCCACTTAGAAAACTGTTATCAAGGCTAAAGTTTAATCAAAATCTTTTATCAACTCGTGACAACTAAAGTATGTGGATTATATTCAAGTAATTGGTAATTCATTTTTGCTTGATAGTCGCCCAAAAGGGTTTTAGATTGGAGGGTGCACTCAGCGGAAAGTCAAAGCATTCAAAAGAAGTTCATATGATTTCAAGGTTCAATAAAGCACTATTTATAACGTGAAAAAAAAAAAAAGTTTTTGTCAGAAATACATCATATACAGATTTATTAAGATCCAAGATGTGCAAACACAAAACGCTTGTTACTGAAAATACAAAAATAGCCTGTAAAACTGATTACTAAATTACAATCTATACCAAAGATTGTCCCTTTTTACTTATTAAACAATGTGTAATTTATTATTCACAGGGACAAAAAGCCAAATGGGCAATTAAAAAAGTACAAATTTGTGCCTCAGCTTACGTTGGACAAATTGTATTTCTCTTAATGGGAGAAAACACAAATACTATACAGTAGTTCAAATGAATAAAACAATTATTAGCAACAAAGGGCAAATAGAAGGGTCATACAAATGTACTAATGCTAATTGAAAAATGTAGCAGCGTGTCAATATTTACAGAAGCTTCCAAATGAAAAAAAGTACAATCAGGTAAACACAATGTATGCATAATTTGATCATAAAGGCATACATTTTTCTCAATATTTTGACTGCACTATAGCACCTAATAACAAGTGAAAACATGTCATTTACGAGTTATTTCTTGTAACAGTTTTTACAATATGAACCTGAATGAAGTAACGCGGGGAAAGTGGCACTTCAGCCGCTGATCTGACGTACATTTCCAGAGCAGTGTCTCGTCTCCTCTTCTTCTTGTTGGTTTGACTCACTCTTGGGCTCTTCGGTCTGTCCCTTAGTCACAGCTGCTTTCCTCCACCATCTGCCCAACTAACACTTCACCGTCCTGGGGGAGCGGGCCCCTGCCAAGGCCCCCACAGCCTCACCTCATCAGCCACACAATTTAGACATTAATGAGAAGAAAGGAGTCGCATAGCTGTCACACACACTGCTCTGGGTACGTGTGTCTCCTGTAGAAGTCTAGCGAGCGGGTAATCATCAGTCGCTAAAATATACTATGATAATGTAGTATTGTACTCAGGAGGCTCAGGGTTGAACAATCAAATATGCAGTATATATTAGTACATTTTCATTATTCTAAAGGGGGGCCATATGATGAGTCGTTTTAGTAGTTGTTGTAGTAGTTGTAGTTGTTATAGTTGTACTTGTTGTATTTGCTATTGTGGTTGTTGTTGTTTTTTCTATTGTAGTAGTAGTTGTAGTAGTTGCAGTAGTTGTAATTGTTGCAATTGTAGAAGTTGCTGTTTTTGCAATTGTTGTAGTAGTTTTAGTATAGTTGTAGTTGTAGTAGTTGATGTTTTTGCTATTGTAGTTGTAGTAGTAGTTGTAGTAATTGCAGTAGTTGCAGTTGTTGTAGTAGTTGTAGTAGTGGTTAAAGTAGTTGTAGTAGTTGACGTAGTAGTTGTAGTAATTGAAGTAGTAGTTGTTGTAGTAGTTGAAGTAGTTGTAGTAGTAGTTGAAGTAGTAGTTGTAGTAATTGAAGTAGTAGTTGTAGTAGGTGAAGTAGTAGTTGCAGTAGTAGTTGTAGTAGTAGTTGTAGTAATTGAAGTGGTAGTTTTAGTAGTAATTGTATTGTAGTGGTAGTAGTTGCAGTAGTTGAAGTAGTAGTTGCAGTAGTAGTTGTAGTTGAAGTAGTTGTAGTTGTAGTTGAAGTAGTAGTTGTAGTAGTAGTAGTTACTAGTTGTGGCAGCATATAGATTGTAGTGGCATTAGTTGTGCCACGAGAAAATGCACAAAAAACTGACTTATACGCCGTGAGTTATTAAAATAAAACCAAAATTGAGAGGCCAAAATGGTGAACTGTGCTTAAAAATCGATTTATCAATATGTCAAAATCTCATTGAGTCGTTCTCATGGACCCAATCTCATCTCGTCTTGTGGAGATTGTGTCCCGCCCCACTCTTAGTATCTGCACTAATTAAAACTAAATAGCAAGCAAGATGACACCAGTCTTTAAAACAGGGGCTAACATGCTTTATCTTTGGTTTTCAGTGTTTTTTTTTTGGAGTTAATGAGCCTCCTTTTCATCCCTCGTGTAGAAAATAGAGAAACTATTACCATGGACCATAAATAGAAAATTAAATCAACATGAACTTTATTATTTCCTCGCAGCGTCAATAATTAATTCCGGTGTTGTGCTCCGAGTGTCAGCCCCAATCTGCCTTATCGCACTTCTGTATTGTCGCCACAAATCAGATTTCACAGTGAATTACATGGATTAGAATGCTGTTGTTAGAAAAAAGAAACGGCTCGTGCCGAGGCGATAGTCTCATCATGGCATGTGGATTTTTCACGATGAATTGTGTCTCACCATAAAAGTGTAGAAAAAAGATAATTGTTGCAGTCAAATTGGTTTATTGTCACATCCTGGCACATGTCCAGTTACCGCGTAAACATTATTAAAGCTACATCTATATATAACTGGCAGGATATTGGCAAGTAGTAGTTCTGTGGTCTTAAATGTGCGTTTAAAGCGTATATGAAGAAATTTATTCAGTTTATAGAACATCTTCTGTCATGACTTGTACGTAAGGCCGCAGTTATTTTATTACTTGGTTTACGGATTTTTAAATGAAATATATTGAACAGGCGGGCGAAATATATATTATTTTGTATTAGATATTCAATTTCAAAAGATTTTTTCTTCCGGGTTTGCCCAAAACGCACCACGGGAGGATGGGGGGAGGAGAGGGGAGAGTAACAGTAGATTTAGCGTATTTTGCATTGATAGAATTGACGCTTCTAAGTGTGCACCCTTAGTCACGGCAAAACGCGCTGGAGAAAATGTGGTAAACGAGTTTAAAATGTGTATTTGCGCGTAGCCGGGGGCCTGCGTGGCGCCGCTCCGTCACAACAATGCTTTCCAAAATAAGTGACTCCCGCAGGATTTTGACGAAAAATTGCGCTCTTATATTTTGAATTAATTCCGCTTTTTATATTTTATTTAATGCTATTTTTCGATGTCAGCGGTACTTTATAAAAAAAATATATATTTATATTGTAGAAATCAATAATCTAAGTGCGGCGGATCCGTAAACCAAGTAATAAAATAACTGTGGCCTAAGTGACTTTTGCTCGGCCGATACAGGTCTGAAACTCACTTCGTCTGACGTGCGAGTGCAGCTGGGTCTGTGTTTACGGACTTTTCATTGGTTGAACAGCATCTTGTGATCACTTGCCGACCAAAAACAGTCCAGAGTTGTGGCGCTAGGCTAGCTGCGACGCTAACTCACTCGAGATTCTCTAAAATGGACATTAAAAGTGGCGACAGAGGTGAAGAAGCTGGACAAACCTGTATTATTTGGAGCTGTGGCTAAACAGATGAGGACGTCAGATACAGAGGAAAAGAGGAGGAGGAGGCTGGTTCTAAACTACAGACCTCCGTATATCGCATGTGTGTCTTTGCGTTCAGCCACGTCTATATTCACTTCCTCATTAGACTCATTTCTCTTTGAATACGAGTCTGATTGTAATAAAACACACTGCATTTCGGAGCTTAAAATACAACAACAACAACGACGTTCCCCTGGACAGAGCTTCTACTCTCCTCTGATGTCTTCTTCTACAGTGTGTCAAATGTTAGAGTTACCCCGGTGGCCGTTAAAAATCTAGAAATTAGACGCACCGTTTGGCCGCAGGGTTCAAAGTGTGAGGAAAAAGTAGCAGTAGCTGTATTATTTTCCCCATTATTTGGTGTTTGGGCAGAAATATCACTGCAGTATATGCCTTGCTGTTGGCATTGTTTGTGCATCTCTCTCTTCTAAAAAGAAGAAATAGAATGTTTGAGCCCAGATGCTGTTCCCAGTGTCTCCTCTGCTGCTTTTAATTGGCCACTGGGCTAAGTGTGTGCAGAAGGGTCAGGAAAAAGTCTGCTGAACATGGCCAAAATCGCCTTCATAATTCAAACATGTTTTAATGACGGCGACTGCAATTCAGATGCAAGTCCAGTCTCAACAGCTCAACACTACTGACTGAAGCAGCTGCGACCAACCTTCAACTAGAGATGACTGAAAATCTGTGGGAAATCTGGGTAAAAATGCATTCTCGGCTCAAGACAAGAGAAACAGCCGTTTACTTGATTGTGGGGATGTGGTTCCAGCTGGCGTTTGGCCACCCACACGACGAATGTGAGGTCACTGAGAAATCTTTCGGCAAAAAACCCGAATGTTAGAAGGGTGGGCAATATTGGAAAACAAATATCTGATTATACTTTTTGTTGTTGTTCAGATATACAAAAATATCATGACAGTCAATCAGAAATGAGCAAAAATTTACTTGTAAATGTCATGATAAGGGTTCTAGAATTGGTGAATAAGGAAACAGACTGTCAAAACAACCACAAAAGCGCAGAAATATCCCTTTTTCTGACTTTTAGAGCTTTAAATGGTCAGGACCCTCTGTACATTAGCGATCTGATTAAACCGTACACTCCTTCTCGCTCACTAAGGTCCTTGGATCAGAAACCGTTGTTGGTTCCTCGCACCCGTTTTTGGACCAGAGGAGACAGATCCTTCCAGGCAGTTGCCCCCAGACTCTGGAACGATCTTCCGCTCTCCCTACGGTCACAGGACTCAGTTATTGCTTGTAAAGGTCAGCTTAAAACCTTTTTATTTAGTCAAGCCTTTTAAATGCATTTGTTTTAGGGACTGATTTTACTGTATATTGTTGTTTTATTCTGTGTTTTGTGAAGCACTTTGTGACTCTGTCTGTGAAAGGTGCTATACAAATAAAATGTACTTACTTACTTACTTTTTACTCTATTTTGGTGTTGCAAGTTTGTTTCATTTTCAAGCAGCTCTTTCTGCCGTTAATAACATGGTTATAGGCAATACACTAGGCCTGTGATGGTAATTACTGCACTCACCTTTTGTATATTAAAAAGCTGGGCTGTAGATGATCAAATAACACAAAGTATGACTCATTATCATTTACTAACTTCTTCTATTCATTGCAGAAAAGGCTTTATTGGAATTATCTGGATTATCCTGCTTATCAGTTATTTTATCAGTGGCATCAATCGTGTTTTTTTTTCCTTTAGCAATATCATCATACTTCAAACATGCAATAAACTCAATATTATTTCACCCCCGCTTCTGCTTTCTTGCCCCATTACTTTACATCATTGCAAGGCTAATACTAATCATAATTGTTCATCTATTTTATCCCCCCAAAGAGTATGTTGTAAAAGCAGCACAAAATGAGACCACTGTGCGCTGTCGGCGGCTAATGATAAAATATTTTAGTCACGCGAAAAGCAGCGCTCTAATTGGCCACACTTTGGTGACCTACCCGAGAGTCACTTTGCACCTTTAAAAACACCTAAAGCTGTGCACACACCTGAAAATTAATGCTTGTGAATATTACTATGTGTGAAAGGGTTTGTGGGCGCTAGGGACGCTTTAAGACACATTTACATACTTCTGGTTTGAAGGGAAAATCGCGTCGCTTTAAGTTATGCAATTGCAATCCTTACGTGGATAATCCTATCTTACAATAAATGTGTTAGAAATGTGTTAGAAAAGTCCAGCTGCCAAGTCACGTGATCACAGCTCAGACACTAGCGGCCCATTAGCAAAGTTCACACGAGCATCCACAACACATTTAGCCTCCTGCAGCCCCGATGGCAAACAAAAGCTGTTCCCCGGTTACGCTCTGCTAAATGCACGCTGGATCACGGAGGGCGTTTGTATATTCATGTCTCCACCGAGCTCGGCGAGAACGCTTCGCTCACTCGCGGGACCTTCATTAGCGGCGCTCCTGGTCCTGTCGCTCACCAGACATTTGGCTCCGTGTCATTTTTCTAACTTAATTCCGCGTGTCAGGACCACACTTTGTCTACAGGGACGGAGAGTGTTTGAGAATAAAGGAACAAGACAGGCGGCGCAAAAGTGAGGAGCAGAGTGTACCGGCAAGTGCGTCTCCTGACATTTATCCAAGTAGTATTCTAAGACGTTCTGATAAATTTGCGTCGGAGTTGAAAATGTTTTCAATGAAAAGACAACTTATTTTCCGACTCTGCAGTGAAGAAAACAGACAGGGGTATGTGTGTGTGTTATTATGAATCCACTGATGTTGCCTAGTCATTGTAATCTATAGCACGGACCGTACCGCCATTACCTGCACTTATTATCCTGTAATTATCCTGTAACCAATAGATCCCACAGCAGTTTGAACATGAGAACTATTACTTTTAGTTACACTTTAGTCTCTACCAACTAATACTAAAAAGCATAATAAGTGCTTTTAATTATGACTATTTAGTATTTATAAAATGTAATAATGTTTCATGTTTTCTTCCCATTAATCCTCTTGAGTATTGTTCATTAGCATCATTAGTAATATATGTCTTTGAACATACATTATAATCTTAATAATCATTAAAGAAAATATATTACGCCGAATCAATTTGAATGATCTTTTACCCTCGTTACAACAGTGTTTCCTCATCATGAGTTCACTCAAAGTTGTAATCTAATTAGTTCCTGCATATTTGAGCTACAAGAGAATTCAGTTTTAACCTTGTGTCCTTGTAACTTGGTGCCTCATTTATCAAGCATTTACTGATTTGCACAGGTAATCTCGCTAAAAGAAGAGCAAAAGCCGGACGCAATTGACAAACACTAAAACACAGTTTTTGCTTATTCCAGAGAATGAATGTCCAAAACGGGGCATTTAACTATGAGAGCTAAAACTCTGCACTCTGGGTTTTCATGCACCTGTCCCGCGCCCTTTAATGTCCTAAAGCAGAGACCGCAGGGTCCAAGCACCTTGCATAAGGGTCCAGGATGATGGGCGGTGTCTGCGCTGCCCCGATGCAACAGGTGTGCGCAGATCTGACTCCTGATGTGCATCTGTGGGGAGTGGTGCCTTTAAGTTCACAATCGGCGCTCAGAACTGTATTATATCATATTTTCCGGATTATAAATCGCTCCTTTTTTCATGATTTTTGCCTTATACTCCGGAGCGACTTATATGTGATATTATTTGTTATTTTCACACTAGCAACCGCAAGAGGGCCCTCTAGACTCTAAGTGACACAGAAGAAGAAGAATTCAATGGATTTAGTGATTTGGGGTAAAACTGATGCTTTGGTAAACTTGTTAGCATGTTCTTTATGCTATAGTTCTCTGAATAACTGTTCATATGTTACATTAACATACCAGACACTTACCACAGTTCTGTCTGTGCCTCATGTAGCTGAAGGTGTTAGCGTTAGCATACGTACACCTATTCACCATGTTCTCTCATCTGTTATTATTTTAAATTGCATTTCAAGATGAAATGTCTGTTCTTGGTCTTGGATTTTATCAAATTAATTTCCCCCAAAAATGTGACTTATACTCCAGTGCGACTTGTGTTTTTTTCTTTCTCTATTATGCTTTTTTCTGCTGGTACTTATACTTATACTTTTACTCCGGAGCAACTTATAAATCATATAATACTCTCATAAGCACTCAATGAGCAGAAACATGCACACGTTTGCACACGCTGAATACTCTCATTTACATATCAGTTTTGTACTTTCCAATAATAACATCATGTGAAAGAAACCATAAACACATGCTATTTTTACATTTGTATTTGCAGTTTATTGTATTAAGTTTAGATGCAACATTCTCAATCAACGGGAGACGGAGTCATTGCGGAGAGTCTTTTTTTTTTTTTACAAACGTTTATAGTCTTACACCAATAGTCTTGTCTAACTAGTTATATTCATACTGTGTCCGGATTGTAAAACTTGGATCCCAGCCTTCTTTTCTCTCCCACTCCACTCTGGCTGTCACATACCAGACGGGACATAGAATATATTTATGTTGTCCAGAGCATCGCGCACTCTGCTCCACTGCCACACGCCTTTAGCTCAGGACTCTCTATCCGCACAACAAACAGCCCCAATCTAGTCATTTCCTGTCGGGAGAAAACCACTATAATTGCAAAAATCAGAAGTTTGCCAAGCGATCGCTGAAATCTCTGGCTTATCACATCATTCTGTCAGATTTGATCAGTGGATTCAGCCGCCGTACAGCAGTGGTCTAGGGCTGTCCTTCTAACAAAATTGGACTGGCATTACAGGGCGGGTGACACATGTTAAATATCATATTGAGAAGTTTCACGGGAACGCTAGAACACTGCAAACAGGATGGATGGAGGATAGAGGAGGGAAAGAAGATACATTATTCAGAATGTACAGGTCCTGGCATTGGGTTTTTACAAGTATTGTTCATTGTGATCCTTGATTTTCAACCAGTTTGCCAGGGAATACTGGTGTGCCTTCATGTTTCCCTTACATCGAAGTGAATTAACAGATTATCAAATATATTTCATTGGATAATTCACTATTTTACAGGTTTCCGGAGCAAACTTTGAGCCAAGAAAGAAGAAGAAAGAAGAAGAAAGAAGAAGAAAGTGAAACGTTGTCAAATTTACTGAACCAGACACAATGCCATGAATAATATTGACTATGTTGTATATAAGTTAATGTTTCCCCAAAATGTGCAATTGAATAATATTTTAGACGGAACGTGATAAAATATAAACATAAATGTTCTTGTTTTGAACTTTTAATCTTCAAACTGCAACGACAACTTGATCTCATCCCAAAGCGTTTAACATCGACACTTCTGGGTTTTTCCTGTTCGCGATCGATGAAAAACATGTTTAACAATTGGATAAAACATCAAAAAACAATATACCTTGGAATTTGCCACACCTTTCACAACACATAAAATACTTTTGATCATATGACATATTCTCTGCGCGAACTCTGTAGTGCGCCAACCACTGCTGCTCCACCTTGACATAAATGCTAATCTTTGCCGATGGCGTTTCCGACCAGCACCAAACACTTGCTCATGACAATCACAACTGGGCAAGATGGATGAGGTGTCTTGCCCAAGGATACAACTCCAGTATGCATTGATACGAGTCGATTGAAGCGTTTGCCATCTTCATAAATGATCAAAGGCCAAATGACATCTATATGCAGAAGATACAGTACATCACTGTCAAGGCTCATCCATTGTGGAGGCCATACAAAAGCTACAATTAGCATTCCATTCCTTTAAGATGTCTCTAGAGTCTAAACCTCACATTAAACGCCCCAAAAACCCTCATATTTTCATAAGCTCATTTTAAAGATTATCTATGGTTCACGGATATAAATACTTGGATATAAGAATTGCTAATTGTCTCACATTTAAAACCCATATCACAACAATGATCATAAAACTAAAGATTGGCCTTTATTTTTGACACAAATCTAGTTTTTTTCTTTCAGTGCTAAGAAAAAGTGCTTGTTGAAGTAAGCTTTCTCTCTGTAATGGACTATGGCAATACTTTATATATGCATGCGCCCTCAAACACTACATAAACTCTGTGTACAGACACTCACAAAGCTATTCTGGGGGAACTCCAGAAGTAGCTCAATGACCTCCTCACTGTTAGCTCTAGTAGTTACCGGCTTCGCTGCTCATTCCAACTATATTTCAAAGAGCCTCGATATCTTACAGAGCTGGGAAAATCAGCTTTTCTCATACTCTCCACTTTTGGTCTTGGAACACTCTACAAAAAGATCTGAAATTGGAAGCTTATAGTGCAGGGGTGTCCCAACTTTTTTCACCGAGGGCCACATTTTGAGCAGGGGCCACAAACAACCTGACAATATCGAAGTGAATCATTCAAAATTTTGCATTTGACATGGTTTTGATGCCTTCACACCATTTATAAGACTTGGAACATTAAAATTAGGTTGGTATAACATCAAAATGCTTGAATCTTTCCAATTTTACAGTAAAAAGTCCTATTTTTTGTTGTTTGGACCAACTTAGCAGGAAGCCGTATCTTTGTTTTATCTAGTTTGGAGATGACTGCTATAGTGTCACTTAATAAATCCAAGACAAATATGTTGGTGAACTGTGGTGATTGAGACTTGTTTATGTTTTTTCTGACAGAGCCGTTTATATAATGTCATATTTTGTGATGTTATGTGTGTGATTGCTTTATAAGACCCCTTCTTTACCACCTAAGCCACTCTCACCCCTAAAGTAAGTATTGTACTGTGTGACTGAATTAAGATAAGCAGTTGCTTCTCAAGTCCTATTACGTCGTTCCACTATTTTGGTAACAACACCTGAACATATCCACTCCCACTGTATCCATTTGTCATGTTTGAGTCAGCGCTGGGGGCCCGGGCAGAATACTAAACAGACGGTTGTGTCACTCTGGGCCTGATCTATGGAGCTGTCAACACAGAGGAGGAAGAAACGACTGGAGGCGGCGAGAATCCACCCGTCCTCACGAGCCATTCCAAAAATATTCAAGAGGATTGTCTTTATAATTAATTGTAAAAATGTTAATGAATTCAAGTCTGGATTGATGATGAGCTCTCTTTCCTTTCAACAAACACGTAAAAGAGTTGACAAATAATCTTAAAGCCAGCGTGTCATCCTTCTATATATATATATATATATATATATATATATATATATATATATATATATATATATATATATATATGTATTCTACGGTCTTAAAACCTCTCCATCTGCTCTGTGCTCCGTTGTGGCGAGTTGTCACGCTCAGGTCTCTAGTCGGGGTCGACAGGTGCAGGTCGACCTGTAGATCCGGGTGCTCCTCATCTGCCTGGATTAATAGTCTTGCTAGATGAGCCACTCGCTCTCCTCCCGAGTGGTTCTGGCTCTACAGTCGCTATGGAAACGCGTCAGTCCTGGACCAAATACATAAAAATCCTCCGGCGTCACAACAATACCTGAATTTTGAAACAGAAACATGGAGAAAATGTATTTAAAGATGCTGTATGTCACTTTCTGGTTTTATGGTGATGCTGCAAGGCCACATCAGATCTGTGGAGCGGCGGTGACCTCGCTCACAGAAAGAATGGATTTTTCAATGTTTTTAATTTTGGCATTAACAACATCCGTAATTGAACGAACACAAGACATTTTAGTTCAATTGCATACTGTGGAACATTCAAGCAAGGCAATACAATGACATCTCCATGGAGACAAACAGGTCTCAGAAAAGTTACGTAGTGTCCCTTTAAGCCTTGCAAAATGGCTGCTGGTAATTTAAAAAAAAAAAAATCCCAGGCATTTAGTATCAAATGATGACACACATATAGCATGCTTTGTTACGATGCCAAGTTCCCCGTATCCACTCTGTGTCCACTCTGTGTCCACTCTGTGTCCACTCTGTGTCCACTCTGTGTCCACTCCGCCCTTTCTCCTGTGTGATGCTGCTGTGGACTTGGCTTCTCCAGTGTCCTGGTTGGCTCGCCACCCTTGCATCTCATCCACTCGTCTACTGCTGTATTTAAGCCTGGGTTTTTCTTCCCTTCTTTGCCAGATCAACAGTCTACTTTAGCGAGAACATTCATCAGGCCTTTTTCAACGATTTTGAACTGTTTTTTTTTTTTGCATTTTGACCTTGTTATCTCAGATCTCCCCGCCAGCCCAACAAACCTGCTCCAACTCCAGCCCTTACTGCAGTTCCAGTGCCTGCCTGCTCAGCCACACTATAACCTTCTCCAGCTTCCAAATCCTCAGCCTCTTTACCATCTTACCCTGTAAAAATCCAACCTTATCACTTAGCTGCAATTCTGCTTTTGCGTCCACCTCCGACGTCATAACATCGTTTTACAGGGTTGTTCATTGTGATATTGATGACGCTAAAACAGCTCAATAATAGATACAGTCAGGGCCTTGCTCTGGTGTGGATGAAAACTCATTAATTCAGTGAGAAACACAATTTGTTTCCAGGCATATTATGTGTATTTTAAGCACAACCAATTCAAGTCGAGTCACAATTTAGTCTTTATGGAGCATCCCGGTAGCATTTAGCCGCAGCTGCCATTAGCAATCTTGGATATATACAAATTCGGGCTGTTTTCCATGTTTTTGTGTATGTAGTTGGCATAATGCAACTCCTGAAATCTGTGTTTGCTGTAGATGTTGCGCATCGTGTGACAGAACAGCTCTTCTGCATTAAAATGAATGGATTGCTTCCCCCACATTGGTCCATTAGTGGGCGTTCCCTGGGATGCCAGCTGTATCTATAGAAACGGGTCCATTGACTTCCTGTTCCAAACTGCAGAACCGATAGTTCCCGTCTCTTCATATATTTCACCATCGCAAACAGCAGATTTAATTCACTTGTTTTAAATGTTATTAGTGTTAAATGGTCGAGGGACATTTTAACCCCATGTACTATGACTATATGAAAGTCTGAATTGTTTTTATAAAGTAAAAGTACAGAGTTGTGGGCGGGGACAGGTGAAGAAATTTCCTTATCAAGCCTGATGCTGGACAATACAGGATTACTCAAATGTGCATGAACCAATCAAAATACAACTCTGCAATACAGAAGCAAAATTGTTCATTAACGTTGATTTTGCATAATATTTCACAACAAGTTGAATCATTATTACTGTATTTTCCGGACTATAAGTCGCACCCCGGGCCAAAACTGTGAAAAGGGGTGCGATACTTATATTTATACAAATATACTTGTCACTGCATTTCACACTCCAGTGCAACTTATATATGTTTTTTTCTTCTCTATTATGCATTTTTTGGCTGGTGCGACTTATACTCCGGTGCGACTTATAGTAAAATACAGTACAAGTAAATTCATATTACAAATGTCAGTTCTTTCCAACAAGTGTCTCCATTCTGTTCATCAACTCTTTCAACTCTATCATCTTGGTCCTAAGCTGGATAGTAATTTATTGTTAAAATCTCCCTTTTTCACATGCTTCAGCGTTCATAAATATGCATTGTCCCTATACAAATGCATTTACCATTCAAACTAGACACTACAAAAAGGGCGACGCACGATATCCGCGATGCGTAGAGGGGGAAGCAGAAGCAGCCATCAGTCTCCCAGCTCGTCCTCGGTCACCGTTTAGAATACACAGCAGTCGCAGTGAGATAGATGGAGCCGGCGCGTGTGCATCCAACGTGGGCCGACTACGACAAACAACTGAAAAGATGAGATAGCGGTGTCCCGAGCAGCGGAAAGAGCACTGATGGATAAAGTTTGGCACGCAATGACTTGAGCAACTTGTGGATGTTTGGAAGTGTAGTATAAAAAAGGTGCGTCTCGGCTCGTGATGTGTTTCTGTGGAGTCAAGTTTAAGCGTTATTCAGTTACAAAAAATACAAGGAAATACTGATGAAACTGTGAAGAAATGGAATTGAACAAACAGTATTTGTCGGTGCTTTTGTGTTAATGTTGTTCTTGGATTTATGTTGTATAGAATAGAAATATATAATTGATTCTGTTTTGGGATTATTGGAGAAATAATCATAATTTTAAATGCTTATGCAAGTTAAAGAGGTGACACATATTCTTCTCACATTCTACTCACTCATTTTCAAATATGGTGGACATTTTAACCAACTAAAAAAGTGTAAGATAAGACTTTTACCTTGATCTTTAACAAGCCTGTGTAATCCCTCATTTGTCCAGTAGTGGTCCACGGTACAAAAAGGTAGTAAATTTAACATTTTAAACATTTTGACTGCCATCCAGAAGTCATTTTCATTCTGAAGGTACTGGTTTGAGAAGCTTGAATTTAAGGCTGTCTGTTGTTTTTGCACTGCCCTCTTGTGTTTGGAGTGTGTATATTTGGTCTTAAATCGATACAGAAACATTAATATTGATCTAGACTCGTTACTTGCACCATTTGAGTGCCGTGGATTAGGAAAAGCGCTGTATAAATAGTGACCATTTACCTATTACCACATATAATTATTATCATATAATTACTATAATAAGTGAAGTAATGCATGTAGATGTTTGTCAAATATGGCTCAAAATAACAAGTTGTACCATCTGTGGTCACGTAAAAATATACATATTGCTATATTTATTTAGCCTTGAACATTCAGCCAACATGTCCAGAGATGACATTTTTGGAATATTTTACCTTCTCCCAACCTGCAGAAACGGACAACTAGTTTTATCAAGATGCGGGTTTGTTTTCTCACAAGGCTATGCCAGAGGGGGAAAAACAAAATACATATTTCACCTGGGAGAAATTCAGTTCCTGTGACAAATACTGCACACATTTCACATTGGAAATTCAAATAGGGAACAACTTATTCCAAGATTGATCAAGATCCCGGCTTAGGGTGAATGCATTTGTCTATTTGAAGCTTTTGTGTTGTGAAAATGAACCAAGAAATGTGAACTGTTCGTACTGTACACAGAAAAATCACAACAATAAGCTATTGGCTACTTCCACCCGTCCATTTGAATGATATTTTGCATTTGAAAACAGTTGTTATTCTATCAAACGTTATTGAAATTGTACGGTAATTGAACGAATTGTAGTAATATGGTGAAAATCTATTCTCTGCAGCCCATTACAAGATATTCATTAATTCATTGTAATGTTTTTTGTAGATCTCACTGTATACTGCTGAAAATGTTTGCTTCAATTTATAATTCAACTTATGCTGAGTGTACACTGATTTCAGACAGTTTTTGTCTCCTTTGTCTCCTTTGTCTGCCATTTCTCTCTGCTTCATCGGTTTTCTGGCGCCCTTTCCACTTTGACTGTGATGTTTATCTCGGAAATGTTACCTATTGATGACGTTTAGGTCGATTTGAACGGGATCTGAGCGTTTAGTTTGAAGTGGCATTCTAAAAGTACGGATAGATTTTGGATGTATTACCACATACGAAAGTGGCCTGGGTCTGATTTGTAAATAATCTGCTGTTCACACTGTCCCGAGAAAATAGGATTCAGGTCTCATATGGGCCAAGAAAATCTGATTTGACCTGCAATATGACCGTAGCCTTAAAGTGCTTACAATAATGCGCCCTGTTACACGGACCATATCGTAATGCACTTGGTTTCGTTGCACGAAACCAAGTGAATCTGCATGACGTGTAGATGATACAATACGTGAAAGGTGAAAAGCACGACAAGAGACTGAGACTCAATGTACATAAAACCAGCCAAAGCCTAAACCCAAACCCCACATGCACAGAGCAATTAGAGCCTTTAAAAAAGATATTGAGGTGTTATTTTGTGTGACAATGACACACTGTTTGAAAGATGTTCCAAATCCTGTGTGAGAAACTCCAGCATCCTGTTGAAGCGCCGAAATCAGATGAGGTTTAGCTGTGTAAGAGGAGGGGCGACTCTGGAGTATGGAGCACCTTACTGTTCTGACATGAGCGTGGCATGTAGGTCTGACTGACAGCTCTTCAAACAATACCACACGCTGCTACTCCATCTCTGTAACATTAGATTCATATATGCAAGAAGGGAGTTCCAACAATCTCTGCAACAATTGGAAAGCTTATCAAAACCTTTGTGGTATTCATCCTCTCATACTATATGCAAATGAGTTTCAAGTTGGGACAGTTGCCATCACAATGAACAATTGAAACGTTTTTGTTCAAGCTATTGGTCTGAAAATGGCTGTGACTCATAACTGTGACTCTATATTACTATGTATCTGATTACATTTTTTTTTATCAAAGCATAAAAATCAGACCTCTCCAGGGGAATCATCTCAAAAGAATACAGTGTGCAATTCTACAAGGTAAATCAAAAATAAATAAATGGGGAAAAGGAAAGAAACTGTAAAACTGATGAAGAATGGGAACATATCTATATTTTGTCGTATTATATATCTTCATTCATTCATTCATTCATTCATTCATTTTCTACCGCTTGTTCCCTTTTGGGGTCGCGGGTGACTGGAGCTTATCCCAGTGACTTTGGGCCTTGGGCGGGGTACACCCTGGACAGTGGCCAACTTGTCGCAGGGCCAATAAGTTATTATACATCTTATTAAAACAAATAAAATAAGAAAAATGCATGCAAATAAATAAGTATTATGAAACTATGGCTATTCAGTGTTCTGCAAAACCAACGTCGAATAGTAAATGCATTTGACTTTTACTGCGTTTCAACATCTCAAATCTGGAGTTCCATATCTTCCGCTCGTGTGCGATGCCTTTGAGCACAGCATGCGGCCGTTAGTTTGCACTTCAAGTCTAGATAGTTGTGAAGCAGAAAGCTGTTTAATGTTAATCACCCCGTCTTTGTTCATTGTCTCGGCAGACTTCAGCCAGAGCGACAGGCAATTTCAAAAGGATGACTCATAGCTGTCCCATTATAATAAGACCTGCTTTTGAAGGCAAAGGTGTGACGTCGACAATTAGAGACGCAGAGACGGAGACGTGGCCTGGAGATGGGTCTCTGACGTCGTCTTTGGGAGTGACAGACGTACTTCAGGGCAAGGAATGATTGTTGGCCGTTTTGAAGCAGGATTGTATGCGCAAAAGAGGAATCATTTTTTGAAATAGGGTAAACAACTCTTGTCTCCCATCAAGAAGGTTAAGAGTGAGTCACAAGCTCTTTGTCGTCCGCATTTGACCCATCCATCAATGCTGCAGGGACAACCTTTCACGGGCAGTGGGCAGGGACTCGTCTCCGAATCGTAGGGCGTGTTCTCACGTATTGGTCTTTGTGCTCTTCAGGAGAAAATCGGCCCCAGTGGCTCATGGTGTCATCGTTCTGGCTCATTTGAGTTTTGTCAAACAAACTGAAGTTGCAGTGCTACCACTCGCCAAGAGAGGTTAGCGCGCGCTGTAGGAAGAAAAAACGTGTCTTGGGTAGAAACGAGACTGAATTACATCAGATCTGTATAAATATGTAACGGGATCTAAAGATTGGTGCAGCAACTGACTGACTGAATAAGAAGAAGAAGTCCATCCATCCATTTTCTACCGCTTGTTCCCTTTTGGGGTCGCGGGTGACTGGAGCCTATCCCAGTGACTTCGGGCCTTAGGCGGGGTACACCCTGGACAGTGGCCAACTTGTCGCAGGGCCAACACAGAGACATAGAAATAGACATAGACATTACAGACACTTCACTCTCACATTCATTCACTAGGGCCAATTTAGAGTCATCAATCTTACCTAACACATGCATGTCTTTGGACGGTGGGAGGAAGCCGGAGAACCCGGAGAGAACCCACGGTAACACGGGGAGGACATGCAGACTCCACCCAGAGAAATCATGTGATGTTGGTCTGGTCCAGGAATCGAACCCATGATCTCCTTCTTGGGAGGCAAGATCATATTCAAATTGGAAGGTAATTTGTTTGTTTTCTAAACTGTTTTCTTTGCAGGGAAAAGGGTTGGTTTGAAAGAGATGTGAAGGAGGCAATGTTTGTGAGATCATGGCAGAGATCAAAGCGGTCAGATGCAAATCAGAGAGAACAGCAGAGACCAAACCAACTCCATCAGGGGGAAAAGTCAGAGCAGCTTCAGGTTATAGGGCAGAACTCATCAAGATTCTCTGACCAGCCACCTTCAGATTGAAAATAACCTCTGAATGGCAGTCAAAACGTCTCGATTTTAAAAACATTGTCCTGAAAACTACCCTTTCCTTCCATGGACCCCTCCTGGACGAACGCAGGATTACACCGACTCGTTTCTAAGAGCAAAGTGTCGATTTCTGGATGTAGTCAAAGAGGATATGGAGTTAGGAGAGAGGAGGGTGCAGAGGATGGAGTTAAGGAAGCCGGTTCAAAGCAGTTCAATAGCTTTGTATCCCTGATGGACAATTAAAAAGGCAAGAGAAAATAGCAGAGATGCAAAGATGAATTTACTTTGACAACGTCTTCAGAGTCGGCCTACGATCTTTAAACTGATCTGATCTAGATTGAATATAAATATAGAAATGTGATTCTTTGAGTTCACTCTCACTGCTGAACAAATTGACAGTTGTGAGTTAACCTGCAGTAGACAAGTGCAAGGGGACGTCATCACCTCATGAACGATTGGAAGTGCACGGCAACATGAAAAGCAACGCACTCATTGATTCCGCTCTGTGCAATGCTGGTTGTTTATTTACGCAGTCTTGCCTCCTTTTATCCACTTGTGGTCTCCTGCACCTGAGCAGAGCCGGGCGCCGACAGTCCGAGCACGAGGAGCTCACTGATAAATGCAGGACATGCTTTGGAATATTGTCTGAACCACAGCAGAATTGCGTTTCTTTATTCTTCCTAGCTCTGTAATGTGTGTTCTACGCCATTTCTGTATTGACGCTATTAGCAGTTGCGTTTTGGTTGGTTTTACTGACGTTATTATAGTTTCTCAAATGAATACATGGTGCTACACGTACTATTGCAGCAGCCAACCCTTCATGTGATCCAGGTAATGTTGATGTTGTTTGCTGTACCATATTTTCCGTACTATAAGTTGCATCTTTTTTCATAGTTTTTCATTGGGTGTGAAGTATGCTCCGGAGCGAGTTATATGTGATATTATGAACACATTATTTTGTTTGTTATTTTAACACTGACAACCTCAAGAGGGCGCTCGAGGCTCTAAGTGACGCAGAAGAAGAATCTGCACTTCCTCTACCTCTGGAGTTTGTGGAGTTGTTTAGAAGTGACACAGAGGAAGAAGAATTCAATGGATTTAGTGATTTGGGGTAAAACTGATGCTTTGGTAAACTTGTTAGCATGTTCTTTATGCTATAGTTATCTGAATAACTGTTAATATGTTACGTTAACATACCAGACACTTACCACAGTTCTGTCTGTGCGTCATGTAGCTGAAGGTGTTAGCGTTAGCATATGTACACCTATTCACCATGTTCTCTAATCTGTTATTATTTTAAATTCCTTTTCAAGATGAAATGTCTGTTCTTGGTTTTGGATTTTATCAATAGATTTCCTGTTCTGATCAAATAAAACAAATCTGTTTAATCATCTGTTTAATAAGCAAAAATCCTCAATAACCTTGATTGCATTCGTTGATATGCATTTACATTTAAGGCAATTTCTCAAAGCAACAGAAAGCACTGGGCAGAGGATACGCTTACTTGCTACTGCCTTTAACGTTGGACCTGGAGGTCATCCAGGCTCTACACAGAAATGGGGGCCCGCCTTAGAAATGTCCTTTCTATTATTCCATAGAAAACAGTGTAGGAAGAAAATTAATTCAGGATGTTATATTTAAAGACCTTCATATTTTTCATTAGCATACAAATTCCCTTCTTTGTCATCTGAGGTCTTTTAGCCAGTGTAAAGGCTATTCATTCTTCTGGCCAATTTCCTGAAAGTGTTTAAAATTGTAATTAATTATTCTGTTTTTTGGTCTTTTTAACCTTCTCTTTGAATGTCAGCGCTGCCTTCAAGACAATGGGTGCTGGGGTCAGAACCAGAAGACCACTCATTTCAACACGGCCTTGGTTTAGGAGGAAAAAGTACCGTCAGGTTCATTTGAGCAAAGGAGTGTTTTGACAGGGCGGACTAATGAAATTTCTCTTGGCAGAAATATGTACACACTTTAGCCTTGTAGATTGGGTAAAAAACATCACTTGAACAAATATATTTTCAAGCCGCAAAGGATAGTATGCAAGTCAAATGTGATTTTAAAGCAGATATAATGAAATGTCAATCAAAAAGAGCCCATCTACGTCAACACTCCTTTGCAAACCATCAAGCTGTACTTAAGATGTCCAAACGATTCAAATTAAGCATATAGTTTCATTGCCACAGCTAATTTGCGCTACTAAAAGCAGTGTTTTCCCTGTAGTGCAGCTATAGATCGCTTATTTAAACAACTAGACGTAAAATCTACAAACTAATTGTGCAAATAAGTGGAAAGAAGTGTTGTAGAGTTTGCTCTGAATGATACAAGGACATTTGAGAGAAGTGGTCTTACATATAATGAATGACAGGCAGCAATATGTTCATCAAAACTAAAATGTATTGAAATAACACATTAAATGAAATCAGGACATTTTACCATGTTTTAATCGATCCTAAATGTTGACACCACACCGCGCCTCCAATGCGCAGAACTCGCAAACACATTTAAATAACAATTAAATGGTCATTATTAGCTAGAAATGTAGTAAAGTAAGTACATTTCCCCTTCATTTTTCCCATAGTCTTGCACGACTGAGGTTAACCAGTTTGGGATATAACTAATGACCATAACGTGGCTCTAAAACGTATAATTCTGTAAAATGTTTTAATAACTTGGCAATGTATGTAGACTCAGAAACAGATTTTAAATAAAAGAATAGGTCTTATGGCATTTAGTTACCACGTATCAATCTTTCAAAGTTTTAAAGTATGCAAATTACGCAAAATTCACTGTTTAGAGCTTTTCATCACGTCATCAAAAACATACCTGTTGTTACATTTAACCTCATTTACACTTGAATCTTGTTTAGTAAGTCCTCTCCACGTTTAAGTTCATAAATCACGTCAGACTCAGCATTTCTGCCGTCAAATCACGATCATAAAAATAGCCAGCATTAGCGTGTCGGGGGAAAGCTAGGTTTGTCTATATCCAATATGTAATTCCCTCTGCTGCCAGTAGACGGTGCTCTATCTCAATTCCTGGGAAAAACCTGACTGACATATGAAGTAATGTGTGCTTTTTGTAGGCCAGTTATTGTATTTTAAGTTCTAAAACATGAGATACCAAAGCAAAGGTACAAGAGCATGTTTACAGGACGAATGAAATAATTAAAATTGAAAATAAATCAGAAACATATGGGAGATGTCACTGTTGAGCTCCATTTGCAAACTAATTAAAACATGTTAACGCTATAGCTAAGACTTTTCTGATATCTATTGAATATGTTTAGCAGTTCATATTTCAGTCTTTTATCATATGTACTGCTCCTGGATGTGTTCAAAATGAGAACTTTGCTCGTCAGAAACGTCACATTTATACGTTTTTGCACAGAGCTTTACGCTGAACAATCCGATTTTGGTCGTTTTTGCCTTCAGCGCGGCAATTAAAGTTTAAAGAGTGAGAAATGAGAGCGCGGTGGTAAAACGTGACAGATGTAGTAAATGCCAGCGGCGTGTTCGGAGGTCACGCCTCTTTACTGTCTTGGCTCTCACCTGAACACAACGACATCTTGTGACAAACTGGGCCCTGGCCTTGAACGGGCTCCGGCAGATTGGTTGTTAACTTTGTTGCCATGTCTGCAGAAGTTATAAAACACACTTTCAACAAGCTGTACATCAATTCGGTCTAACATGACAGGCAGTCACAAAAGGATGATTTATGGGATAATGTGTAACGGCATATTCAAATATCATTTAGTTTATGGAAACATATGAGTGAGTGCAACGTTTTAAGACTTCTACCTCCCACAGTGAACAATAAAGGACATTATACCTACCATCCATCCATCCATCCATCCATCTTCTGCCGCTTTATCCGGGGCCGGGTCGCGGGGGCAGCAGTCTGAGCAGGGACTCCCAGACTTCCTTCTCCCCAGACACTTCCTCTAACTCCTCCGGGGGGATCCCGAGGCGTTCCCAGGCCAGCCGAGAGACATAGTCTCTCCAGCGTGTCCTGGGTCTTCCCCGGGGCCTCTTCCCGGTGGGACATGCCTGAAACACCTCCCGAGGGAGGCGCCCAGGAGGCATCCGGAACAGATGCCCGAGCCACCTCAGCTGGCTCCTCTCGACGTGGAGGAGCAGCGGCTCTACTCCGAGCTCCCCCCGTGTGGCCGAGCTCCTCACCTTATCTCTAAGGGAGCGCCCAGCCACCCGGCGGAGGAAACTCATTTCGACCGCTTGTATCCGCGATCTTGTTCTTTCGGTCACTACCCAAAGCTCATGACCATAGGTGAGGGTAGGAACGTAGACCGACCGGTAAATAGAGAGCTTTGCCTTTCGGCTCAGCTCCCTCTTCACCACAACGGTCCGATGCAGCGACTGCATCACTGCAGCCGCTGCACCGATCCGCCTGTCGATCTCACGCTCCATCCTTCCCTCACTCGTGAACAAGACCCCGAGATACTTGAACTCCTCCACTTGGGGCAAGGACACCCCTACCTACCTCATAGTGAAAAGTGATTACACAATAAAGGTGGGTGGTGTTTTAAATGTTTTTTGGAATGTCCTGAACGATTTATACAGATTTAT
Organism: Eucyclogobius newberryi; assembly: GCF_026437365.1. NCBI lineage: Eukaryota > Metazoa > Chordata > Actinopteri > Gobiiformes > Gobiidae > Eucyclogobius > Eucyclogobius newberryi. Next base: position 9,496,507 of record NW_027315835.1, on the reverse strand, counting down.
TAAGTCAATCCAACAGAACTGTGTAAAACAGGGGTGGCCAAACTTTTTTCACCAAGGGCCGCATTTTGAAACTTAAACGGGGCAGAGGGCCACAAACAACTTGACAATGTCGAATTTGTTGAATGACAAACTGAATCATTCGAAATTTTGCATTGGACGTAATTGCGATGAGCCTCCACACCTTTAATTAGACCTAGAACATTAATATTAGGTTTGTATAACATCAATATATCTGCATTTTCCCAATTTCACAGTAAAAAGTACTACTTTTTGTTGTTTGGGCCAATATAGCAGGACGCTGGAGGGCCAACAAAAATGTGTCTGAGGGCCGCATTTGGCCCCCGGGCCCTAGTTTGGACATGCCTGGTGTAAAACATGTATTTTAGTTCAGGTTTGATTATCAGACAAATGTGAAATGTCTGTAAAATGAATGACAAAAGTGATGTTTTACCTTTATTTGAACTTATACAACATCACTCTGTATGAGCTCTCGTTATAGCACGTTTTACTACTTACAATACAACACAGTTTATTGTCTTCTTGGGGAAATTCGTCCTGGACTCGTGCTGCAGTGCTTTCAGTTAAAACCCACATCATACAAATCATACAATCACAGCCAAACACAACTGGCAATGCTTCTGTTCCTAGGCTGAGGGACCCTGTAACGCGTCCCTAAGGGTAAAAGGTCATACTCTGAGTGGAGGGCGTGGAAAGGGTCAGACACTATCCTCGTACAGCGTTCAACTGTTGCATATCTTCAAAACATTCACAATATTATCCACGTTTTTTGTATTATTGCCCACCTCTAGTCAATGTTATAAATCTCCAAATATCTCCAAAACAACAATTGCAATATATAATCCATGGTTTTAAAGGCAAAGTATATTTTTCTTCTTCTTCTTCTTTGGTGTTTTATGGCAGTTGGTATACAAGTGTTACATTACCGCCACCTACTGTAGTTGAACGTCTTCAAAGTATGTGTTGCACGCTATACCGTAAAAGAGAGAAAAAGAGGGAGAGAAAGAGAGATAATAAGATAAAGGAGAGAGCAGTGCTTATATGTCCTTATCCATGGCATAAAAAGTAATAAGGAGCGCTGCATGTGTCCAAAAAATAGTATTAAAGCAGGTGCTGATTTGGAGAGCGTGAGTGAGTCGTTTCCTGACGTTTATTTGGGTTTAAAATTGAAGCAAACTATTGTAGAAATATATGTTGAGTATTCCCAAAGACAAGGAAAACCAAGGCTCTGTTCATTTACAAAACAATTAAAAAAGATATACCACAGCACGGTTATTAGCTTTAAATATGTGTCGCTTTTGATGTCACATGCTATTTTCTCCATTCAGAAAGTTCATGAATCTAGTGAAAGCAAGAATAAAACTAGGTGAACTACTGATTATTCTTCCCCCTTTCTTCAAACGGTTAGAAAACAGAATATTACAATTCGTTGTCGGATCCAGTCAAAAGGTGTTGGAACAGGAAGAACCAGTGAAAAAAGCTCCGTACGCTTTACTCGTGGCTCTAAAGATCAAAACGAGACAAACAAAAACGGGTCACATCGGGTGCAGGCAAAAAATGTCATCAATGAAGTCGACAAACACGGTCGGAATAACAAATCAATCAAAACCACCTTTGATTCCGTCACCATTACTTCTCCACCTCTGCTAAGAACGTTTGAATATGTCTGGCTATATTTCTACTTCATTGTGCATTGATGGAGAGGCAGAATTGATGAGTGTTAAGCTCAGATAATATCTAATGGATCCACAGCCTCCTTCATCACCCGGGTTTTCCTGTGTTCACGGATTATACGATGGTATCATTTATGACGCTTGATATCGCCATTAACGCTATTGATCGTTGTAATTTCACAGTGTAACTTACAGAGCCTCATCCTTTATAGTTGATTTATATATTTTTTGTGGTTGCATTTGGTCACTATTATGAATGCATTTATGCACAGGGAGTTTGTGTGATAATTGGTCAATACCGCGTGAATAGATAATACTTTAAGTTCACCTTAAAGTATCATAAACACGGGCTCATAAGACACTTCCTGAAATGTTCATTCATTGTGTGGAGCAAATTAAATGACATTGTTCTTTTGAAGCTGCACTTTCTTAATCATGTTAATCAAACTAAGCTGTATTTCCATGGTTTGGGTTACAATTGTTTATCATTTGCAGAATCTTCTTTACAGTTCAAATTTGAGTTGGACAGATCAGAATGGTGGAGTTTAACCTGGTGTATAATGTTCACAAGGAATCCTAAAGAAGCTAATAAGGTCTCAAAGTTCAAAGTCTTATAAAAGTATAAGGTGAAACGCTACTTACTTAGTGCAGATACTGTATTTTCCGGATTATAAGTCACACCTTTTTTCATAGTTTGGCCAGGGTACGATTGATGTGATTCGTTATTTTCACACTGACAACCACAAGAGGGCGCTCTAGGCTCTAAGCGACGCAGAAGAAGAATCTACACTTCCTCTTCCTCTGGAGTTTGTGGAGTTGTTTAGAAGTGACACAGAGGAAGAAGAATTCAATGGATTTAGTGATTTGGGGTAAAACTGATGCTTTGGTAAACTTGTTAGCATGTTCTTTATGCTATAGTTATCTGAATAACTGTTAATATGTTACGTTAACATACCAGACACTTACCACAGTTCTGTCTGTGCGTCATGGTGTTAGCGTTAGCATACGTACACCTATTCACCATGTTCTCTCATCTGTTATTATTTTAAATTGGATTTCAATAAATGTCTGTTCTTGGTTTTGGATTTTATCAAACAAATTTCCCCCAAATTTTTTTGGCTGGTGCGACTTATACTCCGGTGTGACTTAAAATACGGTACTAAGCTTGTGTGTAGCGGGGCTCTCCCTCAAAACAATGGCGAAGTCAGATTTCAAGTGCTCAGGTGGATTTATTGTGCCAAAACCGAAGTGCAAAAATAGTGCAACAGTGCAAAAATATATACAGTGAGCAAAAAGGTCCAAACATTCAAAAACATATATTTACAGAGTTCCAACTATGAGTTCAACTTTAACTCATTCTCTCTTTTCACTCTCTCTCTTTTACTCTCTCTGCGCACACTGTTACCTTCTCTGTTGTTGGAGACAGACTCCTCCCCAGCCAAGAGCGGCTCACCTTTATTCCTCACTTGCCCCTCCCACTGAGCAAATTAACTAGATAATTCCAATCCCAAATAAACTGACAATAAACTGTTGTGGCCTCTTCCTACAACATAATACATCATTAATTATATACACATGTTCAAAATAAAGCAATATAAACACATAGAATACCCGGTGTCACATGGTCAGCACCACGGCGCGAACAGCTCCATTTAAACTTCCAGGAAGTCCTGGCTCGGTTTCGACCCAACGCGACGCATCGGTGGAGCGCGGCTTCGTGACAAAACAGGAAACAATTGACGTGTGTATGCTTAGACTTAACCTAACGCGCGCAAGTGTGCACCCTTGGCGGATTAGTGACGGAGGAGTGCGGGGAAAGATGCGTGTGTAGCGTCTGATGCGAATGAATGAAACAGAGGGAAACGCGGGGAGCGGGTAATGTATGAGTGTGTGTTGGAAAGTGCTTATTTGCTGAGCAGCCGCGCGGCCCTTCATGCCCGCGCGGCTGCTCAGCAAATAAGCGCCGACACCAGTTAAAGACGAACTGGCTCCGTCACATTGTGTCACGCTCGAATAAGATCTGTTAACTTAATAATGACACAAAACACATTGTAATAAAACATAATATGGCTAAATCCTTTTCAATTCTGTCCACATTTTCCAAAACATACACTACTTTTCAAAATTCTTGCCTCGTATGTTATAATTTAAAAGCAGAAACCTCAAATTGACGAAACACTTATTCTTCTCAGTATTCAGACAAACAGCAGGTCTTTTCAAAAAGGGAAGTCATTAATGATGTGCGTTATTACCGAGCAGGTCAAATGACACTTTTCCATAGCCGTATTGAGAAATTTGAACTTCTACCACGACAGAACAAAGATCCGTTCTTTCTCGCGATCCGACAACTTGAAAGTCGCCTTCCCCACAGCTGACCTGCAAATATCTGGGCGTGTGAGATAGGCGTGCTCGTGGCCTTTGAACAATGGGGGGGAAGAGTTGGACAGCGATTCAAAGTCAAAACGGATTAATTTCGTCGCAAATTAACCGCAAACGCTCATCTTATCGCCGGCGCTCATTGAGGATTTGGACTCGTCTCTATCGCGCGCCTTTGTGAAGCCGCCGCGCTCTGTATTCTGCAGCGGTTTGACGGACATGTCACGTAAGTCCTCCTCCCCGGGGATGTTCCCGCTCCAGTGTTTAACGGGAATTCAATTAGAAAAGTCCATGGGTAACACATACGAATGGTTTAATGAACATCTGATGATTACCAGGCGTAGGAGGAAGTCATATGTGTAAAGTAAATACACAAACAGTAGCTCAGTCGAGTGTAGAACTAAAAGTACCCCACAAACATTACAATATAACTAGATTTAGAGGTTCTGAATGCAAGTCACTTCGAATGCTGTTAGTACTGCAATTTTATCTCTAAATATTGTCACATTAAATGATTAGAACCACAATTTTGCGATGAAATGTTAATTAAAAATTGTATCAGTCCCCATGGAAACAATCAGGGGATGACACTACGCCTTTTTACGTGCAAGATCTGTGGAGCGGCGTTTTAAGGAGCTTTTTCCAGGCATACAAATCTTCAATTGAATAAATACAAGATAGATAAGACAGAGAAGTTTAATGCCACAATGTAGCAATAATAATGTGTAAATCCCTATAATCTCTTGGGAACCACCAAGTTCACTCAGAAAGTTTGTTGTGGAAGCTTAAAGTATTTAATTAGGTGAGATTAGGGGAACAAAACAAAAGAAAAATCCTTCACTCTACTTCTATTGAACTCTGTAAACTAAAACTGCACAAATCTAAACCACAACACTTCACAATAAAACACAATTTAATAAAACACAGAGTTGAATAGTTACTACTGACTAATTAAGAATCAAATGTTACGCTCTACTACATCCAAGACATTCCACTTGAGGATTAATACAGTTTGCCAAAGTTTAAGAATGAATAAAAAACCTGTTCCCATCAAAGTCAGTGTTATACAGACTGGAAATGACGCAGAACAGGAACTATAAAAGCCCTCAAAGTGTTCCCCCGGTCCAGTTCCTACTCCCATTCCCACTGCAAAAGATAATTAAATAAGGACAGAAACTAAAAAAAGAACCAGGGAATACAGTGCGAAAAGCCCTCTAGCGACAAGCAGGTGACGGAGCCAAGTTACATAAAACACATTTAAAGTTAATTACGGATGTTTTTTAAAGGTTATAACACCAACTCTCCCATTGCTGCTTCTACAACCTCCTAATATTGCAGTCGTCAGGGTAGAAATCTCACTTGAAAGTTGGCCGTAACCTGCTTTCCAATGTCCGATCTCGTCAGCTCTCGGAGGCTAAGCAGGACAGAGCCTGGTTAGTGCCGGTACTTGGATGTGGAGACACCAGGGGCCACAGTGAGGAGGCTGGAGAGGCTGGAGGAAACGCAGTTGTGTCCTCAGATAAGACACTTCGCACTCGCAGTAAAGCGCTCCGAGTGCCATGAGCCCGTAAAAAGCACTATATACACCAAATACACTGCAATACATTAATAAAAAAGTTAGATTTTCAAGCAATGAGTGAAGAAATGCCTGGAATGTGAGGATACTTGATACCATCGTACCAGAGAATAAAAGAAAACGGCTTCATTTGGAATGCAGAAGGTCTAATAATAAAATGCTGATTAATGCATTGATTCTTTTTATAGTTATGGAGCTGGGGATTACACGTGTCTTCTCTGTGCTCTGCTCTGCCTCACTGCATAAACACTGCTATTTTTACACTGGTGTCAATGTTTTCATTTGAAGCCACATTATATTTTCAATGGCCAATTACAAAACGGCACATTAACTTAAATGTTGTTTTATTTGATGTTGCACTTTCAATGTTTGTTTTAGAAATAATTTAATTTACGAGAAATGTTCTCATTTATGTTTTTGTAAGTGGAGTGAATTCTAACTGCAAATGAGTGTCAGTCCTTGACACTGGCCTGGTTTAAGCCCTGTTTAGTTCTAGTTTAGTATTGATTTAGTTCTGGTTCTTGAGATAAACCCTAACTATGTGGTTCTCCTTGAGATGACTCTTGTTTCAGTGGGTTTTAGTAGTTTTTCCTCTGCAGAATCAGAGCATTTCAAGACAATGGATGCTCTGAAATGTTTATCCTTTTGCTTGTTTCCTGTGTACGTTGGTTTATCCCTTTGTCTTTCATTGTTTGATTGAACTTTCTGTTGGTTAAATCAACAATTTTCTAAAGTCTGGCGAGGCGACTGTTGTTGTGATTTTTGGCTCTACAAAAAAGACATTAAACTCAAAGGCATCAACCTGAACAAAAATCCTTTAGAACAGAAGAAAGTCAATAACACAATACATTTCTTTTACACATTTGGACATTTTTAGATCCTCTGGCATTCATCTGCTGGAGGAAACCAATAACATATGTGTAATTATTCGGTGAAATATGCAGTGTAATAAATATATAACGTTAAGCTCTTGCCTCACTCACTCTCAGTGCGACCAGTACCTGTTACATCCGCCACGTTTGGACTGGATTATCGGAGCCCACCGTCAGGGAGCAGTCTTTTGTGGCACCAGCTCAGATGAGATAACGTCAGAATCAGATTAGCAGCAGCAGCAGCAGCAGCTCGTTGTATAACTCAATGTAGCGCTCCGTTGGCATTTAGTGAATTTTACAATGGACAGTGGGAAATGACCTTGTTCCGTTCATACAAGCATCAGCAGTTAAACATGAAAAAGGTGGAATAAAGTGATGTATTATTTATTTATTATCTGAAAATATAAGCGTTTGGAATGAAGCTTATAACCATTGTAATATAAATTGTACATTTTTTTTAATGAAACGCCAGAAGAGGGTGCTATGGCTGACGTTGAAAAAGTAAGTAGTTTGATTGGAAATGGACAAATTCAACATTAACTGGACGAAATGGGACTCACATTGTGGATCAGGTGCTCTAACCTTGTATTTTACTTTCATTTGGATGCATTATTCTAAAAACGGTCATCTCAAACAATACACACTTTGTATTTTCTCTGGCTCCGCCCACTCCGCACTTTCTTGTCTTTTTTTTATTTATTTGTTTTTTTCTCTCTTTTTTTTCCTCCTTTCTCTTTTTTTTCATTTTTGACAATGTTACTGGACTGTATCTTTATTTACACACAAGTATTGATTGATCTGTGTTTATTCTTTCAATAAAAAATCAAAATAAAAAAGTAAGTAGTTTGTATGAAGCTCAAAACTGTAGCTATCACTAATGGGTAAGCAGTATGAGGGTATAAGGACTTTAAAAACACAGAGGAGCTTCACAGATTACAACATATTGATGAAAACCGGATGGGGACAAGCTTATTAATTTCTTTCACCAACGTTGGTGTCACTATTCAATTTTACATGTGAACGTGGTCATTACATCTGGCTTTTATCATTTGCATGAAACCTTTTTTCTTCTTCTTGATGTGAATGATTTGAAGTTGGGCACGCTTTTATCTCATCTCGTTTAGATGACTGTAATGCACTATATTTATTCCATCACCCACTTTGCAATCACTCGCTTACACGTCCAAAATTCAGCAGGAACCAGAACATAAGCGTGGATTAACCTGATTATAGCAACTTTGCACTGGGTTCTTTGAAACCTTCAGTTCAATTCAATTTATTTTTGTAATTCTCAAAAATCACAAAAGCCTCGAAGGACAGTGAAAAGCAGATCAAACAATGTTCGTAGGAAATTTGCAAATGTGCCAATGTCTCCTGTGGAAACCTTGAGGAGTCTCACAGTGAAAGAGAGATCCTACTTCCAGGAGGAGAAACAGTTCCTCGAGGCAGATGAAGAACTGTTCGGCAGATGAAGAACTGTTCGGCAGATGAAGAACTGTTCGGCAGATGAAGAACTGTTCGGCAGATGAAGAACTGTTCGGCAGATGAAGAACTGTTCGGCAGATGAAGAACTGTTCGGCAGATGAAGAACTGTTCGGCAGATGAAGAACTGTTCGGCAGATGAAGAACTGTTCGGCAGATGAAGAACTGTTCGGCAGATGAAGAATTGTTTCGGCAGATGAAGAACTGTTTGGCAGATGAAGAACTGTTCATCTGGAGTAGAGAGAGTTTCTCCAGACGGTGAAACATATTCTAATCAAATATTGCTGATAACAATTTCAATATTGATATATTCTTAATTGCAAGACTGATAAATATATGGCATGATGGGCAATTACAAAGCAGATTAAGCTTCACTATGTGGCTTAATCTTAATTTGTGTTGCCAGTTTCAAAGATGAAATCCAGTGTGATTAAACCTGTGTCATCTTTCTGATCCAAACGTTCACTACCTAAAGCCTCAATCATGAATCAGAGCTGGTGCAGCCTCTGCAGCTCAGTGAGACTGCAATCCTGGAGGAGAAGGAGCTGAATATGAGGGCTGTCCATAAACTGAGAGGGAAAAACACTTGTGTCCTTTATCTGCAGGTTAAGAATCTGGCCACCTAGGTTCAGTTATGATGAAAGTTGTAAGAGCGCAGGCTACAGCTCCTTTAAAAAACAGCTTCCAATATCATGTATGTTTGTAGTTTGGAATAGTGAGCCAGTTGCTTTAACTTTCATTCTGTCTCTTTCTCCAGAGCTCAAACTCACGCTCCTCACTGGAATCATCAGCGTGGTGTAATCCATTCAGCTGCTCCATGTTTTTAAAGCTAAAGTTTAAAGTTCCTACCATCACTGGACATCTCCTCTTCATGTCTTGGTGCTGAAATTCTCTCAACTGCACTTCCTCTATCGTTTCTCCCATCACTGCGCCCTCTGCTGGTTCATGTACGTTTCATGACAACAAAGGAACAAATTTCAAATATATTGAAATATGTTTACTCATATTACAACTAAATATCAGGCAGACTTACTGCTACTCCGAATACTGCTACGTCATCTGCATATCTTCTATAGTTTCCTTATACAACTTCTATAAATGTTTATTAGTCCCAATGGGAGAAGAGCATTTCCATACAGTCGCTCTATCTCAGGTGATCCGTCCTTTGAAGTCAGCGAGTGACTTTGGAGATTGACAGTGGCATTTAATGTCACTTGACAGCCTCTGAGCCTTTCAATGCTTGATTAATAAACCCCAGCTATTATAAGCTCAAACCTCCTTAATATTGAGATAATGTGTCACGTCAGGTTTTTTGGGAAGTCATTTTTCATAACGGTGCAGATAACCCTCTTTGAAAGGGGTGGCTGGGTGCAGGAGAGCCGGGTCAGGCAGGCAGCGCTGCACACGGCTGCAGAGCTCTATAAATGACTATGTTAATTCTGACTGACATTTGCTTCAACAGTGGGGAGGAAGAGAAGGCCCGCACCCAATTATCCACATGACACACACGAGAGAGGCGCCGTGACGTGGGAGAGAACAGTAATGAGTAAATAAAATGCCCCTTATAAACAGAAGACACATATTGAAAGACGTTCAGACACATAAAAGCTATAGCCTGGATACAGTGCTATCACTAAGTAACAAGATAGTAAGAAGTAGTAGTATATTATCAAGTTGTATCAAGTTGTATTGGTAACTTCTAACATATACAGTAATAGTAATAGTAGTAGAAGTAGTAGTACTAGTAGCCCAAATAGTAGTAGCAATAGTCCAGGTAGTAGCAGTCCAAGTAGTAGCAGAAAGCAGTAGTAGTCCAAATAGTAGTAACAGTCCAAGTAGTTGCAGAAAGTAGAAGGCAGTAGCAGTAGCAGTAGTAGTAGTAGTAGTAGTAGTAGTAGCAGTAGTAGCAGTAGTAGCAGTAGTAGTAGTAGACTGATTTAGAAATGAACATCATTGTACATCTGGTAATAGCAATAGTAATTTGGAACTCTTTAAAGTTTATTTTATAAGAGCAGCACAGCATTTTTGTCAGTTCCATTTTAATGCAACAAGTAAATAACCAACTTGATTCTTGATACTGTATTGTTTGTTTTTATTTTGTTTCACAGTCGTCTTTAAAACAACTTACACATATATGTCCTTGATGTCTAGAATAACAGTGCAGCTGTTATTTTGGGAGTAAATATTTTGGTTGTACAAGTTCAAGGAAGCAGTCTTGGTCTGGCTCTTCTTTTCCAAGTGTCTAAGGACTAAGTGGAAAACATCAAATCTAGCAAGAAACATCCGAATAAATAGAAGGAGAGGGAGAGCTTCAACATGAAAGGAGCTGTCCACTAGATGCGGTGCTGAACTGACTGCTGCGTGACAGTAGGAGCATTACTTCCCTTCATGCGGCCTATATAAAGCAACTATTGTTTGGTCCTTTTCAGATGGTGGTTCAAATACACCAAATAAGTTAAGACTAAGTCAGATTTACTTAGTGGTGCATTCACACTTGCACAAACACCATGGACATTCCCTCTACATCCAAATTTAATTGGGAGCACACCCTCAGTCAGTTATATACTGCACATGCACTTAGCAAGAGGCAGTATGTAAAAAACAAAATCCTTAACAGAATATTATGCCAAACATGCCCTGTGCTTTAATATGTATCTTGTCGTGCTTTCCATTTGACACTTAAAACTTCATATTGTGTCAGAATGTTTGGTTTATTCCAAAGTTCCTGTTTAATCCTGGTTTGGTTTGAATTGTAATATTAGGGTGCGTTCACACTTGTACAGTACCGCACCAAAAATGGGACTAAACTCATATCCAAACCTAGAACAGATCAGGGCAAAATAAGGACTAGAACCGGACCATTACGTCTACAATGGGCTCGATTTGGGACTAGCAATGTCAAGGTTATTACGTTAAGAAAGGTCACAATATAATCGTAAGAACCCAAAAATTATACAATAGTCATATTTTAGAAGTCTTTTTTGTTCAATCTATCATCCAAAAAATAGACCTAAATGAAAATAACTTATTTTTTATCTGGCTGTTTTGTCAAATTTAGCTTCAACTGTATTTTGCCTTCAGAAAGTTTAGTCAAGAACAGTGACATAATAGTTAAATCGTGACACTAAACACTAAAGTTTTATACCGAAACATCCCTATTTAGACTTAAAGGTCCCATATCATGCTATTTTTCCTGGTCCGTGATTATGACGCGCCCTTGTGGGTAGCCCCCGTCCATTTGCAGATCCGAGGAAAGGATATAGTGTTCTCTAGCTAAAAACTCTGGGAATCAATCAAAAAAACACTTTGGGCACATATATGAGGCACAAATAGCACTATAAGAAGGTTAAAAGCTCTGAAAAGTCGATTTTGCACGATATGGCACCTTTAATCTAATTCACACTTGTGACCCCGAAATAAACTTGTCCATGACCAGGACTAAAAACAGCACCAAGATCAGGTTTAATCAAAGTAGAAGTCAGTGAAATCTGATGCTCAAACCTATTTATCATGAACACATCGTAAAACTGAAATTTAAAAAAACACCTCAAGTCATTTCAATTGTGTCACTGTCAATTCATCTGCTTCACAGCCACGCACACAATCCCCGTACAACATATTAATTCAAGTCATGCTTTCAGATTGGGGTCAGTGGAATTGATTCCCTCGGCCCGGTTTCTACAGGAAGAGCCCAAAACGCACGGGAAAGATGAAAGCTCACAACAGCAGTAATTTCTCATAGTCACGCCGTCAGATTTATACATGTGTTATATGCATACGCTGTTTGAATGCACGCAATGAGGTCATCACTCACTATGCAAAACAATTATGGCTCTGTACAGTTTTGCCTTGGAATGTGTGGCCCGCGTTGATAGAAAAGGCTTAGAAAGAGGAAAATTACGTTTATTTGCTTTTGGTCACCTTGGGATTCACATGTTTAAACTTGAAATGATCTCTATATTTAAAAAAACACACCTCCGTTTTTAATTAAGTATGAAGCGTTGGAGAAAATGAACAATGAAAAGACAAATAAATGAAGCCCTTAGGCAACGTGGACGCTACGCTGACAGAGACATGTGTTTTTGTGAATACAATTTGAGCACAGAACTAGTCCCGTGCTGGTTTATGGACTTAAAAACCGGTCTGGATTTTAAGATGTGTTTTTTGAGTGCACAAAGAAGGTGACCTCGTAAACAGGAAGTCAATATTATTCAAGAGTTTTCCAGTGTGTATTGAATGAGCACATAGCTTCTTGTTGTGTAAAAAAGAGGTCAATCCGGCATCAAAATATGGCAAAATTGTGAAAACAGTGAATTGTACGAAAAATTTAACGGTATTCTAACGTTTATCACTTTCTAAAACATTTGTTATGCGCCACACAATGTTGGGAAGAAGGGCGAGCAAAGATATTCTTCCATCATTTGTATGGTTTTTAAAAAATCTCATCACTAGTTACTATTTCATTTAAAAGGGGAGAAATTATCTGAAACGCGCAGGTAATAAGGTCGTTTTGTAGTGATGAGTATTATAAGAGTTCACGGACGGTCCAAATGAAACAATAGCAGTGAGTACAACACCACGAGTAGCAGTGTGGAAGGAGGTGGAGTCGTTCTTTACCAACGCTGGACTTATTGATCAACCCAGACAGTTCACCTGATTAAACAAGACAAGAGAGTTAACTGTGTGCGTGACAGGAAGCCAGCTCTGCTCTTGCTATTTTGCTCTAATGGATTAACCTATTAGTTTTTGGAGAAGGTCATTACCAGGATTAGGTTTTACACCAGCGAAATCAATCTATCGTAGAAGAGCAATGGAACCAAGGAGATTGGGGATTGGAGACGGAATTTTGAGTTATTGCACATAAAATAGTAAATGTTTGTGGGGTCAATAGTCAAAGATGGCTGAGTTTTGTCAACGTGGGTTTCACTGATACATCGGCCCCGTATCGGTATCGGCCGAAATTTATGTAATTGAGTAATACCGGTTTCAATCCGAAGTTTAAAGAAGGAGAAGCGAGTGTGTGATGAGACACCGAGCAGCAGCAGTAACAACAGCAGTAACAGCAGCAGTAACAGCAGCAGTAACAGCAATAACAGCAGCAGTAACAGCAGCAGTAACAGCAGTAACAGCAGCAGTAACAGCAGCAGTAACAGCAGCAGTAACAGCAGCAGTAACAGCAATAACAGCAGCAGCAGTAACAGCAGTAACAGCAGCAGTAACAGCAGTAACAGCAGCAGTAACAGCAGCAGTAACAGCAGCAGTAACAGCAGCAATAACAGCAGCAGCAGTAACAGCAGTAACAGCAGCAGTAACAGCAGCAGTAACAGCAGCAGTAACAGCAGTAACAGCAGCAGTAACAGCAGCAGTAACAGCAGTAACAGCAGCAGTAACAGCAGCAGTAACAGCAGCAGTAACAGCAGTAACAGCAGCAGTAACAGCAGCAGTAACAGCAGCAGTAACAGCAATAACAGCAGCAGCAGTAACAGCAGTAACAGCAGCAGTAACAGCAGCAGTAACAGCAGCAGTAACAGCAGTAACAGCAGCAGTAACAGCAGCAGTAACAGCAGCAGTAACAGCAGCAGTAACAGCAGCAGTAACAGCAATAACAGCAGCAGTAACAGCAGTAACAGCAGCAGTAACAGCAGCAGTAACAGCAGCAGTAACAGCAGCAGTAACAGCAATAACAGCAGCAGTAACAGCAGTAACAGCAGCAGTAACAGCAGCAGTAACAGCAGTA